>NW_027248279.1:10066113-10381113 GCF_041260155.1 Ptychodera flava
TAGGTCGCAGAGCGCCGGAGCGCCCGCACGCGACGGAATCTTTCAGTCTACATACATACATACATACATACATACATTTTAGCTCACGTGTTCACTCACATGAGCTAATGTTGTAGCGATGTCTGTCTGCCTGTCCGCGTGTGTGTATCAGTGTGTGTCTATCTGTCTTTTTACACGATAACTCAAAAGTGGCTTAACTGATTCAAGTCAGATTTCGTAGACAGATAGTATACGCTAATTGCAAGAACTGATTACACTTTGGTTAGTGTTGCTTGCATATTAATGAAGGTATGAACTATCATTTTTTTTCATATTATAGTTTCCTATGGCGATAGTAGTGACAATTTAGACATATATCAAGAAATGCTGCACAAAATTTCATGGAACTTTTCAAATATGAAAATCTCAGAATATTTTGATGATACTGTGTGTGTCTTGTCAATTATCTGCTAATTTGCATATTAAATGAACTTTTGTAATTAGTTATATTAAGTCTAAAATTCCTACACCAAATTTGATGACACTTGCTACAGGTATTGATCTTAAAGATATCTAAGTGTACTGAGAAGCATTGGGCGTGTCAAGCGAATAAAGGGCTTATTTGTATATTTAATGTAGTTTTGTAATTAGTCATGTAACTCCAAAATAACTGTACGAAATTGGATGAAATCTGCTGCAGATACTCATCCGAGAGATATGTGACTGTGTTGTGAAGCATTTAGTAGTGTGAAGTTAATGAGGTTTCATTTGCATATTTTATGAACTTTGTAAGTAGTGATAAAACTCAGATGTTGATCTGCTAGATACCTACTTGTCCCATGAAAAATTGAGCAGTGTCAAGTTAATAAACAGCTTATTTGCATATTAAATGAAGTTTTGTTATTAGTGATTTAACCTGCTACATATAATGATCTGACAGATATCTGATTGTTCTATGAAGCGTACTACTAATGAACCTGTTGTAAACCACGTGAGCACATTCAGTTCACTTGTGGTTAGCTCTATGCGCCTAGCTAGGGGTAGCCCAGTTGATTTGCGGGGGGCTGAAGGAAACGGGTATAGCGTCAGCTTATTTACCCACCTTAGCAGTAATTTTTTGTATGTACTTTACAAAATACAAAATCATTCAATCACAATCTTGTAAAGTCAAGCCGTTTTTAACATTTAATTATGTGGAAATATCCATGACCTCACACATGCACATCACTGAACATCAACTTATGCAACCTTTTCAATGTTACTGTCTCATGTAAATCACATGACTTGTAACAAATTCTTAGACAAAACTTGTTTTAATTGGAAACGAGTTCACAGTTAATATCTAACAGGTAGACATCAGTGGAGTGTTAAAAAGTATTTCACAGAGATTTACATGCTTTGCTCATTTTTCCTTTAAAAGTACACATTTTCAGCGAAAATATTTGTAAAATTGTTTGAGTAAAACACAGTCAATTGTTCATTTAGTCTTTGATACCTTTGTAGAAAGAATTTATTTAAATATAGTAATATATATTGTTTATTTTGATCATATCAGTAAGTTTTAAATCTTATCCTTTAAATTTACAGTCATTGTTTCACGTACACCACCAAAGCAATGTCGACAAATGCGACTGAAGAAATGAGTAAAAACTTGAGTAAATAACAATGAATATAAGAAATTATATATATTTACTGTGATATGAATGACAGATTAATATTCTTTTTCACCATGAAATATCTGATCAGATGGCATACAATATGACATTGCCATTCCTAATAAAATTTAAGACAAAATGTCAAACTTTAATAGACATATATCTATTAATAAAGTGTTTCCGCTTTGTGAGATTAATTTGTTTATCGATTTCAATCTCTTTTGTAGACTTGGCAAACATTCTCTCACGTTTATTCTAACACTAGCAGCATTGCATTTACAACACAGTGCAGTCGGGGAGTGCAGCAACAGAATACAAGTACACATACATGTACGGTCACTCTGTATGCACAGTCACTCCACACAGAGTGACTGTGATTCATAGTACTGAGGTTTCTGCTTCTATAGATACGCGTTGAAAATGCCGCCGTAGGAGGCAGCTCCAGAGACCACAGCTGGTCTACCACCTAAGGGTGCATCACAACCAATTCTTTTGCAGCCTTCCTAGAAGCAAGTTTTTCCTTCCCTCCTGCAGAGACATTTTCCGCCTTTAGCCGGCAACATTGTTTTTCGAAAATCCTCCAGCCCCCCCCTCCCCCCGAAATCAAATGGGCCACTCCGAATTACATGAAATCCCATTTTGAGGTACACTTCACAAGATTTGTACCGTTGCCTGACATAAACTGCTTTCATCGAACTTGCTTGACCAGCTTTTAGATACATGAAAAAGAAATAACTTTCTACCTGACGATAAAATCTGCAGAATCGATCGCTTTTCCACATTGGCTTCCCAAAAGTATACCACTATTGCCAACAATACTGCATTTCTTGAACGAATTCCATTTGTACGGAGATTCCTGAAAGAAAACGCAGAGTACCCTTCCGTCGTAAACTAAATGGGGCAGTTAACTTCATCTGATCGTCTCTACACTGTAATTATTTTGGGGCTTGTCAGCCAGTTGGTAGAGCATCCACACTGAAATCCTGAGATATAGGTTCAAATGCTTTATGGGTAATATTTGAAGATCCCAAAAACTTTGCAGCGTAGGGACGATCAGATTGTAGTTGTGAGACTTTCCCATTCTGTTGTTGTTGATGATGTTGTTGCTGCTGCTGCTGCTGCACTGATATCATTATCTATATCATTATGATTGATGATTCCATGTAAAGTTTTGGCCCTGCTGTTAATTTTCCGAAGAAAACATGCATTATACAAATCTCAAGCCCATGTCGATTAGACAAAATTCACCCGTCATTGTTTTTTCACCTTATCCATTTCATTTGTGCGATTGTCTTTGTCACCTTGGTAAGGGTCTGTACATGGACTTACCTTGGGCAAACGCTTAAGGATTGATGGCGTCATCAACACCGAATCATTCGAATACGTGTACTGCAAACTCTCATTGATCTTAACAGAATAGTGACTTGTGAGACACATTTCTGAAGTCCTGCATCCTTTATCCAGAAGATGCCTTCAAATAAAAGATAAAAACATGAGTGTTGATGCATTTTATTACATTTATTTGTCGTCTTATTATATGTAATATTGTACTTATGTTGATGTACTGCATGTCTGTACAAGTGACAATGACGACTGTAAAATTACTGAACAGTATTGGATGGCAAGGGATGATTGCCAAGCCTCACAACGTAGTCTGGAAACGCAACAGATTAATTGTTGGATTGTGCGACAGAAATGTTCTTCGAATGTCTATCTTTGGTCACATTATATGATGTGGTCTATCAAAACAAAATTAGAACAAAATTAACAGCATTTGCAAGCAAAAGCGAAGTTCCAGAGACCAGAGCAGCGGAAGAAACAAGAGAATGTGTGACAAAGATAGGTGCAGAATAAAAGAGTGCTTTGGATTTTAATATTCAAGCACGTACCTATAGGGCTGCTTGCAGTAAACACCATGATATACAACTAAAAGCAAGGCAGTCCACAGATAACAAATGCCTACATGTACGGTAAAACGAAACAGATACATACGGGGGCGACAACGCATGGAAATGTATATCAGACGACATTCTCGCCAGCCAGAGCAATAATTTTCGCTCCGCTGATCTACGCAAAAATCAATCGCTTGACGGGTAGCGCTGAGTTGTTGCCGTAAAGAGGTGCGTTGTTTACGACGATGATCAGACGAGAGGAAACATCGGACCTAGGCCGTTGAAATTGAAAACCGAGGCCACATGCATTTTCATTTGATTAAAAGCACAGACTAAAACAATTTTCATTGCAATGTCGCTGTTTTCACGAGATACGGACCGTTTGATCTTGGAAAGTTGAGCTGCTTTAACGTGCAGCCAACGCATGCCGGCGCCGGTGCGGTGACGGCTGTGTGTTACCGGCCTGTGTGTTACCGGCCTCGCAGACTGATATAGGAAAAACCGGGAAAAATCGCTGGTGGCTCCTCAGAAATACGGCGGGCAGTTTCTCCGCCAAAACAGCCGATTTTGAATCCAAATTTTGCATTGACCTTCGTTTTCGAGCACACCCACCTCGCCTAGGTACACGATGTACCCAGCCGCGCTTGTAAATTTAGGGAAAGCTTAATTTTCTCTCTCTATGCGAGCGAAGCCATCTTATGTGCCGCCATTGTTACATTCGGGCGAAACAGTATAGCGCCACGTACGGCGAGTATTTAGAGAAAAATAAAATCAAAAAGCAACAAAAAACAAAGCGAAAAAAAGCTAGAATTATTAATAGCTGAACGCAATATGATAGTCGAGCAATGCAGAATAAAAAATAAATAAATAAACACACAAGAAATGCCCGTAAAACCCGTCCGAGTTGAGCGATGACGTCATAGGCGTGTCGCAATGCATTCTGGGTAATTAAGGTAAAATTTGTGTATAGCATGTTCTATGATAGTAATACCGGAAATAGAGAAAGAAAGAAAGAAAGAAAGCAAGAAAGAAAGAAAGAAAGAAAGAAAGAAAGAAAGAAGGAAAGTGAGCAAAAACTAACAGTTCCAGAGCTGGTCTCTGGAACTAATTAACAGCATTGGGTATATTAGTGTATATGACCACAACCGGACGGTTGATTCAAAATTCAAGACACATGCGCAGTGGGATTGATACTGCTACAGTACTTGTTTTCTAGGATCCAACCAAATACCACCACAAATATATTCTAAAGCCAAATATTACCCTAACGCTATTATTGCCAACTAACACCTTAAATCTGTGTTGCATTGCCAAAATATGGTCACCTGAATTCTTCAGCTGCCGTCGCGTTAAATGTCCAGTCTGTTTTAATTCTTTTGTACACATCGATTACCGTCACGGATTGATTCTTTGTCGATGTCCAAGACGTGTTTGTAATCAGCTGTTTTGAAGCTTGAATTGTATTGTTAAGTTTGATGCCGTCAGTTTTCACATTTGGTTTTGACGTTTCTATAACAACCTTAGAGTTTTTGGTAAAGACCGTTGCATTGGTGATGTACATTTCCGGCGCTGTTTGAATGAAAGTTTTGTTGCTGGTCGAATGACGAGAAAGATTCAGATTTGAAGATGGCTTGAGACTTCGATCATCAATACTTCTGATGGGTGATATGGTCAGCCATGTGACGGCGATGCAATAAAAACACAGTATCAATAATAAAGTGCGTAATAAATTTGACATCGCATGGAAAGACCACAGGCAACAGAAGTCGCACAACTGTAAGGGAAAAAAGCAGAGATTGTTATGTTAAACACTTCACAGTCATCATAGCATAAAGCATTTCCTTGTTTTAGGTAGTATGACGAAAGGTTCCGATCGTATTTACGGGGGTCTGCCATCATATGAACCAGAGTATCTAAGTATCAATGTAAAAAATACTTATTAAGAATTATGTAATACCAATATATTGATGGTGCAAATACAGCGATCTGATCGGTCGAGACGCGAAAAGAACCGTGGTATATTGGCGATATACCACGGCTGGCACATGGGCGCGAGCTCTCAGCTTGAGCAAAACTCCGTTTATGACGTTCCACGCCAGAATTTCAATATACCGTTATGATATAATAACAATAAATCTAACCAATCGACGGTATACACTCGATTTTGACCAGTTCACGACATATATGCAATCGCTATCGCTCGTGCATATATGTCTTAATCTGGTCAAAATCTCGTGGTATATCATCGCTGGGTGTGCTTTATTGCTTAGATATATAAAGAGAAGGCGCTATGGTCTTAGATACATGAAATGTACATCGCTACAATTCTAATTGTGTATTTTCATGGTGTCATAGCTTTCATGCAAACAATAATGGATTGTGAGGACTTTACAGCTAAAGGAAGTTGAAGCTCTGTCAAGGGAATCTAATGCTGACTGGCGAAGAAGTGAAAACCGAAGGTTTGGAAGAGGCAAATCTGGAACTGAAGCAACAGTTAGAATGAGAATGGCTGCAACTGCTCCCCTGACGTCATCACCTGCAGGCGGGAGACAGAATACCTAACACACGACATACAGAGACTGAGTCCAAACAATTGTAAAAGGTACTAAGTGTCTTAAAGGGGCTAGGATGTAATTAAGTTGTTTGCCGAAAAGGGATGGCGTCAAACGTCTAATTAATAACGTTTAAAAATAATATCCAGGAATTTTATTTATTTAGGTGTTTAGCACACTTTTACGCTCAACCTTGACAAACGAGCGCTCAAGTTCATTACAAAACAGCTGCCGAGATAAACGTGAATGGCAAAGACATATAAGACAAAACATATAAGATATAAGTAAAACCAAACAAAAATTTTGGAAAAATCGTTTTGTAACAAGTGATAAGCAGGTGTTACTTTTCAGAGAATAGATTGAAGCTGCTTTATTTACGTTGCAGATTTTTTTATAGATGGTTTTATAGATGGTAATTTTATCCATCAGGACCATGTGATAAAAAAACCTTCAGACAAGAAAAATTGGATTGTAAAATACCTTGCAATTTAGAAAGCAATTCCATGCCAATGGAAACGATGTATGAATTGTAAATAGACAAAGAATACCAATGATGATAAAGTATTTCAAGGAAAAGATATTCAGATATATATGAGTTTCATGTAAAGATTTCGATTGGGTGTACATAACAAAGATCACTGACAAGTCATATGCAAAAATAATTTGGGTAAATCAGTTGGGAACAGGCTGTGAGTGGAGTACAATTTGGAATATAAAAGAGAAGGTAAAAGCTACGACAGTTAGAGAATATGTTCAATTAAACATTATTCTATTATATAATAAAATACCACACAGGTACAATCTATGGAAATGCAAGAAGTTGACAAACCCATGCGTGAGCACTGTAAGCGCACTGAAAATTGTCAGCACTTTCTTTTCGAATGTATTTCTGTTAAAGGTTTCGTCTTGCAATGGTATTGAGTTTCTAGAATCTGAATTTATTGATGTACCATCCAAATTACCAGAGCTTAATGTAATTATCGCAGGTGACATGAATGCTCGCACTGGTAAGCAATTAGACTACACTGTTGACGATGACACGGCTTATGTTATAGATGACACTGTTTTGTATAACAAAGATTATTTTAACGAATCACGTTTATCTAAAGACAAAGAAGTAAATAGCTACGGTCGCTAACTGCTTTCATTTTGCTGTTCTTTCAATTTGCATATTTTAAATGGTAGAAGAGGTGTTGATAGAAATGTGGGGAATTTACCTATCTTGCCAATGCTGGCACAAGTGTTGTAGATTTGTACAAATTACTAGTAGATGATATTATTGCTGATCCGAATGCTGATGTTGGTGACTGCATTGCAACCGTTGGGAATTTATTCAAAGCAGCTGCGACAGCGTGTGGTATGGCAAAACGTCTTACACCAAATTTCAAAAATCAACTGCAGCAACCTTTTTGGTACGATACTGAATGTTCGGAATTGAAAACAAAAAAGTATGCTTTATTGAAAAACGTTTCGTAGAGTAAATTATTTTGCTTTGTTACAGGAATAAAAAGATGTGAAACGTACATTTAAGGAAAAATGTCAATTCCAAAAGAAGAATTTATTATGAAGAAGAAAAATCTAAATTAGCCTCAAACTGTGCGTCCGACTCGAAACTGTTTTGGTCGGCCATAAGAAAATTGACTATTAAACGACCACTAACAAACACCATTGGCCTGAGATGAGTGGTTTGACTATTTTAGTAATTTGTTATCTCTTAAACCTGGGGCTGATTATGATTTTTCTTTATCTGATGAATTGAAGGATCTTTTTGAAAATACGGATGCTATTCCATTTATGACAGAGGTGGATTATGACATATTAAATGGACCGATTTCAGGTCATGAGATCTTAAAAGCAATTCGTCATCTTAAAAATGGCAAGTCCTCTGGATTTGATGAACGATTAGGAGAATTTTTCAAAGTTTCTGAAACTTACTTGTTGCCATGTTTAATTGTTCTCTTTAACAAACTGTTTGATTCTGGACTGTTCCCAGACGATTGGACCAAAGCAATAATTGTCCCTCTACATAAAAAAGGCCAAATAAATGTTGCAGGAAATTATAGAGGCATTTCATTGTTAAGTGTATTCAGTAAAATTTTTACCTTTGTTCTCAACAATCGTTTGACCTTCTGGGCTGAAACTCTTGGTGAAATTGATGAAACACAGGCTGGCTTTAGGCGTGGTTATTCTACCGTTGATAATATTTTTATTCTCCAAAAATATCTGACACTTAAACGTGGCAAATTTTATTGTGTTTTCGTCGATTTCGCCAAGGCGTTCGACAAAGTAGAAAGACAGAGATTATGGTATGTTTTGCTATAAGGGGGAATAGGTGGTAAAATGTTTAATATGATTCATGCTATGTATAAAAATGTAAAAGCATGCGTGAGATCCCAGAGTTGACTCACTGATGTTTTTGACTGTCCAATAGGAGTTCGTCAAGGGTGCATGTTAAGGCCCTTTTTGTTTTCTTTTTTTTATAAATGAGTTGCTAAATGAGCTCCACAGAAATGAGTTACGTGGTGTACAACTTACTCCAGATTTAGTAGAAATCTTCTGCCTTTTATTTGCAGATGACGTCACACTTTTTTTCTTATACGATTGTTGGATGACAACGCCTTCTGAACAATTCAAGCTCATATTGTGACTCGTGAATTTAGATAAAAAAATATTGTTTTTAAATCTGGGGCTCATCTGTCCAAATCAGAAAAGTGGCACTTTAACGGAAAACCTGTTGAAGTAGTTCTTATTACAAATATCTTGGTATTTTACTCTCATGTCGATTGCAATGGTCCATAGCAACTAAAACTATTGCTCAGCAGGCAAAAACAAATTATTTTTAAATATTGCAAGATGGGTATGTTCCCTTATGATGTTTATTTTAAAGTGTTTGTTACTATGATCCTACCTATATTAACCTACGCGTCTGAGATTTGGGGTTATAGGAAATATGACTGTTTTAGTCTTTAGAAAGAGTACAGTAGTTTGCTTGTCGTGTATTAGTAGTAGAGTAAACGTGGACAACTGGGATGAAGTAAGAATTTTACACCCCATTTTATTCATTTATCTACATGAAGCGAAGGAAAAATTAACCATCCATGTAACTAAAGTATGACCCTGACCTATATACGAACTCACGCATGCGCAACAGGGGTTTGACGCAGCAGTGCATTGTCCTGAACTAAGCAGGGAAATTCCCTTCTGAGTCACACACAACATGTTTATACATGTATGGGAAATTCCGTGTGAGTCATCACCATCAAACTAGCCTATATAAAGGACCCCGTTGTCAGTCCGGCCGGCCGGTCGCGGAGTCTAGCTGAAGTTAACTAACTTTCATATCCATTCAATCCATAATATCGTAGATATCGCTCCAGCGGCGGACTAAATCCTTCTTGTTTTTGAATTTCTAGCGCCTGATGAAATATGTTCTGAATAAGTTCTGACCCCGGAGCCTCCTCGTTCCGAAGGGTTGCGCCTTTTTCTTGTATTTGTGTAAGCAGCTGTTTATATTGAACATAATAATGTTTATATTTCTCTCGTCTCTTTGCTACACCGTTTTCCCTTGTATCACATCAATAACAACACCTGGTATAGGAGTTAAGGCTAACAGTACCGGAACTGTTGGAATTGCTGCTATGACAGCAGAGCTTACAAGAATTCCCTTAGTAATATTGAGAGCCATATCAATTCGACCCATTAATTTATAACTGCGACGATATGCAGCGCTAGTTCTTTCGATATAGTCGGCCAATTGTTCAACGCTTTCAACAACTGAGATGTGCATTTTTACTGTATATGTAAGGGGGGATAAAAAATAATTGTAGTAATATAGAAATACAATATGGCAGAAGGAGGAGAAGATATACCACTCCAGGATTTCGATGATGCAAATTTGAATGATGATGATGATATTACTGAAACATCCTTTATAGGCGATGATAATACCCTTGCGGAAGCCGATCCTTCCCAGGCTGGCTCACGAGATAGTCCGTATATAGATCGTACGATTAAACAGAGAGTAGAACTTACAAAGCAAATGGCTGACATATACTTAGATATTAATATGATTAATGATGAGCATAAACGAATATTAATGCATAATAATGCTAGTATTAGGAATGGAGAGCTGTATTATCGAGACGCCAGGCTGACATATAATAAAGGCAAGAAGTATTTAATGTTCTCCTCAGTAAAAGGTAAGGGAGCTGCAGAATTTAAAAGAGATATATTAGAATATCCATCAGAAATGGTAACACAATTGACTGATAATGAAGCGAAAACATTAATGAACAGGCAGGCCGATAGACTGAAACCCTACGACATTGGACGACTCAGAGATAGAATAACAGATTTACGAGTAAATTTTAGCGATAATGCCGATGAAATACATACTATAGAAAATAAAATCGATGAATGGAATAATCTAAACCCTGACTACAGAGCTTTTGTTGATGAATTAAAGATGGCAAATATGCGTCTTAATGAGCTTTACAGTGAAAGAGATAAAATTATGTCAGAACAGACAGAACTTACACCTGAACTCAGAACAAGACTAGCTAAAATTAATAATCGAATTGAAGTACAACATGATATGATCAGTGAGGCACGTGAAAGACTGGCTACGACTAGGTCTCTTCGTGATGTAATTTCCGATCCAGAATTGTCACTCAGGCTGAAGCTGACAGAGTTATTTAAACGAAATGGTATTACAATCGCTGCAATACTGACTGCCCTTGGAATGACAATATCAACAATTGCCCTGGCTGTGACTAGAGGAGGAGGGGGAGGAGGGGGAGCAGGAACTGGAGCAAACGCAGGAGGTTCAGGTCCGCCCAAAGTATATACAAAAGCGAAAGAAATTGTAAAGCAATTTGGCGAATGGTTAAAACCTTGGCCGCAAAAAGTGCTGCTGCAATACCAGGTTTAATCGGTTCCCTCGTCAGTTTTCTATTAAAAACAGCAGGATCGGTGGTCGGATTTGTTGGAGAACAGCTATGGATATTTTTAACTGGATTAACATTAGTCATTATAAATAAAATTATGTATTAATATATGACACTCCCTACGGCATCAACATGTTTGGTGAAAAGAATATTGCAAAGTTTCTTTCCAAAAATAAAGACCTGTTTGGTTTCTCTGTCGAATTGGAATGGTGTAAACTTCGGCGGGTAAATCGACATATCCTTCGAGCAAATCCAGGTGTCCGACTCAAAGATGATAATCTATATCATAACATTTTAGCTTTCGTGAAGGAATGTCAGAAGACTAACTTCTTTAAGCGACTAGAATTCATAGCTGTATTCCAGGATACTGAGGATGACCAAGAGGCTCATCATCTCCAAGAATATTGGGTTCTTCGATTGATTCGCGACACAGGCAATCGATTTATCTTTCAGTCAGATGGAAATATTTACGTAAAGATGTGATTTTTTCTTCTAAGTTATTATATACACGAAGTGAAATGTAAGATGTGATTTATTTTCTTTTTTTTCTTCTACTATATACATTACACGAAAATGGGGTACGATAGAACATTATCACCGACTTTCACCAACCGAATACCGAATGGAACAAGTCAGAAAGAACTCATCACGTGATTGCTCATAATCCAAGTGAGGCAGATCCAGGCCAGACACTTATCATACGATGTCCGAAGTTAGAAAGCGGAGTACTCTTAGTTCCAGATACTTTCGACCTGGTTTTTGATCTCGAAGTAATGGGAGGTGGAACTACCCGAGTAGTACAAAATGTTGCAAAAAATTTGGTGGATAGTATGAAACTCACATTTGAGGGCCAGGCACTTTTCGATTTGAATAAATATAACCTCATTGAATGCTATCGCGATCTCTTCAAACATAAAAAGGAGAGAACGAACATGACACTGTACGGAATTCAGAACGAAAATCTAAGAAAATTAAGAAGCGGTTCGACCGATGCAGATGCTGCCGTCGTGGGCGATAATTTACTTTTTGACACATATAAAACAAAATATGCTATTCGTCTCACTCATCCCCTCATAACAGGCCATGGAGTTGCATATCCAAAAGCGTTAGGGAGTCATATTGAATGGGAAATTACGTTGGCACCCGCCCCCCAATTACTTGTCAGTAATCAGTTTATTACAACCAATTATAAATTAAAAAACATTCAAATGGAATACGAGACAATTTCTGACCTCAAACTCGCGGGGTCAACTGCTGGTTATTACAACGGTGAAAAAGTTACCTTTACGAGCATATACATTATTTTAGAACAATCCCATTCAAAGAATCGGACACGGTTATCAATGAAAATATAAATGTACCACGACGTAGCATTAGAGGTATCGCTATACTCTTCACTAAAAATCAGAATCAGTCAGAACTGAACAGTGAACTTTTCATTAACCCCTCCATTGAATCTGTGTCTGTAATGATTGAAGGCATTGCAAATAAAGTGTACGCTCAGAAGATGATACCAGACAATTTTGGCGAGAGGTGCGACGGTATTTTGCTGAAGATAAAGATTGGTGTGAAATTGATATAGATGAGGCCGATTATTTGAAGAATAAATTCTGTCTGTTTATCGATCTGCGTAGTTTTAAAGATATTGAGTTTCATGGAAATGGTTTAAAAGTAATGAACACAAAGGACGGAATTCAACTTGAGATCCTGAAGAAAGATACCGCGTGGGGTGGCGATGACGCTCACAATGATAATATATTTGCCCACATTATGTTATCAGTGATGCCCAGGTCACTGTTGAAAATAGTAGATTAATGTCTTTACAATTTTAAACCGTAACCATGACCCGTCGTCCGTCCTATCGGCCATGTTTCTGCCAGCCATTCGCCCGTGTCTGGATTGTATAACTGCACACGTTTTATATCATTTGGCGCCATCATGATTTTACTACGCTTTTCACTACGGATTTCTCCAGCCTTTTTCCGTACAAACTGTACAAACTGTGCCGGCTCGGACTTCTTCCCAGTTTCAAACAGATCTTTATAATCTTCAAAGTTCAAATGTTTTCTAACACAACATCTTTCACCCCTTTATTTTTTTTCGTCTCCGAAGTTGGAGTTCGAAAAGCATACACTTTCGAGCGTATGCCGACAAAATCAAGAATAGGTTCACCATTCAACTCATCTTTAAATTTACCTATCACTTTTTTATTAATCTTCGGAAAGTTGGGGCCACCATGGGTCCACTCATCCCACTAGTATCATATATAGACTTCTCACCATTCTTTTCACATCTTCCCGAACTATATCATTGAAAGTTACGTCCGGATCCGGGGAGGGTATTGGCACACTGTAAACAAAACTGTCAGTATCCATGTAGGCTAATCGTATTCCAGGGAACTTGACCCGAAAGTAATTGTAATGCGTCTCATACATAAGCAGCTTAGAAAGTTCCAGTACTGCGGCGCCGATGAAAACTGGTTTTACATATTTATGCTCATCCGTTTTCAGTTCCAGTAGGGCACTATCGCAGGAATCGCCATCCTCTTCGGAAGTTATGAAAGTTATATGTTTCATCTTTGGATTATACTTCTGAATCTTTTTACGTCCACTATCCGTGCCGTTCCAGTCCGAAACAAATTTAAAGTCTCTGTACTTTCGAACATCCTCTATTGTCTTACCGAACATTGCATTATTCATCAGCTTATAGAAATTCTTTTCGAAATCTGTCCTCCCCTTTGTCCTCATTTTAGTGTTAAAGTCAATATATTCCGCGAGACATGCGCTCTCATCGAAGGCAAGCGCCCGATACACTTTTTTCAATCTCATTCCCATCCGAAGATAGAATTCCAGCAACTTGTAGTGTAAGACATAGGACTCTCTATCCATCACACTTGTAATCAGTCGACCGCCCTGCCTCGGAAATTCATAGTGATGCGGTGCTAATGGCAAATCGCTGTGTTCTTCATGTAATTCGGGGGGATATTCTAAGTCTACTTCTAGAAAACTTGGTGGAAAGGTGGCACCGGGTCCCCACCCCCCGGAGCCTACTCCGCCCCCTTCTTCCCATTCCTCCCACTCTTCCATCGTCATCCAATGAAGTCCTCCCACTGGCATTGCCTGACTCATTGCCCAGCCGTAGAGATTGTTTGCATCGAGATATTTTATTTCGGTCACCGGTTTCTCTGGATCGTAATTCCCGCCAGCTCCGCCGGCGACGGCCGGATGATTTGTCTGTAAATAATGAATATTACACTGGCTGATACCTCCTCGTATTCCCCGTTGTACGAAAGTCATCTGCTCAGCATCTTGAATGAGTTTAAACTTATTACCCGTGTAAAGTAACATAGCATCCCATGTCAAGCCAGGCGCTGACATGTAATGGGCCGGATCTAACTTATATGCTTCTAAACATGTGTCGCGAAAATTTTCGAATATATTTGCAAGAAGTAGAACGTCAGTCTCACAATAGAATTCCATATAATCACGAATCGTCTTACATCCAACTTCGTCCCATACTCGCAAAGCATGTTCGTAATCGGACTCTGAAATCCCCTCTTCCGTCAATTCGCTATAAAATTCCCCTCTCTCCGGGAGCTCCTCCTCTCCCAGTCTGTCAACCGAGTCTAAATATTCGTAGGGGAAGAAACCTTTCACCCTTTGAATGTCCGGGTACGTAAGTGGTACCGTCGTCCATCCGTGGTCCGGCACAGTTTTTGCCAACTTCGCCAATGACCCCATCATCAACTGAGCACTGTCCATAAACTTTATAGAAAAGAAACGTCTCTTTATCTCCCTCTTCCCTCCGCAACAACAATTGAGGCATGAAAAATAAATGTTTTCGAGAGACCCATAATTCCTCCATTGCTCGTCTTAGCTATAATTTTAGGCTCTGGTCCGGAACCCCCATCATCTCCTTCGGTAACGATTTCATGTAATTCTTTCAAAATAAAAGAACATCGTATCCCTTGAGGTTGTGAAAGTAGATAGGAATGGTTCTCGACGGCCGGCATCCCTCGCAATAGAAGGTCGCCTCCTCCTTCACTACTCGGTATCCTGCCGGCTCTCCACATGCAATACAGACTGGATCACATCCGTCGCGCCGGTAATTAGAAGGATCCCTCATCGTATTATTTTCCAATAATACGATTTAGAATAATACTCGGCCCGTTCTTTCATATCCTTTAGAAAGTCTGTAACACAGGAGAGACCTGTGAATGTTCTTTTACCATAAACAGTGGGTCGGCCCGGGCCTCGTTCCGAAGGAGCCCCCCACCCCCGTTCCACCATAACATACGAAAGACAAATTGGAATGTGCCGGCCGGTCCCCTTCTCAATAATTGCCTCAGTATCTGCATAGACGACGTAGGGAGAAGGAACCTTCTTCCGATGTCCTTCAAATTGACACACTTCCTTAGGAAAATCTGGCTGGGCAGTGTCTGTTCCACAGTATACCTGATGTTTTTCTAATTCTTCTGTTGACTTAAAACCTCTTTTACAAACCATACAAATACCCTTCCGTCTGCGCTCATTCTTTCGATTAGTACGAGAATTACGAAGGCGATTTTCCGCAGTAATTGGTACGAAGTGAGAACGGCCGCCGTCTTCGCCAACTATCAGTAAGATATTTGCTATTTGATTCCTATCGGCTTCACCTTCGGCTCCGCCAGGGGCACTATATAACACAGTTATGTCGGACGGGGGAGCGGGATCATTTTCGTAGATCTGAAATACTTGAAGTTTGATGCCTGGATTTTGCTGCTCGAAGCGCCTGAATACAGTCAGATCGGCGGGCGTAGGAAAGGGAATACCTTCCCACAGTAGTCAGCAATAAATGGGGCGTACGTATTCCATTTTCTCCTTACCTGACCACCCCTCTTTTCACGAAACTCGGGGTCGGTCAACTTTAAACTTGCTACGATGGCGTATTGAAAACAGTTCTCGCTGCCCGAAGGTAGCACCAGATCGCTAACACAATGCTTATTTTTTAACCATCTGGAAGTTGGACTGCGCCAGCCCCAGCCCCGAGTAAAACTTCTACTAGAATTACTTCAAAATTAAGTATCTCCTCGAGAACGAGACCAGAACCCTCAACATTTTCAATTGTATCAAGCATACGATCGTAGCGATCTATTAATTGTTGCCCCACATCCAATCCCGATCCTCTTACATCTTTTGTGTATGTATCATTTAATTTAACATACAATGAACGCGATTGTGTATTACCAGTTTTCGGATCCGATAATTTGACTTCCATTTCGGTATAAACAGAGTACATCTTTCGTTCCGTTTCTTTGACCATACCTTCAATATCCACCAGCTCCCCGATATCCTTGACTCGCTTGACTTCAGGAAATTCTTTTCGTAAAACTGCTCCCTTGAATGCTGTATGTAATCGACGGGCCATAATAATCTTATGATATATACTATCCTAAAAATTTTTAAAATGAAAAATAATTATTCTATGATAGGTCATCAAAATCCACTATAATATTTTTGGCAGCATTTATTTGTTTATATATCTCGCCTAATCTTTCTAAGTCGACTAGTTCTTCCGCATCTTGAATTTCTGGTTTATTAGGCGCAGCACAAAATATTAATCTCTCAACAGTGAAAGAAAGAGCACGCTTACTTAAGCGCGGTTTAAATGCTAAGAATTCTATCTTACTACCTTTTCGGATATTACGAGGTACAATAGCAGGATTTTCTCGGACTGGTAGCAACGGGCTCACTGTTTTAAAACCGCAGTCAATTTCTTGAACCATATCAATACATGTAGCGAAATCGTGAGCCCCTCTCCCTCCCCTCTTTTAAACTGAAATTTAAAATACGCCACTGGCTGAGGCCCCTCGCTACCTCGCTTCTGATAAACTTTAGATGGATTGTAAAATCCGGTCTTGGAGTGAGCGGCTAGGCTTGCAGCATAACTTTTAGCAGTGCTTGCATCGAAACTTTCACCTAAGGTACGGAATACTATTAAATCGGTAAACTTTTGAAGACTCGGTTGCCAACGGACACACACCCCATCGCATGTAGCAGGATCTCTAGAGCCGTACTTAGGTCCGATGGGGAAAACTACTTCTAGCTCACTGTCTACGTATATGAAAGGATCTACCAATGATTCACCAAATATGAGTTTCCCTTCGTCACTGATTTGAATATTCTCTTCTCCGGTTTCAAGTATTTTTATTGCAGTTGAAATAGAAAGGATTGTCATTGTCTTATCGTATATATCTTAATAAAAAATAATTTAAAAAATTTTTCTATGATATAGTATCCTAAAATGTCATACATATTCATAAATGGACCAACTGGAAGTGGTAAGAGTTACGATGCAGTAAATTTGGATCCGTATCACGTACCAGAATTTGACACTAGTTTTTCCAGCAACATTGCCGACTTTTATAATGGGCGCCACGTTTCGATTGCCGATTTTCAGAAACAGTTTATAGATCATACTCTTAGTTTACAATATCAGGCTGGTGATGGGGAGGGGGAGTGGGAGGGCCTCCCTTCAGAACGCTACATTATTTGTGACTCTTCCATCATTCAACATCTGACTTTTTCTAGAATCCGGGGCGTTTCCGTGGCAGCGGAAGAAAAAAGGATTGTTTCTTTAGCATTTAACCATTTACATAGTTTCATTATCATATTCAAAGATATGCCTTGGTATTATTGCAGGCGGAATGTGTTGACTCGAGCCAGGTCGTACGAAATAACCGCCTTAAAAGAACTAGAAGAGATTCACAACAAGTTCAAACAGACTTTCTTAGAAATTTGCCACGACTACAGACTTCCATGTTTGGTAATTCGGAACGCTCTTACGCCTGAAGTTCTCAAGAATATACTTAATCCAACAATTGATACCGAGACAGTCGGACCAGTAGAATATCCACGAGCTTTTGACTTTGGAATTGCATGGAGCGGCGGCAGCCAGGATTTTTAATAGACGGTTTCAAGGAGGAGGAACTTGAAAAGCGTACTTCCCACCTGGTCAAGAACAACTAGAACAACCTCGAGTCTCACTAAAGAACCTACGCAAACTTCTTAACGCTTGTGAATCTGTGTGCTTATAATGCTTCGTTTGACCTACGAGCACTTGACATTATGAAACCCTACGGTTCCGAAGGGACTTTGAAGTTACTTGTCTATGGCTCATGTCAGTTGTGTACATTATACTTCAACCAGAACTTATAGATAAAGCTGAACAAGGGGGACTCGAAAGAACGGACTATGGCAACATGAGAAGTCGTTTTGAAGATCTTGCAAACTTAATATGTTCAGGAACCGAGGGGCCCCCACCTCATCCACATACTGCCGAAAAAGATGCAGTAAGTGAACATTACTTACGACAGTACATGATAAATACTTGGCCAGGTGGGGGTGGAAGTGGGGTGGTAAACTGACACTTTCGGCTTTCAAGAAATTAAGACTTTTTCCATGGTACTTATTGAATAACTTTCGTAAATACTTACGTTAGTACTTACGTAGTACTTGACAAGTACCATGGACAGGAACTTACGTAGTACTTGACAAGTACCATGGACAGGAACTTACGAAGTTCTTGACAAGTACCATGGACAGGAACTTACGAAGTTCTAATAACATTTTCCTCCGGCTCCCAACTATTGAAACTTTCTGGATAACCTTTCCATTTTATCAGATAATATTTCTTTCCTCTAATTTTTTTCGTCTTCAAAATTCGTTCTACTCTGTACAGCTCGTCGCGTTCTGAAGGTGCACTCTGAAGTTCATCGGAGTAGAAAGTGCCGAGTATTTCCTCTCCATTCAGATCTTTTATTTTGTAAACTGGTGGCGTTCCCAAGCCAGCTGCGTACACCACTTTTGAAACTACGAAAATCTCCTCTGTCCAATTTGGTAAATATCCTTTCTTAAAAGTGGTCTTGTATTTTGTAATTCGGACCGTTCTCCTGGCTTGAATTCAGGGTTGGCTCCCCCGGCTGCCAACTCAGGACCGAATAGTGTATAAAATGCCTGCCAATCGTTCTCCTCCGTTACATCGACTGGTTTCATTTTGATACTTCCATGAACGGTGTGTTGTTGTAATTCTCGAGAAGTTCTGGTAGAATAGAAAGCCATTCTCGTGTCTGTCTGTATGTAAAGTATTTCCACATCATCGTCTTGAGGGTCCGATTAAAACGTTCAACGACGCTAGCTTTTTTGTCACTGTAGGTGTGAAACCAATGAATGCCTGACTCCTGGAGCCACCCCTGCATTTTTCGATTAGTAAATTCCCGCCCCTCATCTGTCTGAAGTTTGTCGGGCCTTCTCCCGGATTTCTTAATCACGTCTTGTAGCGCCTGCAACGTATCATCCGCTGTTTTTGACTGTATCGGTCTGGCCCATGCATATTTGCTTAGCACATCTATTACTGTTAGCATGTATCGAATGTTACGGTTCTCTTTTGCGAACGGGGGAGGGAATTCCACGAGATCCGCTTGCCATTGAGAGTCTATCGATGTTACAAAAACGCGCCGGCCGCCCGTAGCATGAGAACGAGGTACCGGTTTATGTAGATTATAAGTTAGCTGAGTTTTTAACCACTCCTGCACCTCTTTCTTAGTAACGTGGAGTCCGCTGGCGCGTGCTGCGTCATACAATTTTTGTACACCTCCAAAACCAGTTTTCGGGTTGTAATATAATTCTCTAAGAGTACCTTCAGCTTCCATAATTGTTATATTATACGAATAATTTTATGTCGTACGGTTGCCGTAAACGAAATACTAGTTTACTGAATGGTCTACTTTTCAATTGCTTGATTAGGCCCACGGCTTCCCGTTCTGACACCTCCATTCCATATTCTTTTATAATAGTTTTGTTGTCTATCTTGTTCGGTGTGTAAAATAGTACTAACATCTGTATGTTTTCCCTGAATGGTTTACTAATACTAGTATATTGTTGAGTCAGAACCCAGACAGATAATCCGTCGTGTCTTGCGCTGAAACCAAGTTGGACTAAAACGTTACTGCGCTTCTTCATATCTTTGGACGAGGCGCAGTCGTCGAGGATTATTAAAGTGTTCGTGCCGGCCCATTCTTTATGCACGTAGGTTAATGTATCATCCACTGCATCGAGTCCGACTGGAAATATAAACACATTATCATCGGTGAAAATGAATCTTCTATTATACGCTTTATTATTCATGAATGTTGGGCAAATGAATATCACATATTCGAATTTCCTTAAGTACGGACCGGTGAGGAGGTCCAACATAAATTCTGTTTTGCCAGAATATGTCGGTCCAGTTATAATCATGTTGAATGGTGGGGTTGCGAACATTGCCATCGGATCGGATCTATATACTGTACATTAATGAATCTCTTCTAGTTCTTTTAAGTTACTGGCTCGAGTTAGAGTATTCCAGTACCTACAATAGTAATGAATATTGCTAAAGATAACAAACCAATTTTACCATATTCGTGAATAGGGTCTGCGCCGGTCACGGCTGCTGCCTTAGGAATCCGAGTCGTGTCATTGTGAGGTGGTGGTGACTCTCCGGGTTCGTCCTGCCACTTCACAGGATCCGCCTCCCCTTCCATCTCATGTATAGCACTTTCTCGAACTTCCGTGTTTATATCACCATTCACCCCGAAGGACATAGATTCTGTTGCGTATTGCAATTCATTATTATAACCCGAGATTGCCGGGCCCGAAAGAATGACCATCTCAGATGGTAAGAGAAGTAAATTGGGTGAAACTGCCATATCAAGTTTGACACCAGTATTCATTATTGTGTCTTGATATCGCCTATAACTAATTACTTTGTCGGTATTACGAATTTCATCTTCGAGGAGAACGCCGAATTCTTTTCGGACTTGCTGTGCACTGCCAGTATCACCCACTATGGTACTACGAATATTTGCTTGTGCGCCGAGTATGCAATATACGTAGGCTTCAAGGCTTTCATTGAGGCGAGCGAGACCGGCCTTTGTTAGTCCCGAGTCTCCTGTCAGAGGAATGAAACTATTATATTGTCCCTCCGATCCATCATTTCGGAAGAAATAGTAGTGCGGTCGGTCTTTGTCGGACAGTACGTGTTTTTTCTTTCCAAAAATTGTATGTGTATAGAAAACACCTCCGTCGGCGGAGAGGAAAAAGTCCCGACCGTTGTATATCGCTTTTGGCTGTCGAACAGGGCCACGATTAGTGTAATATTCATATCCATAACCAAGACCCTTATTTTGACCTTTTCGATATCGAAAGTCGGACTTCGTTGGACTTATATTTCCAAATTCTGTACATAGAAGTTCATATTGGACGAGATTGTACGGATTGTCGCCCGCTTTGAAGGTGGGGGTATCGTCTGGAAGTGCAACGCCCATTTCGTGAAGGATACGACGTATTGTAAAATATACATGGAAACGGCAGAATGATCGTATTTGGGGCGGAAATTTCTTATCAAAGAGATGGGCGAATGATATACCACAACCAGTAGTGCTACACCATACAGCGAAATTCAGTTGCTGGTCCCAGTATTTCATCTTTGGGCTGCCCAGCCAGACATTACTTTCTTTTGCTGTTCTATGAGTGATTACGTTATCTTTAAATATATCCCGAGGATGAAAAGTAAATTTTTCTGTCGGCGTTACATAATTTCTAAGTCCATGAGAATAGGTTTTATTCCCCCGTTCGGTTTGGAAGGGGGGGTATCAGCATGCTGTACTGTTGGTATGCTCGTCTTATTCAATTGAAAAGCAACTGGGAATAAGTCTGTACTCATTATTCGTGTTTCTATATACATATAGATTTAAATGGAGGAGAATTTTCCCGGAATCCCTGTCGGAACGTTAGGGGTACTAACATTCCAGACTATGTTAATACTTTATTTCGGATTCAGGTTTAAACGAATTTTTTATTTTTTACTAAGAATAGATAACATACTGCAAACAATGGAGAATTTAATAATGTCATCGGCAGCGGCAAATATGGCAGCGCATTCCGAAGGGGCTTCGGCGCCTTCGGTGCTACCTTCGGACGCTCGATCCATAATAGAGACGAAACGTGAAAAAATACTCTGTGTCATCGCAAGTGGTCAAAGTAAGTTATTTTTTGGTAAGGAGTTTACAGTTAGAGAAGTGGAAACGTGGAACGATAAATTCATAACACGAGCCTTTAAAGTCTATGAAGCGAAATACAGTTCTCTTATAAGTGATACCATCACTCAAATTTCATAGATCTAGGAGCCCGTGCAATCAGTCAGGTAGTTCCAATCGATGATCGAGATAACTATGCCACTGATCTTAAAAAGGATTTTATTCTAAACAGTGAAATAAAACGATTATCAGGACGGATAGCCTACACGTGGGGGCCCGTGATTGCTCTAGTTTCCACCGGTTTAATTACGGGTAAACATTTAAATTTAAAAAAATCGGTTTAATATAGTACCTGAAATAAATGGATTCAACTTCGCAAACGCTTCCGACTCAGCAAACGGAAACGACGACGGAGCCCACACCGCAAACGGAAACGATTCCGACACAGCGCAACATAGAGAAAGTGACGTTACCGCCGAAGCATCCAGGGAGAGTTGCTGCGGGCAAGAAATTAGCAGAATGGAACAGGAAAAACAAGGAGAAGAAACTAAAAGCAATGGAGGGGGAGGGAGGGGAGCGATGCGGTAGCGACAAACTGTATAAGCCTACCGCCTACAATGAAAGAACAGTGTGATAGCTCACGCGATAATAAATGGTATAATAAATGTTATCTTGTTTTAGGAATTGTGGGAGTTTCATTGACTGCATTAGGGCTATATTGGGGGCGTGCTAGACATACCCCCTGTTCCGTCCGGAAAGATCCTCCACAGAAAGCGAAAAAAACAGAGCACGTAGCAGCTCCATCCGGAACAGTTCCGACAGGGGAGGGGGAGGGGGGTGTTCCCAGCTCCTCTACATTGTATGAGATGGATTAACTCCCCATATTTTTTATTTTTATTTTTTTATTTTATATACTAGTCAGCAATCATGGATATTAAAACAGTTGTAAACACAATGTACGATGGTATTGTAATCGCAGGACTTGCGATGGGATATCTTATGATCTCCAGCAAATTTCTGAAAATAGAGGTTGGCGATCCAAGTCGTCCAAATTTGACTCGATTGGCAAAATTAGGCGGTGCGACTGCTGCCGCGGTAGCAACCAAAGATCTCCTTGAACAGAAAAATATTATTCCTGCAGAACCTTATACTTCGTAATGGGCACCTTCGGAATAATAATAATATTCATCGAACATTATACTTAGTAATATATACATACAACGTACAACGATGATCATTTGGATTGAAAGCAAAACAGGTGAACCTGTTACTGTTAATTTTTACCCTTGTATTGACACGACACAGTTTACGAAGATAAGACTGCTAGAGTGCGGACTATATAATTCATGGCATAACATAACATCGACGAATAATGTAATAAAATATCAAGAAGGTGACCAACCGAAGAAGACTAAATCAATACGTCCAGGTAACTACAATATCGATACGTTAAACAAAGCAATCGGGTTGAAGCAAAAAATTAATTTTGAAAAACATCTGCCGACAAACCATGTTTTATCTAACTTTGGCTAAAGATATTAAAGTCTATTTCAATGCCACAGGTAGCTTCGCCAACGTAGTCGGTTTTTCAGATAAACCTGAGAACAACCCGGTTTTCAGATAAACCTGAGAACAACCCAGTTATAAAAAGTACTATGAGTCCGAAGAAAGTGGATTTCTTAACAGTCACTAAATATATAGTTCATTCAGATGTAGTCGATGTTACTGGAAATTATGTTTCATTTGGTTCGGGTGCCTCCGGAGGATACATACAGGGGAAAGTATCGAACTGTTTACAAATACTTCCCATCCGGGATACGAGAGAAATAAGTGAAAAGGTTACTTACGATTTTAAAAACGGAGCAATTTCTATGCCATTGAGAAAAGGGGGAGATTACATGAATTCAATGCGTATCTGGATAACAGATCAGGATGGAAACATGATCGATTTCAATAACTGGCCAATTAGCTTTTGTATTGAATTGCTGTAGTCGTTCGAAGCGGGCCCCTACCGGTGTAACCCTATCGGAAGATAAACCATCCCACGACCAATCCTCCAGCAATATAAATCATTTCATATTTCTTTTGCTCAGGACTGGGCTGATAATAATCTGAGAATTGAACTGCCCCTTCGGAACGGCTTTGCACCGCTTCTGCTTCTTCCAGGATTTCTGCATCTGTATCTCTTAATTCTGCGCAGCATGTGCGTCCTTTGCTTGATTTTCTCTTTCCCAGTCAGCCTGTAGTAATCTTTTTTCTGACCAGACGTTGCGATCATGTTCAAATTTTTCTAATGCTTTATCATGTCGGACCTTTCTCTTCAATAAGAGCGTCACCATTCCAGAAAGCTTTTGTCCGATAATATTTCCTCCTGTGAATGCCGTTGCATTTAATACAGCACCGAGAACTGTCATTCCTATAGCTGAAGCATGACTGTGTATTGTATATTACAAGGTATTATTTTAATTTTCACTGTATATAGGTCCCTACGGAGTATGTCTGATCCAAGTGGCTTCGGTCTAGGTACAATTCGTATGCAAAATCTTGAGCTTGAAGATCTGAGTGATGTTAAAGTTAACAATAATACTAAGATGGCTGCTAATCATAATAAGGATTACGTCCTTCGTTATAAAGACCGCGAAAAATATTTCGTTTTAGCCAATGCCGCGGCGCCACCCCACGAGCATGCTGTAGAATTTTCCGAACTTAAAGACATTGATGAAACTGTAATTGACGCCACAAAGGCTTCGAATGATTCTACTCCTTTTGCTCTGACATGGGATTCGGCTAGTCAGAAATTCATGCCTTATAATGTGCCGCGTAACATCTTAGATATATTGGATAGTGAAATTGCAGGAGGTGTTGCTGAACCACCAGGAACTCCGAATGTGATTTATTTTGATAGCAATGTAAACAAATATAAATTGTTAGATTTTCGTAGTTGGCTTACTCCTACGAATCCATACATTGCACTTCTTGGTATACCGATTCACCTTAAAATTAGTCCTCTTAATACAATAATGAAGGCAGATAATACACTAAGAAGGTGGATAAACGAGGGGGAGAATTATTGCTCGTATACAGCTAGCGGAGTTCCAGTTAGATTATTTTGGGACACAACTTTAAAGAAACTGGGTCTTAAAAGTGTCGGTGATGAGGCAGCTGTTCTCACTTTACAGACTGTAAATCAACAGATGACTGATAATATGAAAATACTTCAACATGGTACAGTTCTCATTAGATGTGTAAAGTTAGCTACTGGAGATGAATTTGACGATTTGGTTGGATATTATGCTATGAAAACAGATAACAGAACAACTTGTGATATTATCATAAGTATTGATAAAGATCGGGAGGGGAAATGAGTATTGAATGTTTTGTTGGTGGGAATAGAATAGAGAACGACTTAGGAACTACATTTGTACGTAGAGATAAAAGAGTGAACACTTTAGATATCAGTACCATTCATCTGAAACGTCTCATATTATTTGAAGTAATGGTCTTCCGTCACATTTTAAGTTCAGAGGAAATTACTAAAATTTTATCTATCAGGTGAACAAGTTCGCACCGATAGGAACTTCGTGTTCAACATCAGCTAGACTCCGCGACCGGCCGCGCGGACTGACAACGGGGCTCCTTTATATAGGCTAGTTTGATGGTGATGACTCACACGGAATTTCCCGTACACCTTCGGAACGTGTATAAACATGCTCAGCAGGGCCGCTTAGTTCAGGACAATGCACTGCTGCGCATGCGTGAGTTCGTATATAGGTCAGGGTTATACTTTAGTTACATGGATGGTTAATTTTTCCTTCGCTTCATGTAGATAAATGAATAAAATGGGGTGTAAAATTCTTACTTCATCCAGTTGTCCACGTTTACTCTACTACTTGTATTTTTGGAGTCTCCAGCAAAGCTCCAATGTCACTGTGTTTCGAGAATGTGGGAGATATTCTATACATTTATATACTGCTAAACGCTATGTAAAATATTGGGCATATGCCAAAGTACAGGTATCCAAGGAAATGCTATGACATGTTTTACAATATTGAAATGTCTGCAACAAAAAACTACCGTCAAGGAAACTATGTGCTCACATTCGGTTTGAATGGTCCATTCGAGAAATATTTAAACCAGGAAAACAAGAATGACAAAAGCAAATAAGGTCTCCAACTTAGGTACTGGAGGTCATCTTTAAGAACATGCATATCAACTTCTATAGCAATGGGAGAAGCAGATCCTAAATACATAAGCAAATGTCAACAACAAAAACAGAGAAGGCTTGATAAAAGAAAAGGTGGGAGTGGGCAAAAATGCCAAGGGATCTGGTAAAAAAGTAATGCTACATCATTGGTCTTCTAAACCCTATCCCCTCCTGCACATCAAATGTTCCACCCCTTGGTATTACATAAGACCAAATGACAGGAAGTACATTTACAACCTTGGAGACTTTTTAATTAATGCAATGAGTGTTATCATTCTAATGTAAACAGCACTTAAGTTAGTTACAGATAGTGAAATGCCTTCCACTGTGGGTGGTGATTACAACATCTGGAATTATCCTGGATCCAAATTTCTCATCAGTTTTTGTATGTCTTACATAGAAAAGTTGCAAAAATTGGTCCAAAATGAAAAAAATCACCTCAGCTTTGTTTTCTGGATCAAATTTTCCTACAAATTGGTATTAAATATGACAAAATTATGTTCACAGCCTTCAAAATTGTCTCACAACATATCCTGGGTTAGTATAGGTCATTTAAGGTCACAAACTGAGAAAAGTACCTAAAATATACAAATTTTGGGGTTTCCCAACACTTTGAGCAGAAAATTTATCTAATAACATCTTTCGGGACTTTATACATTCTTCGGGACTTTATACCAAATTACAAAGCTATCAAACAAGTAATGTTGAGATAAAGTTTTCTTGACTAAAATGACAATATTGTCTTAAAAATACAATTTTTTATATTTCAGGACAATTTCCACATATCTAACTATTGTCATCTCTGTACGTCTGTGTACGAAATATGAAAGCTGTCTGTCCAGGGGTTTTAAAAAGGAAACAGTGTCTAAGATTTTTTGACCAAAAATGACAAAATTTTACAAAAATAGTAATTTTCCCAATTTTGTCATAATTTCAACAAATTAGAGAGTAACACCCTTGCAAAGAGACTACCCAAATTTGAGAGCGATTGGCCTGCGGTTTCAGAAAGAAGAATTTTTACTGAAAATGAGAAAAATCACAAAAAATTCAGCAAAAATACAAAATTAAGGATATCTTCACAATATTCATAAAACTGTATAAGGTTAAGCTAAGGTACTTGCACACAAATTTTCAAAGCAATCAAAAAAGCGGTTCTTGAGTTATTAATTCTTAACCATTTTCACATTTTGTAAGCTCATTTGCATAATTTTGGCAAAGCAGACTTCATTTGAACAAAATCCCATCTATAGCCCAGGATGCATCCACACACCAAATACCAAGCTGAAACGTGCAGCGGTTTGCGTGTTTTTGATGTTGACGGACATACTGTACGTACATACATACATACATACATACATACATACATACATACATACATACATACATACATACATACATACATACATACATACATACATACATACATACACACATACATACAGGCGCCATCGACTTCAGCCTATACGATAAACTCACATTGGTAAAACCAAATGTGAGCTAAAAAACGAACATGGGTGCATGAGGTGAAGGAACTTCTGGAGGTATGTAACCTTCAAAATGTATGGGAAGATCAAATCGTGAAAAATATTAAGAGTTTTACTGAAACATTTGTTAAAATTTTTTTAAAAAGTTTTGTTTGCAAGTTGGTATGGTGAAATCTGTACTTTTTTTTAATTGGATAAGTTAATATCATATCGTACTTTTAAGGTCTCTTTAGAGCCTGAGAAATATATTTTTGCTGTTAAAATTCCCAACCATATGCAAATGCTTGCACGGTTTCGCTGCTCTTCACATAACTTACGTATTGAACGTGATAGACAACATGGGATTGAAAGAGATCAACGATTGTGCAGTTATGTGCACTTTCTGTGATTCAAACGAAGTAGAGGACGAATATCATTTCATTCTAGTTTGCTCTCTTTTCCAGAATTTTCGGAGAAAGTATTTACAAATGTATTATTTTGAATCGCCATCATCAGAAAAGTTCATCGAATTACTTTCCCAACAAAATGATCAAATCTTACAAAGTTTAGCTGCTTTTATATTTCATGCTATGAAATTGCGTAACGAGTTAAATGATTTGAATAGTTTAATTTATATACTTTGTTTAATTTATTATACTTTGTGACCCAGATAACATTTTTGAAATGTACAGTCCTTTATTTTTATTGTTGTATTATGGGCCAAAGGGCTTGGAATACAAAATAAACCAACCAATAAGTAAAAATAAATTTTAAATGTTAAATGTTTTTGGAATTATGTTACACAAACAATTAATATATTTTATAGAATAAGTTTGAAGCTATTGTGGAAACAAATGATTTATTGATATTTCCTGGAATAAAAGAATCCAGACGATTTGAATATTATAATAATCTGATTGCAATTTTTGCATTATACAGAGAGAGAGTGGTCATCAGCCAAAAGAATATCCAGAGATTACTTATTGAAGAATCGATATTTCATAATTATTCAAAGAAAAGTAAAGTCATTTCAAAATTTATCAGTGACTGGAAATGATATTGTTATATTCCTATTGATATAAGTAATAAGTGTAATAATGGACGAAAGCAAACTTTGCAAGACATAATGCACGGGGCGAAGCCGAGTACATTGTCAATGATTTCCCCCTAAGTTTCCAGACCCTCATTCCTTACTCTTACCCCCAAAATAATTTATCGTCCCTTTTAGAACGTAACCTTTAACCTCATTTCCATAAGTACGCACATCTTTGACATCATCTTTTTTATAACTATACCACTTGTAAAATGATGCTCAGAATAGACTCGGTTACGTAATGTTCTCTATACTTAGGAGGAAATCTGATGAATAATGAAGAAAGGTCAATGTGAAAGGCCATGTATTTCATTGATTCATAGCGATATTCAGTTTTTGAGTCGATGTAATTGTTACAGAAAGTCATTTATGAAAAAAATTTACCTCGCCCTCAATGCCTCTGAAGTAAACCTTGCGATACATCACAACTGTGGAAATTTACAAAGAAATAACCTGGAGCCACCTAAATGATTTTTTTACACGCGTTTTGTCCGCTGACGTTTTGTTCTTGAAAGACTGCCAACATGTAAATACAAAATATCGACCATCAAACTCCATAAGATTGTTTTGGGGCAAACAAACTGGACGAAAATACCACATTAATACGATCTGTACTCTTCGCTGCCATTTGTGCTGAAAATTTGCATTTACCAACAATAAAACTCGAAAAGGGGATTTTGCAAGATCCATTTTTGTCCCATTATTTTGCAACATGTCACAAAGCTATAGTAAGGCATATTGAAATCAATCGATACAGCCTTTGTCGATAGTGACGGTACAAAGAGGAATAAACGGTCCACAGCAATAAAGCTACAGGCAGATGATCAGTACATGCCTGTAATAGGGTCTGATTAGTGGTTGTAACAGTCCCTCAGAAATAACATCTGTTACAGGACCTTAAAATTGGACAGATATCAGGGGTGTATGAACAGGTCTGTATCAGGCCTGGAATTACAGGAATGTATACAGTGATGTAATTAGTGTGACAACATGACTGAAATTCTGGTGTACAAACAGTGTCAGTGTTGAATTTACAGGGCCTGTTACAGGGTCTGAAAATTTGTCAGATATCAGGGGTGTATATTTTCAGAAAAATGGGCTAATTTTGATGACAGAAATGAATACAGGTATAATTGTGTGTACATTAAACAAATTATTGACCCTGTTACAGGTCTGTATTCACATTGCTGTGTACGGTCCTGTAAATACAATGCTGAGGCAGCAGGAATTTTAGACCTTGTCACAGGTCGGTGTCCACAACATTATACAAAATCCTGTACCTACATCCCTGGCCACAGACCTGTACATCAGCTCCTGCCAAAGCAATGGGACGTCTTTGCTGACACAGACCTGTACCACAAGGTTGTGTCAGGGTCTGTCACAGAGGCATGTTTTGCTGTGGACATCAGCTTCCATGCAGTGACTGAGGATAACCGGGTGACTTCAGAACTAGAACTCCAAACTAATTTAAACATTGATAGACAAAGAAGAAATAAAGGTCACCAAATACAAAGGGAGTTATTGTGAGACCTTGTTTGTTATGTAAGATGGTGAATTTCAAATGGCGTCTTTCATTACGCCATTACTCCTTTTATTTTTGCACGGAAAGACAAGTAGTAGTCATGGACCTTAAAAAAACTTTGAAATGAATTTATAACATAGTATCAAATTTTGGTGGCTGCAAACAGCTTTGAAACAAGGGGATATAATTTGAAATAAAGGGATAAAGTTGGCCGTGGCTATTGACAGGCGCCTGTCAATAGTCAAAAGTTGGCTATTGACACGTTTTACATGTATAATGTCGTCACCACTAAAATAGCCATTTCTCAGCACAGCCATGTTAAAGGCGATCAGCTGTCAGTTTCGTGGCCATCGAAAATCACCATGAATGCCGTGACAGTTGCAACGTGAACTAGATTTTTTGATTTCGACTTTTACACTGCAAAATGGACAACACTGGTATGGAACGTTGTATTGTACAGTGCAGGTATGATTTGTAGGCCAAAATACACGTGCAGAACATCTACAGGGCCGTGGCTATAGCTAGGGTGATACGGTACCGCGTATGACGGCTTTCGCTACTGCGTTCAAAACGTTAACTTTGTGAAGTGTTAGCATTTATTTTGCAATTTTCACATGGCAAAATAATGTGTTCTTCATTTAAGTGGAAAAAGAACAGTTTATTTCGCTTAAATTACCTTAGTGAAATGTGTCGTCATTACAATCGAATGGTGTATTTTCAATGTCATGTAAATGATACGAGCATTGCAAAATTGGCTAAATGGTCTATTGATATTTTAAAAGAAACTTACCACAGGTTAGAGACGGTGTGGATACTATCCGAATTCACTAAGAGACAGACGTAGTGACCTCACCTACTGAAACAGAATTTCGGGGAAATCGTCCCTGCCCCGTTTTCTACCGCTGGCGTCGCTGCTAACGAAAATACGGCCAGTTAGGGACCGTTCAGTTTTTACGGCCGGGGGGCCGGCAAAATCCAGGGGGGGGGGTCATCATAATTTTGGAATCCGCGAAGGGGGGTCATCACTTTTTCACTGGTAGTAAAGGGGGGGGGTCACCACATTTTCAAAAACATAATACCAACAATAAAGTTCACTTTATGCCACGGCCATGATTGAACCTCTTTACCGGCGGCCCACTACAATAAATATACTTTATGTATTACCCATGACCCTCTTAACGGGCAGACGCCTTGGCGGCCCACTCCAATTAGGTTTACTTCATGCAATGGCCATGATCGACCCTCTTTACCGGCGGGCCGCCTGCGGCGGCCCACTACAATAAATTGACTTTATTGTAATACCCCATGACCATCTTTACGGCCGGACGCCTTCAGCGGCCCTGTTCAGTAAAGTTTACTTCGTGCAATGGCCATGATCGACCCTCTTTTTACCAGCGGGCCACCTTTGGTTACCCACTAGAATAAAGTTGACATTACGTAATGGCCCATGACCCTCTTAACCGGAGGGCTGCCTGTGGCGAACCACTCCAATAAAGTTTACTTTATACAATGTCCACGGACATAAGTTGTCTATGGAAATGAAGTTAAAAATTGCCTTACAGTTGTCCTAATTAACAGACGTTTGCATGGATGTGGCTGAGAAGTTTGTGCACTGGCATCTCTGCTACACGAATAAAGTGCGCCGCGTACCGGAGTTCAAATGCAAACCGTACGGGTAAATTTGACATATGGGTTTTGGTTATTTTTCCGCCGGGGGGGGGGGGGGCATCAAATTTTTCGTCTGACAAAGGGGGGGGTCATCATTTTTTCGCGAAAAATGCAGGGGGGGGGTCTATATTTTTTGAACACCTGCGACAAGATTTTGCCGCCCCCCCCCCGGCCGTAAAAACTGAACGGTCCCTTATGGGCCAGTATTTCTGTTAGTATTTTGACTGCATATTACTGAGCACAGTTTGTCGACATAGGGTGCTTCGTTCGGGAAAATATGGCGGTAAAATTGCTGCATGGCCAAACGAAATTTCATTCAAAGGTAGCTCCGAGTGAGAAATAAATTCAACGCAAACACTGCACTCGTACTATTGACCAATGATAGCTATGCTACGATCCTGACCCTTAGCAGTGTAACCAGCAGTAGAAATGGGGCAGAGGCCGCCCTCAACTGTCTTCCAGACTCATAGAGCAAAAGCAAGACAAACTCGATGGATGGCTATTCTAATGCCGGCATAGATTCTGTTGCTACAATCACTACCCTCTTGTGGTCATAACTCGGCATAAAATTGTTTCAGTTATTTTTTTAGTTTCGCATTTAAAAACGACTTTAAAAGGTTTAAGGTTTGCGAGTTAATCATATAAAACACAACATATTAATAAAAGTAAGTAGTTTATTTGTTAATATGATCTGCGGCTCTTTTATTTTGAGTTTCCAAGCCAAATGGACTTGTAAGTCAGAATTACCTTAAACATGTACAGCTACACAAGAACATCATAGGATGATCCTTGCGATCTATCTTGCAGGAAATGAATGTGAGATGAATCATACGCTATGCAACACTGCAACATAGCTATGTAACAACAGTGTGTGAAACACCGTTAAGACAACTACAGGAATACGTGAAGCGTTTGATAGGTATCTTCTGTCATATTATAGTTACAGTGTAACGGCCAGTTTAACTATCGATGAATCAAAGGGATGTATTTACACTTCCTTACTCATTGATTTCCAATATCCTTGGAGTATGTGAAAATTGCAGTTGTTCTCCATTCGACGCGAAATGCCCTGGCGCACGATGTGTAATTGCCAGGCAGAGAAGTGAACTCACACCAGTGCTATTGTTAGCGTTTTCCACACAAACAAATCCGGAAATCAATCAGTGACGTGGTGTATGGTCACTGACCTTGTTCGTCAGGATCTTACCAATTTTGCCATTCAATAATTTTATGTCGGACCATTAAATTCCTTTATCATGATGCATTTATTAGCGTCACGGCATAAAACTTACCTGGACACAGTCTACCAAAGAAGTCAGAAGTTAGCCATTTGGACGCGTAATATCATAAATAGACACTTAAAAGGTGTACAACTTTCAATTTTCTGGAAAACAGCAAAGCGTTCAACGGCGTTGTTGGATATAATTGTCAGACGACAGTACATTTTGCAACCTAAATATATCGGCCTTTCTTTTGAAGACGCACTATGTATGAATTAATTGTTTGAGCTCATATTGTGGAATGAATGGAACGCTTCGAGTGTTTTCAGTACCTCCGAGGATAATTGCACTGGTAACAATGGGAGCAGTTTAAATGGCTCTTTGAAATTTAAACAACTGTCATCTCTTTGTTATTGATGATGAAGCCTAATCGGTCTATCTATCTGAGTGTCCTGTTTGTCTTTGTGTCTGTCTGGGTCTTTTCTGTCTGTCGAAAAAGGAGCTGAGCGACGATTTTCGCTGTGTATTTTGAGACGTGTGACAACCTGACAGTGATGAACATGGAAACCGGGTGTACTAGAGACGGATAATAAATAAATAACGAGTGGCTTAAGTAGTAAGGAAAACGTGGACAACTGGGATTAATAAGAATTTTACACCCCATTTTATTCATTTATCTACATGAAGCGAAGGAAAAATTAACCATCCATGTAACTAAAGTATGACCCTGACCTATATACGAACTCACGCACGCGCAGCAGTGCATTGTCCTGAACTAAGCGGGCCTGCTGAGCATGTTTATACACGTTCCGAAGGTGGGAAGGTGGGAAATTCCGTGTGAGTCATCACCATCAAACTAGCCTATATAAAGGGACTTTTACACCCGTTGTCAGTCCGGCCGGCCGGTTGCGGAGTCTAGCTGATGTTGAACACGAAGTTCCTATCGGTGCGAACTTGTTCACCTGATAGATAAATATAATTTTAGTAATTTCCTCTGAACTTAAAATGTGACGGAAGACCATTACTTCAAATAAAATGAGACGTTTCAGATGAATGGTACTGATATCTAAAGTGTTCACTCTTTTATCTTTACGTACAAATGTAGTTCCTAAGTCGTTCTCTATTCTATTCCCACCAACAAAACATTCAATACTCATTTCCCCTCCCCGATCTTTATCAATACTTATGATAATATCACAAGTTGTTCTGTTATCTGTTTTCATAGCATAATATCCAACCAAATCGTCAAATTCATCTCCAGTAGCTAACTTTACACATCTAATGAGAACTGTACCATGTTGAAGTATTTTCATATTATCAGTCATCTGTTGATTTACTGTCTGTAAAGTGAGAACAGCTGCCTCATCACCGACACTTTTAAGACCCAGTTTCTTTAAAGTTGTGTCCCAAATAATCTAACTGGAACTCCGCTAGCTGTATACGAGCAATAATTCTCCCCCTCGTTTATCACCTTCTTAGTGTATTATCTGCCTTCATTATTGTATTAAGAGGACTAATTTTAAGGTGAATCGGTATACCAAGAAGTGCAATGTATGGATTCGTAGGAGTAAGCCAACTACGAAAATCTAACAATTTATATTTGTTTACATTGCTATCAAAATAAATCACATTCGGAGTTCCTGGTGGTTCAGCAACACCTCCTGCAATTTCACTATCCAATATATCTAAGATGTTACGCGGCACATTATAAGGCATGAATTTCTGACTATCCGAATCCCATGTCAGAGCAAAAGGAGTAGAATCATTCGAAGCCTTTGTGGCGTCAATTACAGTTTCATCAATGTCTTTAAGTTCGGAAAATTCTACAGCATGCTCGTGGGATTGCACCGCGGCATTGGCTAAAACGAAATATTTTTCGCGGTCTTTATAACGAAGGACGTAATCCTTATTATGATTAGCAGCCATCTTAGTATTATTGTTAACTTAACATCACTCAGATCTTCAAGCTCAAGATTTTGCATACGAATTGTACCTAGACCGAAGCCACTTGGATCAGACATACTCCGTAGGGACCTATATACAGTGAAAATTAAAATAATACCTTGTAATATACACAATCATGGCTTCAGCTATAGGAATGACAGTTCTCGGTGCTGTATTAAATGCAACGGCATTCACAGGAGGAAATATTATCGGACAAAAGCTTTCTGGGAATGGTGAGGCTCTTATTGAAGAGAAAGTTCGACATGATAAAGCATTAGAAAAATTTGAACATGATCGCAACGTCTGGTCAGAAAAAAGATTACTACAGGCTGACTGGGAAAGAGAAAATCAAGCAAAGGATGCGCATGCTGCGGCAGAATTAAGAGATACAGATGCAGAAATCCTGGAAGAAGCAGAAGCGGTGCAAAGCAACTCTACGTCAAGTCCAGTTCAATTCTCAGATTATTATCAGCCCAGTCCTGAGCAAAAGAAATATGAAATGATTTATATTGCTGGAGGATTGGTCGTGGGATGGTTTATCTTCCGATAGGGTTACACCGGCCCCGCTTCGGGACTACAATAATTCAATACAAAAGCTAATTGGCCAGTTATTGAAATCGATCATGTTCCCATCCTGATCTGTTATCCAGATACGCATTGAATTCATGTAATCTCCCCTTTTCTCAATGGCATAGAAATTGCTCCGTTTTTAAAATCGTAAGTAACCTTTTCACTTATTTCTCTCGTATCCCGGATGGGAAGTATTTGTAAACAGTTCGATACTTTCCCCTGTATGTATCCTCCGGAGGCACCCGAACCAAATGAAACATAATTTCCAGTAACATCGACTACATCTGAATGAACTATATATTTAGTGACTGTTAAGAAATCCACTTTCTTCGGACTAATAGTACTTTTTATAACTGGGTTGTCCTCAGGTTTATCTGAAAAACCAACTACGTTGGCAAAGCTACCTGTAGCATTGAAATAAACTTTAACATCTTTAGCCAAAGTTAGAAGAACGTGGTTTGTCGGCAGATGTTTTTCAAAATTAATTTTTTGCTTCAACCCGATTGCTTTGTTTAACGTATCGATATTGTAGTTACCTGGACGTATTGATTTAGTCTTCTTCGGTTGGTCACCTTCTTGATATTTTATTACATTATTCGTCGATGTTATGTTATGCCATGAATTATATAGTCCGCACTCTAGCAGTCTTATCTTCGTAAACTGTGTCGTGTCAATACAAGGGTAAAAATTAACAGTAACAGGTTCACCTGTTTTGCTTTCAATCCAAATGATCATCGTTGTACGTTGTATGTATATATTACTAAGTATAAATGTTCGATGAATATTATTATTACACAGTATAAGGTTCTGCAGGAATAATATTTTTCTGTTCAAGGAGATCTTTGGTCGCAACCGCTGCAGCAGTCCGCACCGCCTAATTTTGCCAATCGAGTCAAATTTGGTCGACTTGGATCGCCAACCTCTATTTTCAGAAATTTGCTGGAGATCATAAGATATCCCATCGCAAGTCCTGCGATTACAATACCATCGTACATTGTGTTTACAACTGTTTTAATATCCATGATTGCTGACTAGTATATAAATAAAAAATAAAAATAAAAAATATGGGGAGTTAATCCATCTCATACAATGTAGAGGAGCTGGGTCCTCCCTCCCCCTCCCCCTCTCCCTCCCCTCCCTCGGAACTGTTCCGGATGGAGCTGCTACGTGCTCTATTTTTTTCGCTTTCTGGGGAGGCCGAACGGGACAGGGGGTATGTCGAGCACGCCCCCAATATAGCCCTAATGCAGTCAATGAAACTCCCACAATTCCTAAAACAAGATAACATTTATTATACCAGCGTGAATTATTATCACACTGTTCTTTCATTGTAGGCGGTAGGTCTGCTACCGCATCACTACCCTCCCCCCCCTCCCCCTCCATTGCTTTTAGTTTCTTCTCCTTGTTTTTCCTGTTCCATTCCGCTAATTTCTTGCCCGCAGCAACTCTCCCTGGATGCTTCGGCGGCATTGTAACTTTCTCTATGTTGCGCTGTGACGGAGTCGGGAAGGTCGTCCCTGACGGAGTCGTTTGCGGTGTGGAGGTCGTTTCCGTTTGCTGAGTCGGAACCGTTTGCGAAGTTGAATCCATTTATTTCAGGTACTATATTAAACCCGATTTTTTTAAAATTTAAATGTTTACCCGTAATTAAACCGGTGGAAATTAGAGCAATCAGGGGCCCCCACGTGTACGCTATCCGTCCTGATAATCGTTTTATTTCACTGTTTAGAATAAAATCCTTTTTAGATCAGTGGCATAGTTATCTCGATCATCGATTGGAACTACCTGACTTATTGCGCGGGCTCCTAGATCTATGAAACTTTGAGTGATGGTATCACTTATAAGAGAACTGTATTTCGCTTCATAGACTTTAAATGCTTTATTCACCGTTTTCATCTCCCCATTTTTCTACGTCAGCAATTGAAATCTCCTTACCAAAAAATAACTTACTTTGACCACTTGCGATGGCCCCAGAGTATTTTTTCACGCTTTGTTTCTATTATGGATCGAGCGTCTGAAGGCACCGAAGACCCTTCGGAACGCGTATTTGCTGCTGCCGATGACTTTATTAAATTCTCCATTGTTTGCAGTATGTTATCTATTCTTAGTAAAAAATAAAAAATTCGTTTAAACCTGAATCCGAAATAAAGTATTAACATAGTCTGGAATGTTAGTACCCTAACAGAACCGTACCGACAGGGATTCCGACAGGGATTCCGGGAAAATTCTCCTCCATTTAAATCTATATGTATATAGAAACACGAATAATGAGTACAGACCTATTCCCAGTTGCTTTTCAATTGAATAAGACGAGCGTACCGACAGTACAGCATGCTGATACCCCCCTTCCAAACCGAATGGGGAATAAAACCTATTCTCATGGACTTAGAAATATATGTAACGCCGACAGAAAAATTTACTTTTCATCCAAGGGATGTGTTCAAAGATAACGTAATCACTCATCGAATCAGCTAAAGAAAGTAATGTCTGGCTGGGCGGTCCAAACATGAAATACTGGGACCAGCAATTAAATTTCGCCGTATGGTGCAGCACTACTGGTTGTGGTATATCATTCGCCCATCTCTTCGATAAGAAATTTCCGCCACAAATACGATCATTCTGCCGTTTTCATGTATATTTTACAATACGTCGGATCCTTCATGAAATGGGCGTTGCACTTCCAGACGATACCCCCACCTTCAAAGCTGGCGACAATCCATACAATCTCGTTCAATATGAACTTCTATGTACAGAATTTGGAAATATAAGTCCAACGAAGTCCGACTTTCGATATCGAAAAGGTCAAAACTCAGGTCTTGGTTATGGTTATGAATATTATACTAATCGTGGGCCCGTTCGACAGCCTGCCGCTGTATACAATGGTCATGACTTTTTCCTCTCCGCCGACGGAGGCGTTTTCTATACACATACCATTTTTGGAAAGAAAAAACATGTACTGTCCGACAAAGACCGACCACACTACTATTTCTTCCGAAATGATGGATCAGAGGGACAATATAATAGTTTCATTCCTCTGAAGGGAGACTCGGGACTAACAAAGGCCGGTCTCGCTCGCCTCAATGAAAGCCTTGAAGCCTACGTATATTGCATACTCGGCGCACAAGCAAATATTCGCAGTACCATAGTGGGTGATACTGGCAGTGCAGAGCAAGTCCGAAAAGAATTCGGCGTTCTCCTCGAAGATGAAATTCGTAATACTGACAAAGTAATTAGTTATAGGCGATATCAAGACACAATAATGAATACTGGTGTCAAACTTGATATGGCAGTCTCACCCAATTTACTTCTCTTACCGTCTAAGATGGTTATTCTTTCGGGCCCGGCGATCTCAGGTTATAATAATGAATTGCAATACGCAACAGAATCTATGTCCTTCGGGGTGAACGGTGATATAAACACGGAAGTTCGAGAAAGTGCTGTACACGAGATGGAGGGGGGGGATCCTGTGAAGTGGCAGGACGAGCCCGGAGTGTCACCACCACCTCACAATGACACGACTCGGTCCCCGAAGGCCCTTCGGAACGCTTCGGAACGGGCAGCAGCAGTGACCGGCGCAGACCCTATTCATGAATATGGTAAAATTGGTTTGTTATCTTTAGCAATATTCATTACATTTATGTACAGTATATAGATCCGATGTATGCAACTGTGCCATTCAACATGATTGTAACTGGGCCGACAAATTCTGGCAAAACAGAATATGTGATGGATCTCCTCACCGGTCCGTACCTAGGAAAATTCGAATATATAGTTTTCATTTGTCCAACATTCATGAACAATAAAACGTATAATAAAAGATTCATTTTCACCGATGACAATGTGTTTGTGTTTCCAGTCGGACTCGATGCTGTGGATGATACACTAGCCTTCGTACGGAACGAATGGGCGGTACAAACACTTTAATAGTACTCGACGACTGCGCCGCGTCCAAAGATATGAAGAAGCGCAGTGACGTTTTAGTCAAACTTGGTTTCAGCGCAAGACACGACGGACTATCTGTCTGGGTTCTGACTCAGCAATATACTAGTATTAGTAAACCATTTAGGGAAAACATACAGATGTTAGTACTATTTTACACACCGAGCAAGACAGACAACAAAACTATTATTAAAGAATATGGAATGGAGGTGTCAGAACGGGAGGCCACGGACCTGGTCAGACAATTGAAAAGTAGGCCATTCAGTAAACTAGTATTTCATTTACGGCATCCGTACGACATAAAATTTTTCGTATAATATAGCAATTATGGAAGCTGAAGCCGAAGGTGACAGCACCGAAGGAACTCTTAGAGAATTATATTACAACCCGAAAACTGGTTTTGGAGGTGTACAAAAATTGTATGACGCAGCACGCGCCAGTGGACTCCACCGTTACTAAGAAAGAGGTACAGGATTGGTTAAAAACTCAGCTAACCTATAATCTACATAAACCGGTACCTCGTACTCGTGGCGCGTTCCGAAGGGGCCGGCGCGTTTTCGTAACATCGATAGACGCTCAGTGGGAAGCTGATCTCGTGGAATTCCCTTCATCATTCGCAAAAGAGAATAAAAACATTCGATACATGCTAACAGTAATCGATGTGCTCAGTAAATATGCATGGGCCAGGCCGATACAGTCAAAAACGGCAGATGATACGTTACAGGCGCTACAAGACGTGATTAAGAAATCCGGGAGAAGGCCCGACAAACTTCAGACAGATGAGGGGCGGGAATTTACGAACCGAAAAATGCAGGGGTGGTTGGAGGAGTCGGGAATTCATTGGTTTCACACCTACAGTGACAAAAAAGCTAGCGTCGTTGAACGTTTTAATCGGACCCTCAAGACGATGATGTGGAAATACTTTACATATAAACAGACACGTTCCTGGCTCCCCATTCTACCACAACTTCTCGAGAATTACAACAACACCGTTCACGGAAGTATCAAAATGAAACCCAGGGACGTAACAGAGGAGAACGATTGGCAGGCATTTTATACACTATTCGGTCCTGAGTTGGCAGCCGGGGGAGTTGACCCCTGAATTCAAGCCGGGAGAACGGGTTCGAATTACAAATATAAGACCACTTTTAAGAAAGGATATTTACCAAATTGGACAGAGGAGATTTTCGTGGTTTCAAAAGTTGTGTACGCAGCTGGCTTGGGAACGCCACCAGTTTACAAAATAAAAGATCTGAATGGAGAGGAAATACTCGGCACTTTCTATTCTGATGAACTTCAGAGCGCCCTTTCGGAAGGTGCCGACGAGCTGTACAGAGTAGAACGAATTTTGAAGACGAAAAAAATTAGGGGAAAGAAATATTATCTGATAAAATGGCGCGGTTATCCGGAAAGTTTCAATAGTTGGGAGCCAGAGGAAAATGTTATTAGTACTACGTAAGTACTTCGTAAGTTCCTGTGCTGGTTCTTGTCAAGTACTACGTAAGTTCCTGTGCTGGTACTTGTCAAGTACTAACGTAAGTATTTACGAAAGTTATTCAATAAGTACCATGGAAAAAGTCTTAATTTCTTGAAAGAAGAAAGTGTCAGTTTACCACCTCGCTTCCACCCACCTGGCCAAGTATTTATCATGTACTGTCGTAAGTAATGTTCACTTATTGCATCTTTTTCGGCAGTATGTGGATGAGGTGGTACCTCAGTTCCTGAACATATTAAGTTTGCAAGATCTTCAAAGCGACTTCTCATGTTGCCACGGTCCGTTCTTTCGAGCGCCCCTTTTTCAGCTTTATCAATAAGTTCTGGCTGAAGTATAATGTACACAACTGACATGAACCATAGACAAGTAACTCCAAAGTCCACCCTTTCATCATATCAAGTGCTCGTAAGTCAAACGGAGCATTATAAGCACACACTGTTTCACAAGCATTAAGAAGTTTGTGTAGGTTCTTGAGTGAGACTCGACGTTGTTCTAGTTGTTCTTGACCAGGTGGGAAGTACGCTTTTTCAAGTTCCTCCTCCTTGAAACCGTCTATTAAAAATCCCTGGCTGCCGCTATCGCGTGAGCTGCCCCATGCAATTCCAAAGTCAAAGCTTGTGGAAAATCTACTGGTCCGACTGTCTCTGTATCAATCGTTGGATTAAGTATATTCTTGAGAACTTCAGTCGTAAGGGGCTGACTAATTACCAAACATGGAAGCCTGTAGTCGTGGCAAATTTCTAAGAAAGTCTGTTTGAACTTGTTGTGAATCTCTTCTAGTTCTTTTAAGGCGGTACCGGTGATTTCGTACGACCTGGCTCGAGTCAACACATTCCGCCTGCAATAATCCAAGGCATATCTTTGAATATATAATGAAACTGGGTAAATGGTCAAATGCTCTAGAAACAATCTTTTTTTCTTCCCACTCCGTGGAAACGCCCCGGATTCTAGAAAAAGTAGTAGATGTTGAATTATGGAAGAGTCACAAATAATGTAGCGTTCCGAAGGAGAGGTCCTCCCAGCCCGACATTGTAAACTAAGAGTATGTTCTATAAACTGATTCTGAAAATCGGCAATCGAAACGGGTGGGCGCCATTATAAAAGTCGGCAATGTTGCTAGAAAAAACTAGTGTCAAATTCTGGTACGTGAGACGCAGACAAATTTACTGCATCGTAACTCTTACCACTTCCAGTTGGTCCATTTATGAATATGTATGACATTTTGGGGAGATACTATATCATAGAAATTTTTTAAAAAATTTTTTTTTATTAAGATATATACGATAAGACAATGACAATCCTTTCTATTTCAGATGCAATAAAAATACTTGAAACCGGAGAAAACATCAAAATTGATGATGGAGGCAAATTAGTATTTGGTGAATATGTAGATCCTTTCATATACGTAGACAGTGAGCTAGAAGTAGTTTTCAACATCGGACCTAAATATGGTTCGGGAGGTGATCCAGCTACATGTGATGGGGTGTGTGTCCGTTGGCAACCGAGTCTTCAAAAGTTTACTGATTTAATAATATTCCGTACCCTAGGTGAAAGTTTCGATGCAAGCACTGCTAAAAGTTATGCTGCAAGCCTGGCCGCTCACTCCAAGAATCCTATCGGAACGACCTGCGGATTTTACAATCCATCTAAAGTGTATCAGAAGCGAGGGAGCGAGGGGCCTCAGCCAGTGGCGTATTTTAAATTTCAGTTTAAAAGAGGGAGAGGGAGAGGGAGAAATCACGATTTCGCTACATGTATTGATATGGTTCAAGAAATTGACTGCGGTTTTAAAACAGTGAGTCCGTTACTACCAGTCCGAGAAAATCCTGCTATTGTACCTCGTAATATCCGGAAAGGTAGTAAGATAGAATTCTTAGCATTTAAACCGCGCTTAAGTAAGCGTGCTCTTTCTTTCACTGTTGAGAGATTAATATTTTGTGCTGCGCCTAATAAACCAGAAATTCAAGATGCGGAAGAAATAGTCGACTTAGAAAGATTAGGTGAGATATATAAACAAATAAATGCTGACAAAAATATTATAGTGGATTTTGATGACCTATCATAGAATAATTATTTTTTTCATTTTAAAAATTTTTAGGATAGTATATATCATAAAGATTATTATGGCCCGTCGATTACATACAGCATTCAAGGGAGCAGTTTTACAAAAAAAATTTCCTGAAGTCAAGCGAGTCAAGGATATCGGGGAGCTGGTGGATATTGAAGGTATGGTCAAAGAAACGGAACGAAAGATGTACTCTGTTTATACTGAAATGGAAGTCAAATTATCGGATCCGAAAACTGGTAATACACAAAATCGTACATTGCCTGTTAAATTAAAAGATACATACACAAAAGATGTAAGAGGATCAGGATTGGATGTGGGGCAACAATTAATAGATCGCTACGATCGTATGCTTGATACAATTGAAAATGTTGAGGGTTCTGGTCTCGTTCTCGAGGAGATACTTAATTTGAAGTAATTCTAGTAGAAGTTTTACTCGGGGCTGGCCCGGGGGCTGGCGCAGTCCAACTTCCCAGATGGTTAAAAAATAAGCATTGTGTGAGCGATCTGGTGCTACCTTCGGGCAGCGAGAACTGTTTTCAATACGCCATCGTAGCAAGTTTAAAGTTGGCCGACCCCGAGTTTCGTGAAAAGAAATGTGGTCAGGTAAGGAGAAAATGGAATACGTACGCCCCATTTATTGCTGACTACTGTTGGGAAGGTATTCCCACGCCCACGCCCGCCGATCTGACTGTATTCAGGCGCTTCGAGCAGCAAAATCCAGGCATCAAACTTCAAGTATTTCAGATCTACGAGAATGATCCCACTCCCCCGTCCGACATAACTGTGTTATATAGTGCCCCTGGCGGAGCCCCTGACGGAACCGTTCCGATAGGGGAAGGTGAAGCCCGTTCCGAAGGTGATAGGAATCAAATAGCAAATATCTTACTGATAGTTGGCGAAGACGGCGGCCGTTCTCACTTCGTACCAATTACTGCGGAAAATCGCCTTCGTAATTCTCGTACTAATCGAAAGAATGAGCGCAGACGGAAGTGTATTTGCCCGGTTTGTAAAAGAGGTTTTAAGTCAACAGAAGAATTAGAAAAACATCAGGTATACTGTGGAACAGACACTGCCCAGCCAGATTTTCCTAAGGAAGTGTGTCAATTTGAAGGACATCGGAAGAAGGTTCCTTCTCCCTACGTCGTCTATGCAGATACTGAGGCAATTATTGAGAGGGGACCGGTCGACACATTCCAATTTGTCTTTCGTATGTTATGGTGGAACGGGGGTGGGGAAGTTCCTCTTCGGAACGAGGCCGACCCACTGTTTATGGTAAAAGAACATTCACAGGTCTCTCCTGTGTTACAGACTTTCTAAAGGATATGAAAGAACGGGCCGAGTATTATTCGAAATCGTATTATTGGAAAATAATACCGATGAGGGATCCTTCTAATTACCGGCGCGACGGATGTGATCCAGTCTGTATTGCATGTGGAGAGCCGGCAGGATACCGAGTAGTGAAGGAGGAGGCGACCTTCTATTGCGAAGGATGCCGGCCGTCGAGAACCATTCCTATCTACTTTCACAACCTCAAGGGATACGATGGTTCTTTTATTTTGAAAGAATTACATGAAATCGACGCCGGAGGGGGACCAGAGCCTAAAATTATAGCTAAGACGAGCAATGGAGGAATTATGGGTCTCTCGAAACATTTATTTTTCACGCCTCAATTGTTGTTGCCGGAGGGAAGAGGGAGATAAAGAGACGTTTCTTTTCTATAAAGTTTATGGACAGTGCTCAGCTGATGATGGGGTCATTGGCGAAGTTGGCAAAAACTGTGCCGGAGACCCACGGGTGGACGGCGGCCCCACTTTCGTACCCGGACATTCAAAGGGCGAAAGGTTTCTTCCCCTACGAATATTTAGACTCGGTTGACAGACTAGAAGAGGGGGAGCTCCCGGAGAGAGGGGAATTTTATAGCGAATTGACGGAAGAGGGATTTCAGAGTCCGATTACGAACATGCATTAAGAGTATGGGACGAAGTTGGATGTAAAACGATTCGTGATTATATGGAATTCTATTGTGAGACGGATGTTCTCCTTCTTGCTAATATATTCGAAAATTTTCGCGACACATGTTTAGAAGCATATAAGTTAGATCCGGCCCATTACATGTCAGCGCCCGGCTTGACATGGGATGCTATGTTACTTTACACGGGTAATAAAGTTTAAACTCATTCAAGATGCTGAGCAGATGACTTTCGTACAACGGGGAATACGAGGAGGTATCAGCCAGTGTAATATTCATTATTTACAGTCAAATCATCCGGCTTACGGGAATTACGATCCAGAGAAGCCGGTGACCGAAATAAAATATCTCGATGCAAACAATCTCTACGGCTGGGCAATGAGTCAGGCAATGCCCACGGGCGGACTTCATTGGATGACGATGGAAGAGTGGGAGGAATGGGCCCGAGGCGGAGCCGGCGGAGCGGGGGGCGGAGCCGGAGCGTGGGGACCTGGCGCCACCTTTCCACCAAGTTTTCTAGAAGTAGACTTAGAATATCCGGCCGAATACATGAAGAACACAGCGATTTGCCATTAGCACCGCATCACTATGAATTTCCGAGGCAGGGCGGTCGACTGATTACAAGTGTGATGGATAGAGAGTCCTATGTCTTACACTACAAGTTGCTGGAATTCTATCTTCGGATGGGAATGAGATTGAAAAAGATTTATCGGGTGCTTGCTTTCGATGAAGCTCCATGTCTCGCGAAATATATTGACTTTAACACTAAAATGAGGGCAAAGGGGAGGACAGATTTCGAAAAGAATTTCTATAAGCTGATGAATAATGCAATGTTCGGTAAGACAATAGAAGATGTTCGAAAGTACAGAGACTTTAAATTTGTTCGGACTGGAACGGCACGGAAAGTGGACGTAAAAAGATTCAGAAGTATAATCCAAAGATGAAACATATAACTTTCATAACTTCCGAAGAGGATGGTGATTCCTGCGACAGTGCCCTACTGGAACTGAAAACGGATGAGCATAGATATGTAAAACCAGTTTCATCGGCGCCGCAGTACTGGAACTTTCTAAGCTGCTTATGTATGAGACGCATTACAATACTTTCGGGTCAAGTTCCCTGGAATACGATTAGCCTACATGGATACTGACAGTTTTGTTTACAGTGTGCCGATACCGAACGCCTCCCCGGACGTAACTTTCAATGATATAGTTCGGGAAGATGTGGAAAAGAATGGTGAGAAGTCTATATATGATACTAGTGGGATGAGTGGACCCAACTTTCCGAAGATTAATAAAAAAGTGATAGGTAAATTTAAAGATGAGTTGAATGGTGAACCTATTCTTGATTTTGTCGGCATACGCTCGAAAGTGTATGCTTTTCGAACTCCAACTTCGGAGACGAAAAAAAAATAAGGGGTGAAAGATGTTGTGTTAGAAAACATTTGAACTTTGAAGATTATAAGGATCTGTTTGAAACTGGGAAGGAACCCGAGCGGGCACAGTTTGTACAGTTTGTACGGAAAAAGGCTGGAGAAATCCGTAGTGAAAAGCGTAGTAAAATCATGATGGCGCCAAATGATATAAAACGTGTGCAGTTATACAATCCAGACACAGGCGAATGGTTGGCAGAAACATGGCCGATAGGACGGACGACGGGTCATGGTTAAAATTGTAAAGACTTTAATCTACTATTTTCAATAGAGACCAGGGCATCACTGATAACATAAATGTGGGCAAATATATTATCATTGTGAGCGTCATCGCCAACCCACGCGGTATCTTTCTTCAGGATCTCAAGTTGAATTCCGTCCTTTGTGTTCATTACTTTTAAACCATTTCCATGAAACTCAATATCTTTAAAACTACGCAGATCGATAAACAGACAGAATTTATTCTTCAAATAATCGGCCTCATCTATATCAATTTCACACCAATCTTTATCTTCAGCAAAATACCGTCGCACCTCTCGCCAAAATTGTCTTGGTATCATCTTCTGAGCGTACACTTTATTTGCAATGCCTTCAATCATTACAGACACAGATTCAATGGAGGGGTTAATGAAAAGTTCACTGTTCAGTTCTGACTGATTCTGATTTTTAGTGAGAGTATAGCGATACCTCTAATGCTACGTCGTGGTACATTTATATTTTCATTGATAACCGTGTCCGATTCTTTGAATGGGATTGTTCTAAAATAATGTATAGCTCGTAAAGGTAACTTTTTCCGTTGTTGTAATAACCAGCAGTTGACCTCGCGAGATTGAGGTCAGAAATTGTCTCGTATTCCATTTGAATGTTTTTTAATTTATAATTGGTTGTAATCAGTTTATTACTGACAATTAATTGGGGGGCGGGTGCCAACGTAATTTCCCATTCAATATGACTCCCTAACGCTTTTGGGTATGCAACTCCATGACCTGTTATTAGGGGATGAGTGAGACGAATAGCATATTTTGTTTTATATGTGTCGAAAAGTAAATTATCGCCCACGACGGCGGCATCTGCATCGGCCGCGCCACTTCTCAATTTTCTTAGATTTTCGTTCTGAATTCCGTACAGTGTCATGTTCGATCTCTCCTTTTTATGTTTGAAGAGATCGCGATAACATTCAATAAGGTTATATTTATTCAAATCGAAAAGTGTCTGGCCCTCAAATGTGAGTTTCATACGCTCCACCAAATTTTTTGCAACATTTTGTACTACACGGGTAGTTCCACCTCCCATTACTTCGAGATCAAAAACCAGGTCGAAAGTATCTGGAACTAAGAGTACTCCGCTTTCTAACTTCGGACATCGTATGATAAGTGTCTGGCCTGGATCTGCCTCACTTGGATTATGAGCAATCACGTGATGAGTTCTTTCTGACTTCGTTCCATTCGGTATTCGGTTGGTGAAAGTCGGTGATAATGTTCTATCGTACCCCATTTTCGTGTAATGTATATAGTAGAAGAAAAAAAAAGAAAATAAATCACATCTTACGTTTCACTTCGTGTATATAATAACTTAGAAGAAAAAATCACATCTTTACATAAATATTTCCGTCTGCCTGAAAGATAAATCGATTGCCTGTGTCGCGAATCAATCGAAGAACCCAATATTCTTGGAGATGATGAGCCTCTTGGTCATCCTCAGTATCCTGGAATACAGCTATGAATTCTAGTCGCTTAAAGAAGTTAGTCTTTTGACATTCCTTCACGAAAGCTAATATGTTATGATATAGATTATCATCTTTGAGTCGGACACCTGGATTTGCTCGAAGGATATGACGATTTACCCGCCGGAGTTTGCACCATTCCAATTCGACAGAGAAACAAACAGGTCTTTATTTTTAGAAAGAAACTTTGCAATATTCTTTTCACCAAACATGTTGATGCCATATTAATACATAATTTTATTTATAATGACTAATGTTAATCCAGTTAAAAATATCCATAGCTGTTCTCCAACAAATCCAACCACCGATCCTGCTGTTTTTAATAGAAAACTGACGAGGGAGCCGATTAAACCTGGTATTGCAGCAGCACTTTTTGCGGCCAATGTTTTTAACCATTCGCCAAATTGCTTTACAATTTCTTTCGCTTTTGTATATACTTTGGGTGGACCTGAACCCCCTGTGTTTGCGCCAGTTCCTGCTCCCGCTCCTCCTCCTCCTCTAGTCACAGCCAGGGCAATTGTTGATATTGTCATTCCAAGGGCAGTCAGTATTGCAGCGATTGTAATACCATTTCGTTTAAATAACTCTGTCAGCTTCAGCCTGAGTGACAATTCTGGATCGGAAATTACATCACGAAGAGACCTAGTCGTAGCCAAGACTTTCACGTGCCTCACTGATCTTACCATGTTCGTATTCAATTCGATTGTCAACTTTAGCTTCTCTTGTTATGAGTTCAGCTAGTAGTTTCTTGGCTTTTCTTTTCCTTGGGTGTGATCTTCAGGAATTTCCTTTAACTGTTTTTCAGCTTCTCTTTTCAATAGCCTTATTTTAACTTTTTCGTTGTTAAGCTCGCCAAGATGCATATTCGCAATCCTTAATTCATCATTAATAGCTTTATATTCAGGGTTTAGATTGTTCCATTGTTCGATTTTATTTTCAAAAGCTTGTATTTTATCTGCATTACCAGAAGCATCTTGCCGTAACTCTGTCAGTTCATCTCTGTATACACCCATGTCTTCTGGCGTCATCTTCTCAGCTGGTATTTTATTGTTTTTCACATCTTCAGAATACAATGTTGAACTAACAAATTCGGGCTCTGCGCTAGAGTGATATTCGACTCCACTCCAACTGTATACTTTATTTACGAATTCAGAACCTCCTGCCTTCTTTTTTAATGTGGATCTCTCTAAAAATCTACTTCCTTTATCTGTTGTAACTCTGATTTCTTTATAATACAGTTCACCATTAATAATCTTAGCATTTAAAATCAATTCGGTTCGTGCATCCGGATTAGTAATCCTATATTTGTCTAAGAGTCCTTCAGCCATATTTTCTGTAATTTTTCTTCTCTGTTTAATTAAAATATCCACCTGTGGGCTATCCACTGAAGGATCTGGGTTTGCAAAAGTATCATCGGTAAAAGATGTTTCAGCAGCAGTAACATCGTCATCATTCAAATATGCATCATCGAAATCCTGGAGTGGTATATTTTCTTCTCCTCCTTCTGCCATATTGTATTTCTATATTACTACAATTATTTTTTATCATCCCTTACATATACAGTAAAAATGCACATCTCAGTTGTTGAAAGCGTTGAACAATTGGCTGATTACATAGAAAGAACAAGTGCTGCATATCGACGAAGTTACAAATTAATGGGTCGAATTGATATGGCTCTCAATATTACTAAGGGAATTCTTGTAAGCTCTGCTGTCATAGCGGCAATTCCGACAGTTCCGGTACTGTTAGCCTTAACTCCTATACCAGGTGTTGTTATTGATGTGATACAAGGGAAAACAGGTGTAGCAAAGAGACGAGAGAAATATAAACATTATTATGTTCAATATAAACAGCTGCTTACACAAATACAAGAAAAAGGCGCAACCCTTCGGAACGAGGAGGCTCCAGGGTCAGAACTTATTCAGGACATATTTCATCAGGCGCTAGAAATTCAAAAACAAGAAGGATTTAGTCCGCCGCTGGAGCGATATTTAAGACATTATGGATTGAATGGATATGAAATTTAGTTCGTACCGATAGGAACTTCGTGTTCAACATCAGCTAGACTCCGCGACCGCCGGCCGGACTGACAACGAGGGTCCCTTTATATAGGCTAGTTTGATGACCCGGTTGACTCACACGGAATTTCCCGTACACCTTCGGAACGTGTATAAACATGCTCAGCAGGCCCGCTTAGTTCAGGACAATGCACTGCTGCGCAAGCTGCTGCGCGTGAGTTCGTATATAGGTCAGGGTTATACTTTAGTTACATGGATGGTTAATTTTTCCTTCGCTTCATGTAGATAAATGAATAAAATGGGGTGTAAAATTCTTACTTAATCCCAGTTGTCCACGTTTTCCTTACTACTGGCTTACGTCATCAGCATTTATTCAACAACAGGGGCTTAGAGGGGCAAGACATTCATAAAGCTCCTCAAAAACTTTTAAGTTTCTACAGTAAGAGCGAAACCAAGTCACCTCAGTTTGATATTACATGGTGAATTGAACCGCATTAAACTTTCGTTCTCATTGAGAAACGATCGTCTGCAAGTGAGCTATTGGATGTTAAACAGGAACTTTTCCTAAATTTATAAAAGCCGGATTATGAACATACATGTATAAACAAGCCACGCTATTAATAGGATGTGCCTTGTTTGGTCCCAGAATCCCATAATTTTTCCATAGGCGTTCATTGTCATTAAATCTTGCATATGGTGTCTGTGAATATGTAGCGACTAATCTTGAGTCTAAAATAAACTGAAAAGTGTTCCGTTTTTTGTTGGAGAATGCATGTTTCAAAATGCGTTCCCTGTACGACCATTTGACCCCTCTTTGCATATGTCACGAAAGTGCCCATCATGATTATTCAAATTTCTCATAAATACGTTCAAAGCGATGTTATGAGAATTCAAAAACTCCCATCCAGTGTGTGCAAATGGATGCGTCATCAGTAATCACCTATTGTGCGCCCATGGTCCTGTAACTTCCCGTTTTGCATTTGTTCTCGCCGTTTTCTTGCTATTATTTATTTATGTATTTATTTATTTATTTATTTATTTATTTATTTATTTATTTATTTATTCATTTATTCATTTATTTATTTATTTATAATAATATTCTCATTCAGTAACATACATACTTATACCCTATAACTCACTAGCATTATTTAATCATGGATTTATTCATACATAAATAAATTGTATCATTCATTTCTGTTGACACCTTATAAAATATATCATTCATTTTAGAAACGCGGAGACATGGTCATGCGAGGTATGCAATTAGACTGAGAACAACGAGTTGCGTTATAAAAGGGCGATATTTTTGATCCTCTCTTAGAGGGCGCTCTTTAATAAGATGGATATAGAGCACAAGGCTACCAAGATAGTCACCCAGAATTCTACATTGGTTAGACTGTGGGAAAAATAAGTCACGTCAGGACTGCGTCATGGAAAATATCCCAAATATATACCTTAGGAAAATTACTTCATGTACATTGATTTCTGTAATTTAATGTATATTTCGCAGCTTTTGAGCTGATTAGTGTCTCGGCTATAGTTCACTGTTGCCATGACCGAGCATGCGTTCAGCTTAAACATCGCGGTGAACATGCATACCGGGTATTATTACTAAACATCATCCAATTATAGTTGATTGATCAAAAAATTTCATCAGTATGTCGATTTCCATCGACTGCAATACAGTGACAAATTAATGACGTGTTTCACTACAGTTACATCAGACTATCCTATCACGCCAATCAGATACAATCAGCTCTGAACTGATCTCCAGAAAGGTCAAAAGGCGACAAAAGCGTACAAAAATGTAGAACATTGAAATATTAAGGGGAAAATCTTTTACTCTGTGGGAGTTAGTTTCAAGATAATATTATGATTATTATATTGATAAAAAGTAAACAAAGAACATCATTTTAAGTCTCCATGAAATAATTATAAGACAGTCGTCGAGTTTTTGTTTAGTACTTTACTTAGATCGATGGTTCTATGTAGTTTCAAAGAATAAAATAAAAATAAACTACATTATAATAGGGAAAGATCTGTTTATCGTTGTTATCAATGTTATTATTTTCTGATATTACTTGATGAAGACAATTTTCCTTCAATTATTGCTATGGTTGTAGTTTCAATCGTATTAATGATGAAAAATGGCGATTTTCACGTGGTGTCAGGACAGACGAAACCTACTACTGGCATATTAATGATACGAATGCACTATGCCAGATATACAGTTACAGCAAGAATCAATAACACAGTAGAGGCTGTCATTCATTGTACCGATTACACGTACACCATTGATAACCATTGAAGAGATGGCCAGAAAGCCTACATGTTTTGTCTATCTTTCATGCGCTGATGCTGTAAACCCGAGTTCAAAGTTCATCTCCAGATATAAAGAGTTTCTTTGCTTGAAATACGACTGATTGGCATAAAAGTCCACTGAGGCTGTCAGCCCTACCAGTTGACCCAATTCCCATGTAGGCTAAGGTAGTATACGTCTCCAAAGGGGAAGATTTGAACGTTTGCTCAAACTTTCCTCAGTAAAACTTTCAACCATTCTCTCTTACCAAAGCAAGAATAACAATCAGGAGTCCCCGTGCAAAGTTTGATACAAGAAAAACAAACCAATATTTGAAATGGCCACTATCCAATTAAAATTTTCCATTTTTGATAAACTAAGACGGTGAATTTTTTTTTTACTTCATTATCTTTTAAATGTACCCCATTAGCAGTAGATCAGAAGAGCATTGTAAAAATTTGAGTCTCCGAGGCGCATGTCCTGATAAGATGTGAAAATTGCTATTTTGTACTTTTAACTACGTTCTCAGGGACTTTTTTGTACTTTCAGCACTTTTTACTTAAATGTGTGATATTTGTGGTAATACGTGTTTCTGACGTACAGGAGACAGACAGAAAACAAAACACAACTAAACTTTTTTTAAATGGTAACGACTTTATTGGCAGCCATTTTAACAAACAACGCAGCCGACTTTCCAATTTTAAAAACATTTCATACAGCCATTTAACACAATGCTAAAACATCGATACATTCATATTCTGTGACCCCTGCACTTAAGTTCATCAATGTTAAAATAATCGTTGGTACTGAAGGGTTGCTGTGTTGCAAGTATTTAGAGCTATCTCAAACGAAATCACTTAGAAAAATCGACTAGACGACTAAAAATATCAATCGGAAAGACGATGCTGCGTTGAAAACAGATTTTTACTTCGGACTCGGATTAATAGAAAGGTGACATCAAACGACACTTAAAAACACGTAATTTAACAGCGTACTTGACATGTTACGACAAAAACGTTGTGTAAAGAGCATAACAAGATCATATTTTTCATCCTGCTTTATGTCTCACGAATGACCATTTCTGCAAAGGATGACTGTAACTTTATTTTCCTCTACGGTTACTTAATCTTGTGTCAAATCCACCGTCAAATACATTTTCTGAAAGAAGGGAAAAAAGCGTGTTTGTTTTAGTTAAGATATCTGAAACTACTAAAAATCGCCAAAGAGTATTCTTTGGTGTAATTACTTGCGTGTCAGCAAATCTGTTTAGACAAGGAGTGTAGACTACCAAGACATTGAATATTCGGGACTTAGTTCGATGCTGAGGGCGAAATTGAACTGAAACGGACCTTGTCAATTGAAAAACAATTAAGGTAGTGTGTGCCTCGAAAGTGAAAGACTTAAACTCTTGCTCAAACTTTCCTTAAGGAATCTTTCAACCATTCTCCTTCAAAATCAAGAATAAAAATCGGGGTTCACCGTGCAAATTTTGGTACTAGAGAAATAAATAGCCAAGATTAAGCGATATTTAAAATTCAAAATGGCAGACATCCCTGTATTAACTCTATGGAGAAAAAAATGAAATTTTTGATTTTTGAAAATTTAAGCCATTGAAAAGTTTTCTTACACCAAGAGCTTCAAAATTACCCCCCCACAAGTGGTAGATCAGAAAAGAATTGTAAAAGTTTGAGAGTCCGAATATCTGTCCCCGAGGTGCGTAGGCCTACTACCGTAAGGTAGTTTGAAAGCTTTCAACAGAATAACACATGGATATTTTCCACTGAAAACAATTACAATCACACAGTTTTCATCAGGAATGTTCTCTTGTAACTTTCCTTGGCAGTTGATGTATCCTATCACTATGTTTGCGGTTTGGCACGTAGTCGATGACGTCACAAAATCAAATTATCTCAATAATCTTGAAGCGATAGCAGTCTTTCGTCATGTGAATTACAGCCATGAAATGAAAATAAAATTCGTTTCTTCGCTTCGATAAAGTTTGTATGTGCGATGTATGATAGTGAGCATGCGTGCGTGAGTGCTTCACGAACTCTACAACGTGTGGAGCGGTCTCAGTCAGAAAAATGTAACAACTTAGCCGGCTATTGAACCACTCTTTTTTGGGAGTGGAGATTTAGCCGAGCGGTTCTCTCTGTGGCCTCTCCGCTAGGCGACTGATGCCGTATATTGTGGGTTCGAACCCGATTGAAAACTAGCCGTATAACATAGTAATTTTTAACAACATGTGAAAAAGGGTTATTTTATTTTGTTAATTTGTATGTCGGCAAAAGTAAGAAAATATACTCACCTTCTGTTTCGTCTTTACAGAGGAAGCGTTTTCTATTGTAATCAAACGAACACTTACTGGCCCATGGAGGACATGTGCATATCTGTACGGGACGTGCACCAAAACCTCTTATTCGTCCCAAACACGCCGCGTTGTCGTTACACTGAGGTGACAAAACACAAAAAGGAAATTGTCATAAGTATTGACTCAAGCTGCCCTAGGCATGTATCTATCTATGCTGACGTCATGTTGAGACAATTTAAAAAGACAAGGAATTTCCCTGAGAAGCTTTTCTTGTGAAAACTCGGCTAACAAGATAATTTAATCGTCAGTCTAATGATATTTGCCCCTCTTTTGAACACATTCATCCCTGTCGGAAACAATCCTTCTAAAGTTTCGACACGGACAAATTGAATTCAGCGTCTTGATTGCTGTCAGTCGTTCACAAGTAAGGGGGCGGGTCTCTTCATCCGGTAAAGAAACTCGCATTAATTGACGCATAGCTTCAATTCTTAATCAAACGTGAATTCTAAAGTGGTGTTCGGTCACTTAGTGTCAAAATTAATCGACATCTAATAACCTCAGTTCAATCTCCGTAACGTCTCAACGATGCACCTTGATTGCATGGGATACAACCTTGATTGCATGGGATACAACCTCGATTGCATGGGATACAACCACACACGGATTTAAAATATATTTTGGCAAATAAGATAATCAGTTCAGGTTTATTGAAATTATATAACACCCTGAAAAGAAGATTTGAGATGCATCCTGAACGAAAATTTCCAAGCAATATTCTGTGTGCGTGACGTAATCCCCTAGCTGTGTAATCTCTCACTTTAGTTAATATCACTGTTTGAAGAACTGTAGATCTAAATTTTGACTGAGATTTTCATTCGATTGGCCAAAAGAGATTTTTTTCTTTTATTTGTCAAAGCGTGATTACTAGCAATGCAAAGTATTGACATACAAACATTATGTATTACGAACAGTATGCAACGTTCGCTTGAGAAATAAATGACAGTCCGTAATAAAACTCAGTTGTCAGCAATTTATTTTGTATTTTTATTTTTGTTATTTATTACTTTAAAAACGCCTTCCATGAATGGAACTTCTCAAGGCGCCTCACAAAACACACAAAAAAAAACGAAAATTACAAGAGTTAAAAAAAAAAAAAAAAACACCTGACAATCATAATTGAATAAAAATTACAAGAGTAAAAAAACAAAACTGAGAATCACAATTAAATAAATGAAAAGACAGTCGCTGATTAAAAACTACACAATGTCATTCCTAAAAAGATAGGTCTTGAGATTTGACTTAAAAACATTAAAATTAGGAAACGTTCTGACCCCAAAAGGCAGTTTGTTCCACAAACGTGGGGCACAGACAGCAAAAGATCGCTCGCCATAGTATACTGTGTTACAAATCGGTTGATACAAAGTTATTACCCCCTCAGTAGTTGAACGCAGCAAACGGCCAGGAGTGCGGACATTTAGTAAATCCGTTAAATAGACAGGTGCCATACCATGAACAACTTTATATGTCAAACATAGAATTTTGATTTCTGTCCTCTTATATACAGGAAGCCAGTACAAACTAGACAGTATTGGCGTAATGTGTTCTGTCTTTTTGGTTCTAGTGACATTGTACATTGCAAGCATAAAACTTGCTTGACAAACTGAAGACTTGGCATTTGGGTACGGGTATGATTTTAGGAGCAGAACAAGTAATTTTCTGGAAAAAGTACACAAATAGCGGGACATCAATCCAAAAGTTACTTGGTGCTTTAATGTTAAGGTGGGGCTGAGGATGGATATAAGAACTGCAGATCAAAACGTTTCAAATATTGACACGTATCTTTTCAAAAGAAACACCGTTCGGTATGAAGTGTATTGATCTAAGATAAGAAACAATAGATACAAGGTTTGCAGTCGATACTTCCTAAGAAGACTGAAGACGATGCTAGAAGACTGAAGACGATGCTAGAAGACTGAAGACGATGCTAGAAGACTCAGACGCGTTGAAAACGCTGATTGACAGGTAAATTGAATTAGGTGATTACGGGAAGGTCATATATCAATGGACAAATACATCATAGTATCTGAAACGGAATACGCAGTAACACACTGGGGATATAGCGCCATTAAGAGAATTGAAGGCGTGCTGAGGTGTCGATTTTATCTCTGTCTTTCAGTTTGTGTTCGGTCAACCCTTGCTTCAAGAAAAAAACTCCCGTTAACTACACAAGTCACTCGTATACCTCTTCATATATTTTTGAGAACTATCATGAATATCGCTATGAGAGTTTATGTTCACTCGTAGAGGTGTTATGCACTGATTTTGAAGTATTAACAGGATGATAATAAAAATAATAATAATAATAATTTTATTGAGCTCTACGACCCCTTTCGAGGTAGGAGAGTACATTTACATCAAAATCTCCAAACAGGAAATAAATACATTGAAAAAGTTCTGATAAAAGACATTAAAATGTATTTAAAAAATAGCACAAGTAGAAGAACAATTACATGCATATACGGAAAATACATAAATAAAGCAGAAAAAACTACTTAAACTTGGTCATAATGCGAGATTGGACTGTCGAGTCGATGTTGATCTTATTTCCGTAGTATGTGTTAAAATCTTGAATGTCCTCGGATATCTGCCCTCACGAGACGCAGGGTAGATCACTGCCCTCACGTGACACAAGGAGATCACTGCCCTCACGTGACACAGAGCAGGTCACTGGTATACGTTATCTCTAAACTTTGACACTTTTTGAGAAATTGATACAGGGATGAGATAACACGATGACACCGTGGTTCGAGTTGGCATCATTTTTTTCCTTAACTTTAAATCATACATAGTGTAATTCAATACAATTATTCTTGTCAACGTCTTATCATGCTTCAATCAAGGTCATCTTTCTCTCTCTCACTGTGTAGGATTATCAAAGTACATTTTTTCCCATCAACGCCTCATCTACACTGATTATTGCTATGTCAGATTGACAGCTTTCGCTGTAAAAAGCGATCTAAGTACATCCGTTCTTTATAATGCCTCACCTATAAACTTTTATGTCAGATTCAAAGCTAAGTTGGGAACTTTTAGTTGTGTATCTTAGAAATACCATTTTTTAGAATTCCACATTCAAAAAATGAACTGCTGCACGATGCAGAATAGACTGGGGCACATTTACATTGTATATACTATAGCAATAAAGCACACCTAGTGACGGTATACCACGAGATTTTGATCAGTTCACGACATATATGCACGAGCGATAGCTCTATTTACCAAACAGGAGTTTTATTGTCATGAGCTCGCGCCTGTGCCAACCATGTTATATCGTGAATATACCACGCTTCTTTTCATGTGTCGACCAATCAGATCGCTGTATTGCGCCATCAATATTCTGGTATGATATAATATATGATACATTAGTTTCAGTTTTATTCAATTTAACAATTTTCAGCGGATTGGTTGACCTGACGAAATCTCAATGAGCAATTTGCTACCTACATGGACCAATACAAATCAAAGAAAGAACAATTTAAACGGATTTCAGTGTGACCCTAGGCTATTCAAACCAACACACACACTGCACTGCAGGCCAAGGTGTTCGTCTTTGTTATTAAAAATTCACATTTGCTTGTCCACGTTGCAGAGCAAAACAGTATTGCGCAGACAATGTGAATGAAAAAATTGGATTATCTTTGATAGGGTGCTATTTCAAGAGGATTAAAGGATCACACTATGAACATCGACTACAATAACGTTATTTGGCTAGGGCTATTCTGGATTAAATTACACATCATCTACTTCAAATTATTTCAAAATCTTATTCTGAATTAAGAATACATTATAGAAAGACAAAAATCATCGTGCTCGGCTTCGTCTTGCTCGTTAATTTCTTGCTTTACTCTCGTCTTTGCCATTACTAAATATAAATTGTCAGCGTGTCACCCTTAATATCTTCATTATGAATTTCACTGCTCTAGAGCTAACATCCTTACATTATTGATATCACTATATAATAATAAGGTTATAATAATGATTCCTCGTTTCCTTTGCGATGTTAAAACACTAGCATATGTATTTATGTTCTTACGGTCACTTTTACATTTTAATTGTTTATTTTTTTGGTAGTTTGTTTTGACAATTAAATGGTATATAATTATTCATGATTGTTAGCGCATTGGATCGGACAAGTTTTCCGTTCCGTTCGCAAGTTTTTATTTTTATTGCAATAAAAACACAATCGATATCCTTTCCTTTCTAAAGTCCCGTACCAAGTTTTATATCAGATATGTTACGAAAAATCCCAATCACGCATTTGAAATCGTTAAGAAGGCAATAAAAAATTAACACTGATAAATTTAATTTAAATCAAACGATTGATTTGAATTTATATGTGACCAAAATGTTTTCATAAATGACAGTAGCCAGAGTAGCTAGTCACTCTAAGCGACCGAATACACTACCATGTTTGTAACTTTCTCCTTCAGAGCCGTATAACAGGGACGGCAGTGACCTGGCCTAATATGTACTGATCACGACACACAACCCGCTGACGGCGTCCTATTAAATCTCTATTTGGTTAAACAATCCAATGACGGGTGAAATTGATTTTAATGGCACTTTGTCATGTCTTGCTTACACAGTTATTAGGACAGCGGCGTTGGCGGTTCTCTGTCTCCAAGGGCGCTGTTATTACTGCCTAATGATTCGATACAATGAATAATGGTTGCCGTGTTTTTAACTCGACATTGAAATGTTTTCAAACACTGTCACCTTTGAACTTAAGATACTTTAGAAGGCATTACTACGTTAATAGGAAACATCAACGCAACAAGATACGAATGAAAAATGACATGTAAAGTAACCTTTTGCATCCTTGCCTGTAATTGAAAGAGAAATGGGTGTTATCTATCAAATTAAAACGACGTAAACTGGGAACTGAGTATGTATGTATCTGTCTGTCCTTCTGTCTGTCTGTCTGGCTGCATGTATGTATGTATATATCTATGTATCTATGTATGCATCTATGTATCTATGTATGTATCGATGAGTCTATGTCTCTTTGTATGTATCTATGTATCTGCCGACCTACCTACTTACCTACCCCGTACCTACCTACCTACCTACTTACCTACCCCGTACCTACCTACCTACATGTATCTTTCGATCAATCGATCGATCTATTATTCTATCGATCCGTCCATCCTTTTACGTTCTACTTTTACGTTCTATATGGGATACGTCATGGCCTGAGATGTTCATTTTTCCATTCAAATACTCAGAGCGACTGGTATGGCCAAACATTACATCACAACATAATACCTAGTTACTGTACTTTATATTGTATTTTGCACCTGAATGTACGATGACTTCTGGAACTAGAATAAAAATTTGGTACGACTTTTCGCAGTTGACGTCAGATGCCTTTTTACCTAGGTTTGATCGATCTTGGCCAAATGACCAAAATGACTGTTTTCGGTAACAATCCTCTGAAAAATAGGGTATGTAGATCATGGAAAATATATCGTTTATTTTTAGTTTTGTTGTCGGAGAGACCAAAAAACTATGGTCACGTTCATAGAGTTTGCTAAACTTTCTTGAAAATGCGAAAAAATGTCTCTGGGATCGGCGGGTTTTCTAGGGGTTGGTCGATTTACAGGAAACACATAATATACAGTTTTATTTGGCCAAACATGAAATTGTAATATAAGAAAACTTTATGATGTTTAACGTCGGAAATTTCTAAATTTAACTGCATTTCAAAGGACCATCCTTTTTTAAACGGAGCGAAATGATATTTTATGTTTTGTTTTGTTCTGTTCTGTTTTGTTTTTCAGACACTGTCAGGTAAAAAATTCAAGCAAATGACATGTTCGTCTTAATTCTTCGTTTCAGTCACAGTCCCTCTAGATAGAGGGACTGTGTTTCAGTATAATCCTAGTCGACCACACACGTCTCATGTTATGCGATCTCTTGCCATGTTTAAAATGTAAATCTCTGTATTTTGTACAACATTTATTTATCTCAAACTTTCCTCAGGGAAATTGAAAACCTTTATCTCGCCGAATCAAAAGTAAAATAAGAATCACCATGCGAACTTAATATTTACCGATATATGAAATTCACGATGGCCACCATCTCTGTGTTAACTCTGTGGTGAAAAATGCATTTTCGATTTTTGAAACACTATGAGGGTGAAAACTTCACTTTCTTCAAGAGTTTCAAAATGATCTCTATAAGCGGTAGACAAAGTAGCGAATGGGAGAAAAAATCAGAATCCGATGAACTAGCCGTTCTCAAGGCGTATTTATCCTCAAGGTGCATTCTACCTTGGCTATAACCGGTGGTCTTTGAATTCTTATACACGTATTAAACATCGGTAATGTCAATGCCACGAGTCATTAGTCTAATAGTTTATGTTTTCCGCAGAGTCCTCATGCTTTCATAACTTGTTGTGACGATGTCTGTCGTAGAGAAGTCAGGAAGACTATTAAGCTTAACGATCTTGTGATCCTCCATCACATTCTCACAGTCCATACAAAACAATAAAAGGACAAGATTTAAGAGTTGTGGGGAAACGAATGTGTACATTAAACCAAAGAAAACGATATGTGTCACTTTAAGTTTGAAAGGAGAAAAAGCGCATTATTACTGTCTAAACAAAGTACGAGTTGCTATTTCGTTATTATTGAAGATAACTGAAATATCTTGAAATCAAGAAAACGATATTGAACATCACTTTAATTTGTTACAAAACTTTATCTTGTATATTAGCAGATTTAATCAATAGTACTCTCGACGCACTGTAGAGCAGTTTTCGTGTCATTTATATCCCCATCCATCGTGTTAAATCGTAGTCTCTGTTTGATATTAGCACTTCGTAGGTTTTATCTTTTCGTTCGTTTGTGGAGCATGAGCGACAATATGAAATGATCCCTGAACTGCGACTATGAGCACAATTCAAACTATTTTGTCTTCCCAATCTCTCGCTCACTTCAAATTTGCGCATTTTTACACATCAAGTCACAGATGAAAACGTTAGAACAATCACATTTTGACAAAATAAACAATGGTTAGATGACTCACCAAGAGTTGATCTGTATATGCGTGAGATGATAATACTCCGATTATTACAACTACGAGTACTAGTAGAACTGAACAACTCGATCGTAGCAACATCTTTCTCCTGAAAAGCTCTGCCACTCCAGCTAAGATATGTGATTTGTCTCTCTTTATCGGCCGCCTTCCTTTGTTCTGTACCAGTTTTTACAACGACTTATAAGAAATCATGGAGAGACTCAGATCTTGATTGGTTCAACAGGTGACTACGTCATAACTTGGACCCCCAAGGAAGATACTATTAAAAACGGCCACACGGAAAGGCGATGACTAATGCTTGGTTGTCTGTATCCTTAATCTCTTCGTAATGGAAATAGAAATGAAGGGTTTGCATAATGAGGCATCAGTGTCACTGTAACAGATGTGACTTACATATCGTCTTTGTCGTTGCCAAGTTGTAGACACCACAAGGACTAATATGTAAAAAGAGTATATTATGCGAATATGTTACCTACGACAGTGATATTTGGGCATATTAAATTTGTTAGAATCTCTTGAATGATTTGTCACAGAGCTTGATTTAGTTACCCAAGCTTCGAGATTCGTCACTGTATTTCGTATCGTAGCTTAGTACTTTGGACTTACATACAGTTAGAAGGCGGGCTGTACACACGTCATTACTCACAACAACCCATATGATACAGATCTTGAGCCTTCAGTATACGATGCCTGTAGCTGTATTTTCAATCTCCTAATTACATATCTGTCTCCATGCTTTTACAAGATGATTGAAATTGTTACCTCCAAAAAATCGACATAGCATGTCACATGGAGACGTACAAAGGACATTCCCGTTGGAAAAAAACTCATTCTAAGAGCCGCCAAACATTTGGATCTTCAATCTATGCTTAGATCGTTATGGGAGCAAAGCGACATTTTAGTATTACGGAAACTCAGCCCTGAGATTTAAATAAAGCGATTGAAACCTGACATCACTGATTATCATTTTAGGATTATTCATTGTTAAATCTGATCAGCTCTTTTATCTAAAAAAGCCCATTGATATATGGAACGGGTGCACTTTGTATGATTATCTAACGTGCATTTTTTCCATTCGTGAGGTTCATTCGTGAGAAACTACTTAAATATAGTCTTTCGTGTGCTAAGAGAGTGCTTCAAGCTGTTCTGTCAGATCAGAGAATGAGAGGGATCTTATTTGAGAGTTTTCGGAAAAAAACTACAAGAAATGCAGTCTGCTGCAGCGTTAGGTGTAGTATTATTTTATCGAGCAGTTGCTGTGTAACAGAGAAGAGGGTGTTTGAAAATGACCTTAGTTGAGCTCAAAAATAATTCTCAAGCCAAGACTTGTTGCTTGGGACAGAGTGAAAAATCGAGATGAAGAAATTCACAAGAGTTGTTTACAAACTTCCCGCCCGCTGAAACCCCTGTTAGCCTTCCTAATATACAAAAGAGACGAACTGATGGAAATTGTATATTAAGTGATTTTCAACGTGCGCAGTGTACAGAATAAAACCCTTGATTCAACACAGGCCAATTTGAAAAATACCGAGCTCACTTTCCGTTATGAAAACAACAGAGCTTTGTGACTCAAATTGATCCCCTACTTGTATTATAATGTATTACCTGTAATATCGTTCATTGTGGACCAAGACTATTTCTAGCTTGCCGTAAATAGTATGGCCAGGTAGTAATGAATTTAGGCAATATTCTGACATGACAAGGGCACTAGTGTAAGATCAAATGGTTTGTCCTACTCAGAGCAACATAATCAAATTGTATTGCTCTCGATTGGGAATATATTTCATGGGAACATGCGTTCCTGGACACGTACGTCTAGCGTCTAGGGTTAGGAAATCTTGACGAGTCGTTTCAAGTCCTTTTCGAAAAGACTTCAACCCGTTACACTCAGATTTATATAGGAGTAGGGTGCCGAGAGAAATGGGGAGAGAAGTTGACCTTTTTGTTAAAGGAAATGAGAACATCGATAAAAGCATCAGTAAAGAGTGATATCGCCGCCATAGTTGACCCCAATCCTGAAATGGAAGCCATATCAAAAAAATAATTTGTTATCACACTTTTGACGGAGCTATCTACTTATTGTTTTCAAAGTAGTTCATCTGCTACAGAAATGTTCGAAACTGGCCATTCTGACGAAGAAGACGTTTTCAATATTCATTGAAATTATTATCAGTGACTTCCAGATTGTCCGAGACCGGCGGCCGTCGTAATAAGGACTTCTTCGGAGCGTGCGCAGGCCGTATGTATTAGATCGAGCGCAAATTCTGAAACGTGAATCACAAATGATACACTGTGTTTGGCAGGCCTGCTGCCGAAGTTACGTTGGATGCTACTATCAATCTCTGCCAAGACTGAAACAAGTCATTGATGTAACTATGAAGTAAACTTTTAAAGGGACAAAATCGGCCATTTTTCATGAATTTTGTTTGATACGAGATACTACTGGTACTCATATTGTTTGACATGTTGAAAATTACTGAATGAATGGGTGACCATATTAGACAATATAAATGAAACCATCTCGAAAAAATAAATTAATGGTAATGACCATTAGTTTATTCTCGCCATGGTTTCTTGTATCGTGTCTAAAACTGGGTTGAATATATGCATGGTCACCCATTCATTCAGTATCTTTCAACATGTCAAACTATAAATAATATCTCGTATCAAACAAAATTCATGAAAAATGGCCGATTTGTCCCTTTGACAATTTCAAGTAAATTTTCAAAGACACGGCCGACTCGTTTTCTAACGGCGCCGGAATGGCGATACTTTCTTTGATATGGGCTTGCTAGACCATCGTGTTTGACAAGGCACTTGGGGTGTCCCTCTGAAAGTTTGCAAAGACTACTTAAGACATAAAAAGGGTAGCATTGATATCTTAGTCTTAAGTGGGAATTATTAATTCAGAAAAAATGATGGACTACCCATGGTATTGAGCGTTATATAGTTGAATATGAAAACATGCAGCATGTATAGAAGGATACGTCTCGACCATATTTTTTAACATTCCATGTTTATTTCAAATTTTCAGGTTTTGGTTCTTTCATAACTAAAAGAGACAATACTGGACAGGAAGAGCAAGAAATGTGGAGTGTTATTATTTTTCAACGGAATTCAGCTGAATCGGGTAAGGCCCTCCTCTGAATGTCAACTGAGTCTTGTTTGAGTCTGTATGAACATAAGTCATAACCGTTTTCCATTATGTTAATGTTACGATTTAGTCTCCTACGAATAAATGAAATGCTGGATGTCTATTTGGAATATCTCTTTTTTCATAACTTTTTCTGAATTTGAAATGTTGCACGCTGTGCAAGGAAAGCTCAAGGACAGTTTTAATTGATCTGATTTAATAGTGTAAAGAAATTTTGAATTAGCATTTTTCTTTGCTTGAACCAAAATTGTTCTGTTTTACACTATCGCCAAAAAACTTGTATTCATATAGCCAACAGCCATGCGCAAGCAAAGCCAAGTTGTGTCGCTTGTCGTGAGGAATACAAATAAATCTCACCATCATCAACTGAATAAGGAGTGAGTCGTCCACCCAACCGTTGAGGGCGTTACCTCAAACCCTGACCATATTGAAGTCCTGATACTGTGGGGCGAAAGGCAGCATACTTTGTAAACATTTTACTAGTTCTTGTGCTCTCTTGGGAATTTATTTTTAATGTTTTCACTGTACATGTGTTGATGGAGATGACGTCATTGTCTCAACAACAGCAAAAATTGTGGAATGTGTGATAGCCATTGTCACAATCACTGTACCATCACAACATTACAGTTGAAGATTAATACGCAATGACATGGCTATCAAAAAATAATCGATTGCTAATTATCAATCTGAAACCGACATAAGAGATTCTATTTCAAACGAGTCATACAATTTTGCAACGTGTCAATGGTCTTCCATTTATAAACGTATTTCGGGAAGTATTTTGACGTCGTTTTAAAAACTTTTGTTACAATTTGAAATACTGAGAAATTGACTTAGCTACACAACATTTTAGACTGGCGTCATCAGCCAAGGAGGGGTACTGTGCATCTTTTCCAATAGAACTGATGATGTCATGAGCAGAGAGTGTTATGCATGGCAAGCAGACTGTAACGGCCACGTTCCACTATCAAAGCATTGAAACTTTCTGACATTCAAATGATTTCTCTGAAGATGGCAATTTACGTTCCTCCAAAATGTTCTCAATGTCTTCAATCGAGACAACATCTCGGTTAACATGTAGTCAATGTTAAGGGAAACTTGCAAAAGAGGACAAAAACCACTCGGCGGATTCTATTCAAATGCAGTGAAAGAACTAGTCTTGCATTGCCACAAACCAAACACTACCTTGTCATTGAATACTACAGTACTGCAGAAGGTCAAGGTAATACAACAAGACCCTTTGTTTGGTGTTTTATCAAGTGACGTGGCATAGAATGCAATATAGTCTTGTTAGCTCATTCACTGGTGAAAGAAACTAAGAACCCCATGTTGAACTACGTGCGTGGCAGCTGCCTTTGTAACCAACGACACGGATGATTCACCTCTGAATGGTAATCAAACAATGCATTCAAGTGACGGACCAGGTTGAACCTTACGGCTTACACGTACCGTAGCTGAAGTTTTATTTACGAAACAACCAGGAGAGGCTTGGTTCTAGCCGCTGTAACTCAAAATAAGAGCCTTTCACTTCTCGTTTTCATCATTGAAATATACAATATATTATGTTTTCAATAACGACGATATATCGGATGAATACTCCAACTATGAGAGCTTTGTCTTCCCTTTGGGACATTGGAATTAATGACTGCAAACTTTCATGTAATCATATCTCAGTGAAAAGCTGAAATAATTCAAAACAATTCAAACGACTTTGGCTTTATATTATGGTCAGTGTCGAAGTATATCTTAATATTTGTGATAAATTCTCATTGTACCTTTGAAACACGGTTGCTAAATTTTGGCATTTCTGTTTGAATCAGTGCAATCCCTGTGATTATTAAGAAACACTCTGCGTGATATACAAACTGAAACTGACAACTGACAATATTGATGAATGCATTCTCTACGTTTCGTTAATAGGCTGGCTTGAAAAAAACAAAAAAATGGTGTTAAATCGAGCCAGGTAAGTCAAGTTTCTGCCCCAGTTATCACACAGACACACATCAAAACAAACTTCAATATAATTACCAAGAGCATTAGCTGACATGGACACAAATCACAGCAACCCTTGAATATATCAATCTCCACTGAGTACATTTCATCATCAAGTTCATAAGTCTCTGCTTACGTAGAGAAGAGTCTCATTGAATTAAAGAAACTGACATATTTCAACAAATAGCAAAATTAAAAAACATGACGTTTGGCTTCTCCACGTTAACCAGGTTAACGAGGTCAACAAAATTGGAGACAAGAAGTAACATGGCTATCGGTTGTGCCACGGCTTTAGGTTACCATTTGAAGGTCATCGAAGCCAACTAGCGAATAAAATGTAGACTGCACCTCGGGGACAGATATTTGGAATCTCAAACTTTTCAAATTCTTTTCTGATATACCACTTGTAGGGTTTCATTTTGAAGCCCTTGAGAAAGAAAAACTTATTTTTTTGAAAATTCCAAATTTTATTTTTGCCAATAGAGTTAACACAGGGGTGGTGACCAATTTGAATTTTAAATATCGGTAAATCTTGGGTAATTTGTTTCTCTAGTACTACAATTTGCGCGGTGACCCCTGATTTTCATTCTTGATTTTGAAAGATAGTTGTAGGATTCCTTGAGGAAAGTTTGAGTAAATGCAAGTCTTCCATTTTAGAGGCGCATACTACCTTAAGAAGAAACTTAATATACATAGTCTTCCTATTCAAGTCGATGAATAGATTTTAACTTTTTAACATGGGGCCCGGGGGCACCGACGTCCTTTGTACCTCCTTACTGTTTATTATTTGCCATAAATGTGAAATTTGGCAAAAAGTCAAATTGTTTGGACACAAATTAAAGTTATTTGAACTGGTTGGTTACTGCTCCAGCGTAAGTTCAAGTGTGGATTCTAAGTATCAACAACCTTGATATGTATGAAAGTGAATTAAGAATAAAAGATGGGACTCAATAGGATCAACAATATCTAAAACAGGAAACGGTGAACTTATATAATACAGAAGGGGAGAAAATTTAGCCACAAACTATTGTAATATAATGGACAATGGCTAATCTAAACCAAATTACTTAAACTGGATTGTTGGTATTGATTACACATGTATTTATTGTCCATCAAATAGAAAATAAATTAGGGCCATTGACTAAAAAACATTGGCTTGTTACACTCACCACACTTGTACTTAGTATTTGGAGTGTACACCTATCTACAATACAATGATAAAAAGTTTGGACTCTGTTGGTCAACAGTGCATCTTTAATGTATGAGACTAAATAAGCTTACCCCTCAAGTATGTATAGGCCAAAAACAATATTTAATTTTGAATTATGTATGTGCAGGGAAGGGCATACAATATGGTGGAAAGCAAACAAAATATAAAAACTGAATATACAATTATATGGAAATGTTGTTTTACAGTCATGAGTATCTGGTGTGTGCCGAGAGACAAATATTCAAATTGGACAGTATCATCCTGACCACAGTTTGTCTGACTGGTTGTTTCCTTCTGATTTTCAGACGCGGTGAGAGGTACAAAATATTATGCTATCCACGATAGTTATACAACATAGCTTGCCTTTTATTCACAGTAGAGTTGAGTTTTACATGTAAGATAACTTTCTCGTAAACTGTAAATTCAGGCTTCTGGCAGCTCAAACGTCGCAATACTACATTTTTTGATATGATATGGAGTGACTTGCACGCATATGCAATATACAGTGACGGTCGATATATTCATAGTAAGGATCTACTACATTCAAGCATAGTGATGTTGACAACTACATGCATGCCAGTGCACGATTTCAAAGTAGCCAGGAGGAAATTTTAATGGTCTTTAGTGGAAATATAGCAGTGAAACAAACAACATTAGTTATCGTGACCTTGCTAAAGTGCAATCTCGGATCATGTATGATCTGATGATCATGCCAAATTACCATGTCGGATTATGCCGTGATTCTGAAGTGCACGTACTTCCTTAGTAAATCGGTCAACATAAGCACACACTGTCTTTAGCGATCGAAGTCAACAATGATGTCAAAATCAATGCACAACTGTCGAAATTACCCAAAATAAGCAACAGAAAACTAAAAGTTATCGCTGTGTCGAAAGGACAGTACATCAACATAAAACGACGCTAGTTTGTTATGACATGGAGGTAGAAGGACAGAGCGTTCCCTCGCTCTCACCCAGCTATTAGTACGGGCCGCCGGTGGGATTGCCTCGCTAAAGTAATGATGGATTCGCCGGTGCTGGGGTACGGAGGCCATCATTCTTCAGTCTATCGAAGGAGCGTTTCGTGCCAAAAAATACATGACAGCAACAAAAGTACCATCACTGTGAACTTCATATTTACAAAACATCATCAAATATACACGCTAAAAACTTTAAAACACCAAAATTCGCACCATATCGAGAAACAAGATGGCGTCTGTTTGATTTTTCAAAGTCCTTGCAAAACAACGCTAACTTGTTATATGCGCATGCCCATACTAAGAGGAGACCCATTTTATTTCGGGGGGGGGGTATGCAGGAAGTGGGTATGGGAACTTTTTTTTTGTCAGAGAGACATCATTTTTTTATTTCTACTGTCAGACCTGCATCAATTTTTTTTTTTTTCAAATGGAGTAGCAGTGCAATTTTTCAAATTTAAGCCAGTGTTTCACATATCACAGGATGGTTTTATATATTCATTTTACGTTCCAACAAATGAAAACAAAATGGAAAGTCTAGTATATATACAACTTTAAATTATAGAACACTTTTTTGGCAAATAAACTGTGACCAGTACTATACCTGCTTTTCTTTAAAACAGTCAATTCCTTTTCTCAGGGGAGATGTTATCTTTTGTGGTCAGAGAAACAAGGCTCACACATTGTATTTCATTATATTTGTTGTTCCTCAATTTTTCATTGTCAACTTGTAATCTTTCTAACGTATTTATATTGAGAGAATAATGTATTGGTTTTAACACTAGTTTATTGACTCCTGTCTTGTGTTTTAAATTTTCACAATTTACAGAAGTCAAATAGTCCCATCTAGATATTGCCTTTACCATTGAGATATTGCAACAGAAATCCTGAAATATGATTTCTTTGGTCAGAAAAGGGAAGGAAAACATCGAGTGCACTGAGGTGTAAAGTAGTGAATGCTTATATCATAAGTGCTGGAAAAAAAACCCCCATAAGAATTGCTTGTGGTAAAAAACATTTGCGCTGCCTATGGCAGCATGCCAGCAAAGAATACATGAGAATGAAGTTTCCAAAATTTTGCTCATTTCAACTGCATTGTGACAATTCCTTTTTTATTTCCGTCTGTTATGAGAATTTTTTTTTCTCAAGCCATTACAGGCTTAATTTTTTTCTTTTATTTCACCTGGTGACAATTTTTTTTTTCTCAAAATCCTCCATACCCCCCCAAGAAATCAAGTGGTTCTCCCCTAAGTGAGCCCCTGACATGACCTATACGGGCCAGTGGATTGCTTTCTCAGTAGAACTGATATGCCTGCCGGTACCGGTGTTTATCGCCTACGGAGGCCATCATCCTTCAGTCGATCAAAGGCGCCCTTCGTACCAAAAAATACACGACAGCCGCAAAAGAGCATCACTGTCAACTTCATAACTATAGAACATATTGAAATACACAGTGAAACGTTTACACCGTAAAAATGTGCCCAGACCGAGAAACAAGATGGCGTCCGTTTCGATTCTTCAACTCAGATTTTGTCCTTCAGTTGTGCGCATGCGCAGACGGTAGCTTTAGCGAAAGTGAGTCAAAATCTACTAAATACAAAATAAAAATTGATAAAAATATTGTTTGAAAATAATACAAGGCATGTATCACCAAATTTTGACATTTCTGACGACATTTCAACTATACGAACACCCATGCCAAACATCACAATAATCAAATCAATGGTCTTGAGGAAAAATTGAAAATAGTGGTTTTCACAAAAAAGCTAAAAAAGTGACTTTAAAATGATTCAAGGAAAAAAGACTGTTTGAGATACATGCCCAAGTGACCACCAGACCAAATTTCAGAAAAAGTTACTGAAGCGTTTCTGAGATACCTGCGTCCATGGCATACGGCCCACTATGTTGGGCATATTGGGCCGCACCATCGCATTAGTACCTTGTGCCCACAGGGCACAAAGTACTAAAAAGCTGATAGTAGATCTTTCTTCATTTCAAGATGTTCATCGCAAAAATGAAATACATTGACTTTGGAGAAAAATAACAGGTACGAATTGCTATGCCGTGGAGATATGTCTTTACCTCCATTGCCATTACATTTCAAGATGTACAAATAAATGTAAGAGTGGAGTCTGCGCAAAGAGACGAATATGTATAAAGCAGTTTCTCCCAGATTTTAAGGTCACGCGACCAGTTCACCCCACTCCCACTCATGTTACACTTTTTTACTTCAAGGATTAGGACACAGCAGAGCTAGTCGGCTGAAAATATGGTTTGACCCCAAAAAAATTGCTACAAAAGGTTTCTCAACGGTTTTCTATAGAGTCAAATGTGCTTAATAACATAGACATTCCAGCTTCCCTACTTGAACAACAAACGTAAGTGGAACAACATGCAAGCAAATAAAAACAATCAACCATTCAACACATCTCACCAATCAAGAATGAATTTTAAGCGAATGATGAAGAAATTCTGTTTTCGAAACGTAGCGCCAAAGGATCGCAGTGTCACACTAGTCTCTTCGCTCCAGTGCGGAGTAATATCAAGAGACGTAGATTACGGGTACGTCTCGCCATGGCTGAGCAACATTTTACATAAAACAGCCAAACATGATATACACTTATATTATACACAATTTCATATACAAAACGCAAACAACCCAAATATGAACGATGTGTGGAGTTGCTTTCCCTTTACTACCTAACCTCGGAAATTGTGAAAATCCACATGAGCAACATGTTCCGGGCGAAGAATGTGACAGTGATATTTTAAATAAATGTATAAATATGCATATTATGGGACTTATGATCACTTGCCTATAATCAAGATATGGTACGTGGATTCCTAAACCACTAAAACATGGTGGTAGACACAGACATCACTAGTCTAGGTTTAATATTTAAGTAGTTATGGCCATTTTCAGTATGCGGCCATCTTGGACGCCATCTTGAAAATGACACGTTTCCGGTGGTCAGATTTTGGTAGACTTTTACTATGTTATTAAGCACATTTGACTCTATAGAAAACCGTTGAGAAACCTTTTGTAGCAATTGTTTTAGGATAGGGTGTTTTTTTCATAAATGCAGCCGACTAAGCATGAAAACCGTTATACAAGGCTTCATCCAAGCCTTAGAGTCATATCCGTTGACAATTATAAACTTTATGTTGAATCGAATCTGATGAATTCACTTGTTTAAATTGTCGATAGAGTTCATCCCCTGATGTAAAACGGCTACGTGCACGCTACACACAAGATATGCAAATGAACATGCCTCGGTACCGTGTCAAACAATATAGCCAAAGGCACAATCCAATGCCATTCTGACAAGCAGACCTCTTGTTTAGTCGAACGGAGACAATTCGAAGAAGTTGATGTCAGGTCGAGGCAGTCACATTCATCGTGTCCGGTGATTGATCCATTATTGCCGCTGACCGTGACAGCATTTGGCTGGTACACCAGACTAGAAGGGTTAAGTTGTTTGTTGTTGATTTTCAGTTCCATTGGAGAAGCCTAGGCGACTCACTGACAGCGTTTCGTACCATAGGTGAGTTCACTGTTTTTACTGCTCTGCTGAACGAATTAGAGAATAACTCGAGTATTGCACACAATTGCTAGCTAGTATGGGTCCACATTTTGCCAAGCGATTGGAACTAATTTGGGATGATTGGATCTTCATATTTTTTAATTTTTTCAAAGTGCTAGGTGCCCTATACTAGATGAATGTTTCAATATCACAAATTACACATAAAAACAAGTGTATAAATTTAAAAGAAAAGTAGATGAGCTTACATTTGCAGATTAAACCGACCTGACTCCACCATCCAATTATCACAAATTAGTTCCAATCGTGTTCAAGGTAAATTCGAATTTGAGCAACTATGTCCCTACTCTCATGACCTTTGTCGTCAGGTCACATTCCATGACATTGACAGCCAGATCACGGCGGCTTTCCTCCCTAAATTGTGTGGAACTGTAATCCACTCAATACTACTACTAATACAAACGTAAATATATACTGTAAAAGTCATTAGATAATTACACGTGTGAATAAACAGATAAAACTTTCTCTGGTATATTGAATGAAACATGTCTCTTGAGGGGATAGGTTTTCATGTTTCTACTCAAATTAATTCTCATAAAATTGGAAACGAAGAGGAAATTGACCTTATACAAGATATCATATTTCAGCTTGTTCGAGACATTTACGCTTTCGAATCCTTTGACTCATTTTACAAGTTTGTAATTGTACGTTAACAGACTTGGTTGAAGCCACGATTTCAGTGCTTTACTCGGCGTGTTAGCTGTAAGCAAAATGTACAGAGTGCCGTAGCATTATCGCAGCTTTCGTCATATTTGTGAGAAGCTTCACTTATTTGTGTCAGCTTATCGACTAGAACAATATCGGACAATGCAAGTGGTATTACAAGGAGATACAGTGAATTCGTCCATTGAAAATCTCTATCAAGATTTCACTATGTAGTGAATTTACCAAACCAAGGGCGCGCGATAATTGGCATGATACTATATAATGCCATTGTACAAGAAATCCGCATGTATGTTTGTTTTGGCAATGTATAGACAGGTTCTTTGCTGTCAAAGCCATGTAGTACACTGGTTGCATTCACAAACACTGCTGGACGGGGGGAGGGTTCAGAAGAATCCATTAAAAATTCTCTGATTTCTTTAAATGTCCCCGTAACAAACTCAAAATGACTTGCTACTATTTTGTTAAATCTCCCTCATGGGTCTTGACAGAAATCACGGGGGGGGGGGGGGGAAGAGACCAGTGTTTTTTTTCGCAGGTGGGTTGCAGTTTTTTTCGCACGCATTTTTGAAGGGTAATGAAATTTCACGTATGCCTTTTTGGAGGGTCATCAGTTTATTACGCAACTATTATGAGCCAAGATGTGGCCGATATAGTTCTTTCGTCCAAAAAATATCAAATGATAATACATGGGAATCTATTTGGCAAATTATTAAATTTTTCCCATAATAAACAAGCTACAGCTCTACATTTGTACATGTTTTGTTATTTATGTAAATGTACTTTGCTTGAAGTGGGAAGTAAAATGTGCATGTGTACAAGAAATTTGATTTTTTGATTTCATAAAAAATTTGATTCATTATACGTGGTGGTCTATCAGAAAATTATGAATATTTACTGTATTTCAACTAGAAAGCTAGAAATATTTGACTGTGCATTTATAGACATTTGATAATTGAATTATATAAATGTACTTAATTAGAATAGGATGATTACAAGAGCACACGTGTACACGAAAGTTGATCTTTGGATTGCATCGAAAATGTTGATTCACTATATATGGCAGTCAATGATAAAGCTATGAATGATATTTTTTTAAACATCAAACTAAGTCTGTGCATTCCTAAGTAGTTTTTTACATATGAAAATTGAGGAGGGACACTTTTGAAGAGTCACTAGTTTCTTGCAGTGTAATTTAAAAAAAAAAACTCACCAGCCGCTCCCCTGTAATTTCCGTCCAGTCCCTAAAATAAAACTGGCTTGATTTTGACGTGGACAGATTTGTTTGGAAAACTCCATATTGCAAAACAAGTAACCACAAAAGGAGATTTGGAAACAGGATGACTTCCCTCACCTGTCAGGAAAACTGAACATAATTAACATTATTGTATACAAGGGATCTGAACCTTTTCGCTAATATTTCAGTACATTTTTGTTCTGTGTATTGACTACAGTTTCTGGTTTACTCCAAAGGCAAACACTGATGCGAGAACCAGGGATTAAGGACTGTCTGTATGATATGATAATAAGATTACGGCGGAATAAATGAACTTAACCATCCTTTGTCTGAATGAACAGTCATAAAAACTTACTATTTTACCTCTTGTAAAAAAGTAAGATTTCACATGAAGTTATATGAGGGACATGAAATCTACTTCGCCTTTGTGTTTGAAAATATGTTGAACTAAAATAAATGTTTTCCCGCCAAAGGCAACGTTTATCATAATCCGCACTCCGGCATCTATTAACTCTCTCTCTCTCTCTCTCTCTCTCTCTCTCTCTCTCTTGAATTCTTGCAAGGAATTGTCTATCCCACATAATATCTGTAGCTGAAGTATTCGGCTCTTTGTATAGTCTATCCGTAACATCTGCCTAATGACTAAGGCCCATTACGTTGGTTAAAGATCAACAATAAGTGTTATTTCTATCTGTTCAGTGCAGGAAAATTACACGTTGATGTTATGACAATTTCTGCACAATACAACCAGAAAAACAACAAGAAATATTTAAACCAGAAAATTAAGAATGACATGACGGCTGGTCGAAATGGCGTCAAAACTACCTCTCTCTCATATATACAGCTGGAAACTATATATTTTAGCGAGGTTGACAAACAGATTTGGTTTATGCGACCATTTACGACTGACAAAACAATTTGATTTACGACTGCCTTAAAACTGTGTTTGGTTTATGACTGCCGACATGTTTGCTTTGCTTGCAACTCTGAAATGTTTATTTTCCCTTGTTTTTGTTTGTCAGACCGATAAGTAGACTTTTAACCTGGCAATTTTTATTTATTGTATCGCACGATAGTGAAAAACTTCCCATTGACTGCACCGTGATTTCAAATACAGTGACGTGTCGATGAGTTCCTAAGCTGTGCCATACGATATTATAGCTTGAAGGTGAAGGCTCTCTAACAGCTTATCTAAAAACAAACCATTAAAAGTCAACAGCTTGACTTAATATTACAAACCTTAGGGGAAACCAAAGGCTGAACCGTCTGCCACGGTAACCTTTGTTCCCGATACTATTGCATCATGGGTAATTTGGCCTGAATATGGCATTCTCCACGGAACGAGAGTAACCGGGGAGAGTAAACACGCGCGGATGAAAGCGTTGAATAGTAATAAACAACTCGCTCAACTCGGCGTGTCAACACAATCTTACATGTACATATCACTAACAATTCTCACATGTCAACGACAGACGCTCAATAATAATGTTATATGACACACTTTGGCGATTGCCGTTGGTTTAACATTCCAAACGGTGACGCACCACCCGTGCACTCTGATCCAAGACCCATTGAGTATTTTGACGTGTTTTTCAATTGAATTGTCAAGTAGACAACCATATTGAACAGCATATGTTGAAACGCTTAGATTTTTGAAGGATTTTAGTCAATTCCCGTTTACAGTAGTGCTACCCAAGTCATCTTTGCTGTATTGTACCACCAGCCTTGATGATTACACGGGTTTCCAGCTGTCGCTGAGTGTTTTCTTCTTGTGCTGCTTATTATGAAGTAGGCAATCGCTTTCAACAGCGTGTGTGTTTTTTCATTCATTTCAAAGACAATGAAGTATATGTAGATTTCATTCAGTGCGTATAACGCTGTGTAGTGCTATCGAGCACGGCTACGATGTGCTGCCACCGGTTTCAAGCTGACACTGTTTAAACCACTTTTTCGGAGGGAGAGGGGGGGGGGGGTTAATGCGCATAATGTAAATACGGTTGACACATTATCACACAAGTATTTCCGATAATCGAGATTAAAATAACTTGCAGAAACTTTGACAACAATTTCAAACATAGGAAACAAAGATTAACTGAGATTATTAAAATTAGAACATCTCCTTCCGTAATCGTTAGCACTACGAATGATTCTCATTGCCCAAGGTCACTGCAATCAAAGTGCCGGTACCAGACACCGCCCTAAATGAGGGGTTCTGTGGTGGGCTGAAGACGGTTTTGAAAAATGAACATTAACAGAGCAGGTGCAAGAAGCAAAACTAAGTGCTGAGTATTATAACATTGCAAGATAGAGAAAGAAGAAAAGAAATGGGACATTGCGAAACAAATCAAAAATATCATACAGAAAGTATGTTTTCATTAATCATTTCATCGATTTCTTGATATCATCTTTTTCAACAAGCGGTGTCAAAGAAGTCTTCAAATTTGGAAACCTATCCATCCGGGTTATTGATTTGAATTAACTACTTGTCAGATGTAACAAAAGTTACGTCACACGATTCCCTTTTCAATAAATTCGTATTATCTTCGCAAAATAATTTAATATTTCATTAGTTGTTCAGGAACAAAAAACTTAAACTCTTCTAATCCTCTAAGCTCCCCAATGAAATCCCCAGTTACTAATGCACACAACGTTCATACTTTGCTACCAGATTCATCCTTAAAGTATGCATCATCATCTCCGAGATTTGACAAAATATAGGTACCACAAAACTAGTACAATATACGTACCACAATACTAGCAAAAAAGATGAAGAAACGGGACATTAAATCTCGTGTCATTGATTTTTTCTTTCAAAGGTACAACATTATTGCCAGAATAATGAGCTGTAGGTCCATTTATCGTAGACGAAGACATCTGTACTGTTACTTGATTGCGATGCTCTTAGTGTACTTCACCTTGTCTCTATTACTTGGAAAACAAAAGTCACACAGTACTTTTAAGAAAAGACACCATCAGCGGCAACACCGCAAGGTACCACGCGGTCCAGGCACAGTCAATGGAACAAAATTCAAGCCTACAATTCGAAGGAAGAAGCCCAATATTATGGAATCTGTGCTCAATAACGGAACAGTTGATGTCCTTAAGGTTTTTAAAAGTATTCATCGAAATTGGACTTTTAACGCTACCGCTGCAGAGGAATTTAGGTATGTTTTAATTAATAAATTTAATTCCCTGATTGATATATCAAGCCCTATTTTCCAATTCGAGTAATCTGAATCCGAATCAATTCGAAACAGAGAAACCTTCGTGTAATGCCTTTCACAAATCTCGTCAAATTTGCGCATTCTTTAAAATAAAAGAACCGACATGCCGCCGGTTTCTCGCTTCAGAAATAGTTCATGCAAAGCATGCGGAGAACATGCATGCTTTCACATATGCAAGGTCACGCATTGTACGAGAGACGAGCAATTCAGTGCTGGGGGTTTAGAATTGCTACACAAACAATTTTACTTGTTGTCGCGTTGCAGAATTCCAACTCTCAAACCCACTGTTTATCCCAGTCAATCCATCAGTCTAACAGATGTATCTAAGTATTTAATATCAACGTGAATGAAAATGCTGAATTCAACATACAAGACCTTCAGGCTGTTTTGAAAGCATCTGCAGAGAATGCGCGGTTGGAAGTTAGAGACATCTGGGTCTGTGCCTCAGGCATCGATGTATAGGACCTGATCGTCTGATCTTTGAAGCAGGATAGTCAGACGGAGGAGATCATATGACTTTGTTACGCTTTCCGAAATTCATAGATTTTTTGAAGTAGTCAAACAACACCCTCCCCATCCTTTCGCAATTTCACGGTTTCAACTCATTTTAAATATATATATAATAATAATAATAATAATAATAATAATAATAATAATAATATATATATATATATATATATATATATATATATATATATATATATTGACAATTCTTTCGAAAGAGTAGAGAGGGTAAAGGCATTTTACAGGCGTTTTTATGCTTTAGAGTTTATATCAAACCCATCTCAAGGTGTAATGTAACAGCCGGTAGGGAAACACGAGAACTCAATTCCCTGATTTCAATTTTCATGATCGCCCTACCAGTGGCTGTTCATGCTCGAGCGTGGAAGGGTTGATTTTAATGAATGTCGGTGAAAATATTGGGAACGTATCGTGGCAACACATAACGGGCAAAAATTTCACACTGCCGAATCGACAAACATAAAAATAACGTTTGATAGCAGAACTCTGAAAAACAAACACAACCGAACCCTTGATCAATTCAAAGGACAAGAATCATGTTTGTCTTATCATTCATATGGAGGTGATCTAAAAGCCGAAGGGTCAGAGTAACAAAAACACTGACAACGATCCGTCCACTTCAATGCAAAGACTGCTTCAAATAATTCAAAACAGCGTTTGCCTACAGCTCTACCCCTGGTTTACTACGTTTTTAGGCAATTACTTTCTCTTCAGCATCGTAAAACAGGTCAGGCGAGCAAATGCCCCAGATCATGTAGTCATAGTTAATTTTAGTAGTCTTTTGTTTTATTCAAAAGGGAGAGTTGTATATGATGGTAGCAAAATTTCGGTCAGACTGCTTTCATGAAGTAAGCTCATTCATTTGCTGAAATAGTTCGACGTCTTTTGGTCATTTTCTTCAGTTGAATAATGAACTGCATAGTTCTTACACAAACAGACATGCTAATATTCTGGTTCCCTGCCCCTTTCTACGAAAAGGGTCAGGTATGCGCAATTTGATCCACGGCTATGATTGGACCACACTATGGAACATGTTGATTGGCTAAGGGGAGCGCCTGCGTCTGCTGCGTCCGCTGCAGTGTTATATGTTGATTCAAATTTAAAAAGCAAACAAAATCAAACTCGATTTTGTCATTCTTGTGAAATTCGATCTTCCAAAACATAATTCACCTCATACGATGTTTTGCATTCTAAAACAGACTGATTGTTTGAAGACTTGTATTATGTTCTTGGTGACTGCCCTCCCTGCCCTGTTACTGAGTTACTGCCAAGGGCGCAGTCATTTCAAACATTCTAGCCTGGCATCACCGTCCACTGACGTCCGCCATTTTGCCCAAAATCTGGACAAAATGGCTGGCGCATGCCTGACCCTTTTTGTTAGCACGGCGCAGCCAGCGGTGGAAAGGGATAGGGGACCAGACTAACACGCGGAGTGCGGTAACCCTAGCGACCATCACCAGGGACCATGAACCCTACGTAATATATCCCAATACATTACAGATAGGTTGGTAGGTAGATAGATAAATAGATAGATAGATAGTTGGATAGATAGACAGTTCGATAGATAAATAAACAGATAGAAAGACAAAGTAGAGAGAGATGGAGACACACATACGGACGTACCTACGTACATACACACGCAAGCATACATACATACATACATACATACATACATACATACATACATACATACATACATACTATAACTTAAATTACAACGTAATGTACGTTTGGATTCTGTATACCTGTAATCATTCTGACAGAACTGTGAACTGAATTGAATTCTGTGTGTCTGATCATTGCAGGATGCATAACATTCTGTTTCTTAAGTTTTATGCATCCTACGATCATCAGACAGACAGAACTCAATTCAATTCAGTTCATAGTTCTCATTTGTGTTTTTTTTTTGTCAGGCTCCTCGTAGAGAAAGAATTCAACACATCGGAGACATTTTTGGTGACCAAACGCACTATCAAAATCAACGACACTTTGCGATATGAAGCTGAAAGACGTAGTCAGTTAAATGTAACATCCGAAGTACTTGATCGTGTCCCCGAGGTAATTTGATTGGATTTGAATTCAAATAGTGCATATTGTCTTTACCTTAACCAGTCTTGTTGAAACTACTGCTTTGGTCTTTCTGTAGATGTTGACCGATCAATTATAGCAAATTTTTTCATACTTTCACAGCTGTAAGCCTGAGTTGATTCACGGATGCTGGGAGTGTTAACGTTTACATTGGTTTGTGTCCCATTAACCTCAAATTGCACCTATTGGTAGATCTGTTTTGCAATAGAGATACCCTGGCCTTCGTTAATGACCCGGTTTTCTTCAGACTTGATCGCACAATGACATTACAATATGGCATTAAGTAAGGTATGATTTGACTTTGATCCGATGGGTTTTCTCTTCCTTAAATTCATGCCCACACTGATTTTCCAACATATGCTTTGAGGACACTCTGTGAGCTCCCTTTCGACATGTAAAAATCAGTTATTCTGCAAACAATTATTTTATGACAAATTTAAACATATGTTTAAATGAGATGTTGCAGGCTAGACGCATTAAAAAGCAACATTAGTATGTACTTAATCTTGTCACTTTATGATACCGAGTTTTTGTTTTATTTTATCTGTGTTTTCTTTCAGGAATCTCCGTACAAATGGAATTCGTTCAAGAAATGCAGTATTGTTGGCAGTAGTGGGATACTTTTGGGAAGCCAATGTGGAAAAGAGATCGATTCTGCAGATTTTGTAGTTAGGTAAGAACAAGTTCAATTTTTGTAAGCGCTATCCCGGGTTTTATTGTGTTCTCGGTGATTTGTCAGTCTTTTGTATCTCTTGTCTCGCGTTTCTTCCTGCACCGTTCTTTCATATCAGTGAATAAAAATGTTCCAAAAAACCCCAAAATACCGTTCTTCCCATTGACCCTTTCGACAACATGTGATTGATCTACGATGGAAAACGATTGAAATTATAAACATAATTCGTATAAAAGACTACCTATGTTAGAAACAGTAGAATTTTTTAGATTGCATTTTTGGCAAATACGTCAACCTCGATGCATAGTAAACGTCAAATCACAGAGGAACATCTGTCTGTGTTTCTCTGAGGTCAAATGAAATATTGAATGAAATATGCAAATACATGATTTGCTGTGTTTCCAGTATATTTAACTGCGTATTAGTGTGGTATCAAACCAATGTACTGGATATAGACAATGCGATTCACCCTTAAGTAAACTGCCACCGTCATGTCAGTGTCTTTGGGTTTACACAGGACACATGCAATAATCACGTCATACTAGTAACTTGGCAGTGAAAATAGCCATCTCATTGGCTGATGTAACAACATAGCAGTAACGTTTTGGCGACTTTTGTCTCCAGGTTTAACTTGGCGAAAACTAGAAACTTTGAAAATGACGTTGGATTGAAGACAAGTCTCATTACTTGTAATCCAAGTATTGTGGAAAAGAAGTGAGTGTTTAATATGGAATTACGCAAGCTTTGCCCCTCATTAGAATCAGCGTGCCATTATATAGAGCACTCGTGAATATTCAGAGAACCTTCCATTAAAGTGCCAGTATATACAGCTTCAAGATCTAGTTTTTCAATACTTTTGTTATGAGGTCATCTGGAGATTTTAAACCGTATTCCGCTTGTCAACCCTGCATGTATACATACAACCTGCGTTGTTCGTGTTGACAAGTGAATATTGATCCGAACTACAATTCAAAAGTAAACAATAAAGTGCACTTTACACGTTTAGATGCTGTGTTGGCAAACTGAATAGTATATGTGCTTTAGCGAGTAGAACCAGAATTTACTATCGTCAACTTACATAAAATAGTGACAACAATCAACAAAAAGTTACAGCTATAGGTCCTTCATTTGAACCATTTCACTTTAATGTGGTACGTACTAATCACGGTCCCTGGACCGTGTACTAATATAAGGATTGAAATGGCTGGCAAGGTCTTTACGATCCATGACGCCTTGCAATATACCATTCGGCACATTTCCCAACGTCTTTTACGAGGAAGAGGGAGAGCAGCGCCCTCATACTTTCAGTATGTGTAGGGTCACATACCTTACCGAGCTGCGCATTAAATAACACTTCTCTGTTCAAACATGTTAATTTCTACTTCAACGTCACTGAAGAGAGTGAATGGCTGTTTCTTTGTATTACGTTATCCGAATTCGATACTTAAAACAGAACGTACGAACCACAGCTTCAACCTCAGGATGTTAGGAGAGACAACTTCAATTTAAAGAATAGCCATCGAATGTGTAATATCGGCTTATGTGAATTATCAAATTGTATTTCTGTATTGACAGGTATTATGGACTGGCCGAAAATATGACTGAACAGTTCAAAAAAGACATACTGACAGAATATGGAAACACAACAATCTACATACCAGCCTTCACTCACAGCTTTGGCACTGAGCTTGCGTTTCGGGCCCAAGACGTTTTGAATTCTACAAATTTACGAATAATATTTCCTCATCCACTCAATATGATATCAGTGAAAACGTTCTGGAAACTTCGGGGAGTAGGCGGTTTGCATCCTTCGTCCGGTATATAACAATGTCAACGTTTGTTACTCTGTGTATGTATGTATGTATGTGTGTGTGTGTGTGTGTGTATGTATGTATGTATGTATGTATGTATGTATGTATGTATGTATGTATGTATGTATGTATGTATGTATGTATGTATGTATGTATGTATGTATGTATGTATGTATGTATGTATGCATGCATGTATGTATGTATGTATGTATGTATGTATGTGGGTGGGTCGGTGTATATATATATATATATATATATATATATATATATATATATATATATATATATATATATGCGTCGCGACACAAACAGATTTGTTGTGATATATATATATATATATATATATATATATATATATATATATATATATATATATATATATATATATATATATATATATATATATATATATATATATATATGCGTCGCGACACAGACAGATTTGTTGTGATCGATGCCGTGCTAGCTCTTACGACATTTTTACCAAAAGGTGACCCGATAAATCCAGACATGGAAACATGAAGGCATAGAAGGCATATTTGTCCAACGAAATTTCAAGTCGCTTAAACTGTAGCCTTTCCCGAGAATCGAATGGAGATACGGTCGATCGTTTTATTTTAATGGCTCAGTAACGTCTCGGCTCCAGTCGAGTCGTGGACGTCGTACCTGGCGATCCCGGTTGGCGATAGAACCGCCAACCTACACCTCGACGTAAGTTCAACTGAACGAATGAGTACAGTATAATCTTCGGGAAAGCGATATAAGAGGCACAAGCATAAAGTCATTCGACTAACAACGATAAATTTCCTTCATCGCACAAAAATTCCGTAAATCCTTGCTCGGAATCAAACTTGCAGCGCGGCGTAAGGCTGTAGCGAAGACATAAGCTGTCGAGCTGTGTGCAGCGCTGTAGAATCCGATGTACTTTCAAAGTTGACTCAGACAACACTCAAAACAGAGTTTCCGTCAAGTAACAAAATTAGGGTGTATCCACGGGCGAGATATGTGTCACTGCAAACATCAAAGTCCGTAAGACGAAAACATTGACGACCGAGATCGGGATTGACGAGTTGACACCGACAGAGACCGGTGACGGCAGCGTTATACTTGTGGGCACAGACATGCAATGAGGTACACACCCTGTGTGTAATCGAACGGATCTTTCGCGCTCACCAAGGTCGTAAACTTGTGTGATATTTTGAAAAGCCACGGCATCTCTGAGAATAAGAATTACTGTTTCGATCGTGTGGTTGCATTTACTTCATAAATCTATTTGTAAATATTCTAAGTAGCTCTGAATACTATAGTGGCTATCCGTCGCCAGCACGGTGAAAGTTATGTCCACCGATGGCTGACTTGCCTTAGCATCGGTTAAGCTCGAGACAACGATTGACACATTCATGTGACCGAATCCATAAGTCTGGTTGGTGGAGATACAATTCGATGTATCAAAATTTCAGCTTGATGGGATTTATGAATGAAAGTATCTTCTTGGTGACGGGCCGCTTACTCTTTAAATGAAAGTAATCCGCGTAAGTAAAACACAATCGCGACGAAATTCATGCAGTTTGTTACGATAATTTTGATCCATCTACGTCAAAAGAAAAATAAGAGGACTGTTCATGTGATGCATATATAATCCCACGTGACAAATATATAATCAAACTTGTGTTTTTCGCGGAGCCGCACAGCTTCTCGCCTTCGGCTCGAAGTTGTACGGCTCCGCGAAAACCACTCGTATACGATGACGTTTTCGCGGAGCCGTACAACTTCGAGCCGAATATATATATATATATATATATATATATATATATATATATATATATATATATATATATATATATATATATATATATATATGCACACACACACACACACATATATATATATATATATATATATATATATATATATATATATATATATATATATATATATATACGCACACACTTTGGTATATACTTTCTCAACCATACCTTTCACACAATTTGTCGTGTTTTTATTAAATTTTCCTTTGCTACCTGACTTGCATTGTTTGTCGTGTTGTGAGTCTGCAAATGATACACACACATGAATGTATTCAAAGTTCATGGTGTTGCGTTTACCTGGCGTCAATGATTTAATATATGAATCGTTTTTCATATAATTAATATCTGTCTGTCTGTTTGTCTCCGCCTGTCTGCCTCTGTCTGTCTCTGTCTGTCTGTCTGTCTGTCTGTCTGTCTGTCTGTCTCTCTCTCTCTCTCTCTCTCTCTCTCTCTCTCTCTCTCTCTCTCTCTCTCTCTCTCTCTCTCTCTCCTCTCTCTCTCTCTCTCTCTCTCTCTCTCTCTCTCTCAGGAATGTTTCTATTCACCACTGTTCTCTCACTCTGTCAAGAGATCCATCTCTATGGATACTGGCCTTTCATAGAAGATGCATACGGGACTTCGCTTTACTATCACTATTTTGACACACCTGACGCCGTTCATCCCATTGAGAGACTGCAGGGCAAGTATCATAACATGCCGACGGAATTGATGTCTATGATAAATTTGCATAATAGGGGAATAATCCGACTTCATTACGGTCATTGTTGAATGACCATAGTTTTGTGTTCAAAAGCTAATGTGTCTATATAGTCTGCGATTTCTGTTAGAAGTTTTAGATTTTTCCCCTGTCGCGACATTTATTACAGTGTTTGATTGATTCCCAGTCTAACACCTGTAATTGTTACCAGTGAATACGAAGGAAACACCGTTCGAGTCAACTTTGTTGTCAATGGTTCATGCAAATTTCGACCGGAAATATTTTTAGACACAATGGAAGCAAGTGAAGCTATGAAGACATAGTTGATGCATGCCATCGTTTGGATATAGCTGATGTTTCCTTTCATGTTGTAAATATTTTCGAAGGAACTCTAAAAACTGAATGCTCAATGAATGTTTTGTGAAGTTATCAATATTTCAATTCTTATCAGTGGTACAAGCGAACTGCCCAGTTTTTGTCAAAGTCTGTAAATATTCACCCGGGAAATCCATAATTATGGTGAAACCTGTAAACTTGTCGTACATTGTAAGTTTAGAACGTCGGTCGCACTACAGGAATGAAACCTCAACTCCGGTGACAGAGGAAAGACGAAAGTCACAGTAGAACAAAATGTCTGAGGAAAATTCCGAGAGCAGGGAGACATTCATAAAGAGTACAACGCTAGTATTTGATGGCCTGTGCCACATGACAAACACAGTAAACAGTACTTTTATAGTTTCTCTGGAAGTGAAACTGAACCGTCCTTCATTACATATCAATGTAGTCGCCGTTTACATAGCGAGCTTGATTCAATAAGAAACTGCAACAAATAATATAATTATTAGATCCGACAGTCACAGAACTTTGCCTTGTGTAACACTTATTTATGACATATTATATTGAGGGGAAAGTCTTACCTGATACACCTTTATTTGAAATGGGACTCAAAGTCCTATCAAGGTAATCAGAGCTAGTACCTTTTCATTTAAAATATGTTTATAAACTGTTTTAATTAATTTATTCCACTCGCTTTACTTTTCTTCTCAACGTATCATTATGTTTGTGCGTTTGTACATATTTCAGTCGTTTTGTAAATGTGTTTCTTAAACTGTTAATGATTTGTAGTAAAATGTATGAAAACAAACACTTTGTGTCGTCGTCTTTTACCATTTGCTAATAATTGCACATTGTTCAACAAAGACTATCAACAATCTGTGAAGCAATCCTAGCGCCACCTACGGTAGAAGAGGCGAGCACAAAGTGACATGCATAGCCCGTCGATGCTCTGCGTTTGAATCTGAGATTTAAGCAGAATGACCAACCATGGATGGTAATCTTGTGTTTTACGGTCTGTGGGATTACTACGCGAAGTATAATGAACACTTGACATTTACCGAGTACAGTGAGTTACTGATGAGACGGTAGAATCCCTCACAGAACGGCTTAAATTAATTACTTTCACATTCATTTGAAGGAGCATTGCCAACACGCACGTGTGTTGGCATCATACACGACCATTGACCAAGGAGTCAGTGTCGATGTTTGTTGGAACGGAAGGTAAGACATAATTTTTTTCCCTTTTTTCGTTGAAATTCTGATTTATTACTCAGAGAGTAATGTGTATTCTGTGTATTGACAACACGCAAGTGTGTTCGTATTATACTAGAATTTTGACCAAGGGATCAGTGGCGATATTCACTTGAAAGGGAGGGCCTGTTACAACCGATAACGTAGTAACTAACCGATAATGTATCAAACCCGATAATGTAGTAAAAATTTACCGATAACGTAGTAAATCAACCGATAACGTAGTAACGAACCGATAACGTAGTAATTTTTTCTAACCGATAACGTAGTAAAAATTAACCGATAACGTAGTAATTTTTCCTAACCGATAACGTATCAAAAATTTACCGATAACGTATCAATGAACAATAACGGATTAAACCAACTGACAATATAGAGTAGTCAACCAATACCACATCAAAACGACCAATAACGTATCAATTAGTTGATAATATCTGATTAAGCGAATCATGGGGAGCAATAGATCGATCGATAGATAGATAGATAGATAGATAGATAGATAGATAGATAGATAGATAGATAGATAGATAGATAGATAGATAGATAGATAGATAGATAGATAGATAGGTCGATCAATGTATCAATAGATAAATCAATCACTCAATCGATAGATCGACCGATCTATCTATCGATGTTTGATAGATGGTCGGTCGATCGATCGATCAATCGATTGATAGATAAATTGATGGGCAGATCGATCGATAGAACGAAGGATCTATCAATTCAATAGAAAGATATATCAATTTATCGATAGATCGATCGATCAATTCGATTAAATGGTCAATAGATAGGTGAACAGTTATAGATAGATCTATAGATCGATTTGTCATCACATTGTCTCTTACTCAATTTATATTTCTTCTATTAATTTTGTCCGTTTAGCGTAAATTGTTATAAATATATTTGTTTCTCATCCTAGACATATTGCAAAACTGATGCGGTGACGCGGTTTTTTTCTTCTCATTTCTTTTACTCTTCAACCAACAAGAATGCGCGAAAAACATGAAAACGACATACGAATGCACGCAGAGATAAATGCACGGTAGTGTTGTTTAGTATGTTTGTATAGCAACAGTTCTGCGGTTTGACTTTTAGTGCAGCAATGCACAGTTTTGTCAGCTTAATATAACAGTGACATATGTGTACTTTTCTGAATGGAATGTTAGTGTCAGTTATTTTGTTTACAGTTCTGTTTTATACATATTCCTCATGAGCAGAAAAAAAGGTTGACGTAGCGGGTCTCAATTGACACGCGCGAGGATGAGAAACAAACTTTTTATTTTTCTTGGCCTAAGCGGTTTTTTTCTATCAGCACTATACTATGTATGACTACTCAATAATTTTGAGATGTCTTCGTAATAAGATGTGAATCGACGTGAATAACAACAGAAAGGATAAAAAGGAAAGAAAAAGCAATACGTTGTCTACAAAATCTGTTGACTCGGCTTGCTTACAGGAGTAATTTGCAAAATTAATGAATTTTGATTATAAGGAATTCAATTGAGCAATGAGTCCAGATTTACCTGTTCAGTCCCAGAATGAGAGTTACATGAGTGTGTACTTGTGCTTTACTGTCTGTTCTGTTTTGTGTCTATGTTTATAACTAGTGTATTACGAATTTTTACCTAGTGTTATCAGATTACGGATGGGTATGGTTACGATTATTTTGTAAAGGCTTATTGTCATTTTGATATACTGACGTTGTATATAAAGTAACGAAATTTATTAATCGGTCATATTGAAAACTTTTTCCAAGTCCTCCCAACTTAGAAAGTGTGTCGATAAAGACACTCTCATATGTGTTGTATCTTTAATTCATTCTGCAGGAATACTTATAAATTGGTTCACATTTCCAAAATTGATGAAATTCGATTCGTGATGTCTGAGTAATATCAAGAAAACAGTATACTTCAATTTGATACGTTATCGGTAAATTTGTTGATACGTTATCGGTTAGGAGAAATTACTACGTTATCGGTAAATTTTTACTACGTTATCGGTTAGAAAAAATTACTACGTTATCGGTTCGTTACTACGTTATCGGTTGATTTACTACGTTATCGGTAAATTTTTACTACGTTATCGGGTTTGATACGTTATCGGTTAGTTACTACGTTATCGGTTGTAACAGGGCCTAAGGTAAGACGGTTTTTCCCCTTTCTACGCTGTCATTGTGATTCAGTACGCAGAGAGTAATGTTCGATATTTCCTCCATCCACGCATGCGTTGCGGCGAACCTTACTTATAACTCAAGTTGATGACCTAATTCCCAAGATGGTCAGACCCTTGGTGATTAGCTTGGCAAGCTTCAGCGGTAAAAACGGTTCTAAATTTATAGAATGAGGAGATCACATGTTGATGATTTATTAAATTCAAATTTGAAGACTTCGGGGCATCCAATATCTATTGTCCTACGAGCTCTTAACATTCAATGATAGTTTTCCGTGATCAGGATGAAAGTCGACAGGTGCACAAGACAGAAATATTGACCTCGTATGCCTCTATCACTATGACAACCGCAAGATGTCGCGCCGCGAGCGGTTCCTGATGTTGGGTTGTATTTTAAAATAATTGTCACGAAGGTAGACGGCATCGTTTGTCTGTCAAATAAGATTGGAGTGATATAGAAGAACAGCGTACCTTATCTGGTGATACAAATCTTGAGTGGTATTGTTCGTCACCAACTCGTTGTCGGTACGTTAATCATATTTCTGTGTTTCTGTATTTCTTTCCGAGTCTTACAGGCTTATCATGAGCTGTTCACCGACTGTCACTCAATACAATTCAAACATTCGATTAGTTTGGTGTGAGATGGCACATCGTTGTTGCATATTTGTCGCACTTCGTGAGCAAAGCCAGTTAATGTTTCCTGAGATTTAGGTAAATGTGAAAAGAATATTGATCGTACAGGCACGAACCATACCCGACCAATGATTCTACGCTGAGACAACTACACTGGTTTACGATATTCGTTGCACTTCTGCTGTGTCTGGATAGAGCAGTGCATTTCATTCGAATCGTGTGAGAACCTCACCCTTCCATTGGTTTATTGACGTTTATTATCCCCCCAAAGCGTAATAGATTTTTCATCACAGTCCGCTGCCAAAGCCTCAATGCATTCGTTCAAATTTAATAACATGTCGTTTTAGAAAAGGCACAGAGTGCGCGCAACGGGCGCTAACGCCACAAACGTTCTCAGTTGCAGTATTCAAATCGTTTTCTGACGTCACATTTCCTTGGAAACGAGCTGAATGAAATTCAAGATCATCTGTACAAGCGTTGCAATGACTGTTGTAAAGGGTTTTGCTTTTGTTAGAGGTCGATGCCATCGCCATACTAGTGTACTAACCAATGCCCTTCATAAAAATGCCATACACGTCGATCGGTCTGGTGGCTCATTTACATTCAATGTACTCAATTAACTGGAAAGCGAGAAATATGCAAATATTAAGGAGCGTGACATAAATTTTTAGTTCGTATGGTACCTATAAAATACACGAGAGAGAGAGAGAGAGAGAGAGAGAGAGAGAGAGAGAGAGAGAGAGAGAGAGAGAGAGAGAAATTGTATCTTATATGTATCTTATTTGTATTGCCAAATCAGCTGTCCTGTGACGTATCTGCACTGTCAGGGGAAATTCATGATTTCCTATCTTCGATGACTAATAGGACTTCAATATTCACAAAACATCCAGATCCCACACCGATCTGTTCAAGTCTTCCATTTGCATGCCATGGCAATGTCAAATGTTGCCGACGAAGACTTCGGATATGTTAATCTGTAATAAGCAGACACTCACAAAGTCATACAGTATTTGGAAAGAATACAAAAATAGAGATGACATAATGGGATACAAGACAGAACTCATAAAAAATAGCCTTTGGCAACCTCAATCTAGTCACATCTGTTCAACCTTGAGATTAATATGATGAACAAAAAATTAAAGTAGTACAATTATTTTCTGGTCAGGATTGTAATAGGGTGGCCAAGCCATTTTTTTCTCTTGTTTATACACACAGTTTAAATGGATTTTTAGCAAGAATGGGGTAAAAGAAGAAAAATAAAAAAAAAATTATGCAAATAGCTGTATCCAATTAAAAGTTATGAATTTTTAAAGCAATAAAAGTGCCATTTTTCGCGGACAATTTTCGGCAAATTTTAAAATTATTTCAAAGTATGCCGATTCCTTCAAGTTTGGCAACCAATAATTTTTTATTTACTTCACATGGAATCATTAAACTATGTGTCTTGTGCACAGATTTACCCAATATTACGGAAAAATCAAGATTTGACTGATGCACAGTCTTGGATTTTGAAACTGTGAGTGTTGAAAATTGCAAATATTTTGTCTGACTTAGTCAAAATTGCGGCGGCACCGTACATCGAAAAATGGATGGATTTTTATGTTTTTATGAATTTTGAATTCACATAACTTAAAAACTAGAGCTCACAATACAATGAAATTTTGTCACAATGTTATTTAATAACACTCAATTCTAACAAATCAATTTAAACTGCCAATTGTCTTTTAATGCAGCTCATTTTCAGCCATGAAATTGTAAGAAATAGCTGTCCCTAACTTCAGCCTCAGGCAGGCTGTCAATGGTGTGTCAGTGTGACTGCCTTCCGCCGCCATCTTGAGTCACACTGTACTGAGGTCTATGAATGAACACGATTTTGTTTTTATGATTCGTACTTGTGCTCGTGGACAGATTTTCGTCATATTTCACAGAAATGTTGGAATGATGTAAAAAAAGAGCATGCTACAAGTTTTATGGCAAAAATATGTATCTAGCCTAAATGGGAAAAATCTACACCGAATTTACCGTACTCACATTACCTCGTGTTTGCTGGCTAAAATTCCCAGAATATAACAAAAACTCACCACTACATGTAAATGGGATGGTCTGCCACTTCCTGGCCAAGTTTCACAGTTCTATGACAGCGTGCACAGGGCCCGAAAGCAGTTCCGTTGCGAAATAGGTATTGACTGGATTCAGCAGTGCGTGCCATGAGCGGCGACCGCTCGAGCGCTGTGGCCGGTCAGTACGAAGTGGCAATTTTGGAGAGGAAAAACACTATTTTTCTATCGTTTTTTCTTCAGTTTTTTAATGAAACCTGCCTCATACATCGATTTTAGTTGGAAATATCCATTTTTTCGATAACTGAGCTACTTATTTTCAGAAAAAATGGCGTTTAAAATTTCACGAAAATCAAATTTCACTTTCAGTGTGCGTGAGTTGCATATAATGTCGCAACATTTTAGCTAAACTTTGGCCACCCTAATGTAAAATGGAGATAGCTATTTGTCTGCAAATGTACGCCATTACATGGATAATTATGAAACAGTAATTTTGTAATTTCGAGTATGTATGTATGTATGTATGTATGTATGTATGTATGTATGTTTGTATGTATGTATGTATGTATGTATGTATGTATGTATGTATGTATGTATGTATGTATGTATGTATGTATGTATGTATGTATGTATGTATGTATGTATGTATGTATGTATGTATGTATGTATGTATCTACCTTTATATGTATCTATGTATGCGTGTATGTATGTATGTAACGTCATCGTGGTGACGTCACGCTTGAGCATAATGCTCAATAACAGCATCTTAACACGTGAAATAGTTGGATGCATCTCCTGTACGACCAATCAGCATTGTTTTCATGTCCAATCATTATCGTTTTGCGTTGAAAATCCATAAGTTGTCGTCTACTTATTTTGTTGGAAGGTTTCCAACATTCATGTTGTGGAGGCCATAAAGGACTTTCGATTTTTTGAATACAATTCATCCACTTCAAAAAATCAAAGAAGTATGTTGTAAACCTATTTTCATCGATACTGAGACTGTGCAATACTTCATCGGTGCCCGGGGGGAGGGTGTAGCTGTACAAGATGTGCTTTGAAAAAATACTAACAAGACCTGTGTATCTTATTGAATTTAATAGCCTCTTATCGTGGTTGTACAATTTATTGCTCAGTGATTAGCAGGGAAATATTTGTCGGCGATGACAGAACTTACACGATCTTAATGTCGGTCAGATATCGACTGAACTAAAAAAATTTTCATGAATTTGCAGGTTTGTAGAAGACACATATACCAAGTCTCAAGACGTCTAACGCTAGGTATGGATATCTGAGCGACTTGCACAGTTAATTTGAGACAATGAAAAGGGTATGTATGCAAACAACGTTATTTATCTATTTATTTATTTATTTATTTACACATTATTGGCATGACATCTAATTACGGCAAAAAAAATCAATGTGGTTAAGAAATATTTTCACAACGTTTAATTAACCTAACAGTCGATATTGTCAAAATAGAAGAAATATATTTTACAGAAGTTTATTACGGGCCATTTTAAAAACGCTGGATTAAGAAAGACATTTATGAATCGAATCTTATGTCGCTCCGCATGGTTTGCTTATAATTGCAATATATAATACAATATCAAGCTTTTATTTTCAATTACCTCAGCGACACTGCTTCTAGATGAACATTGTCAACAAATACATGCCGCAGAGACTCTAAAGTTTGAATGTCTGTCGTGTACTTCATTCTTCTTATATTTTGTATCAATTTGATCATTTAAACGTCTTGAGCTTGTACACTGTTTTCCCTTTTTTGAAATTGGAAAATTCATTTCCCACATCAGGATATTCCTCCAGAGGGTAAATGGTGTTGGCGTTTTACAAAATTACTGTTTTCTTCTTGGTTTCTTTGTTTGTGGAAATGTTCGTTTTATTATTATATCGTTGTACATGTAATATTGATTGATGAACCGTCATTAAAAGAACTTATTTCCCTTGAGATGGTACCGAGTGAACAAATAGCCACGTAAGAGTGAATAAAGGGACAGATCATTAAATCTTAGGGAGGAGAATCTATACAGTCAATATTTCCCGCTCTTAAAGTTTGATATTTTTGCAAAGCTGGCGAAGTGTGCAAATCTTTAGAAGAGCAACACAAAACTCAGTTTCCAATCATATGAGCGTCACTTTGCAAAACCATTAGGGCTGCAAATTATTTTATGTATATGTTGCTGATCAGCTATCAGCTCCCGTCATTATCCCCCTCAAGACTTAATGGTCGAATCCTACACGAAACAATGGATACAAAACAGTGCTTTCTTTCATCGTGTTTTTAGTGTGCCTCTTCGGGATTTGCACACATTCACGTCGATAGCAACCATTCTAGTGAGGTAACGATCCATGACTGCTTGATGAGTAGAACACAATGGAAGAGAATGTTATAGATAACTCGTGTGTCATGCATGACATGTAAAATTTGATTACAGCTTAATTGAGGCACATAATGTGACAGGGCAAATGAAAGTTTGTAGGGGGTATAACAGAGTGATTGCGGTATTAACCATAGGGTCCTCAATCTCCGATAATATTGATGATGATGATGATGATGATTAAATATTTAAAAATGGAGAAAAGCACATTGGTCCTTCTCAATCATACTCAAACATTGAGAAGGACTAATGTGCTTTGACCCTACGTCGAATTTACCGATTTCGATGCATGCTAGGTGCAATTTTGGCGATGGATTAAAAAGTGGCAAAGAAGTGACATCTCTTGGGTAAAGTTAGGCTGTATTGAATTTTGCAGCGCATAGTATAGTTAGGCCGTATTGAATTTCGCAGCGCATACTTTGTTCTTTTCTGCAAATACTATCAACAATAACAACAATAATAATAAAAACAACAACAACAACAACTAATTTACAGAGTCCAATGTATTTTTATTTTTCTCCATTTTAAAATATTTAATCATCATCGTCATCAATATCATCGGAGATTTGGGACCCTATGTATTAACAGGCGCCTCTGCTAATTTCAGGCAATAACCGCAAATATAATTTATGCCGGCCACAGCCCACTGCTCCGCGCCGAGACTTCCGCGTCGCGTCTTTTGGCCTTAATATACTCGTCCTGTTCCCGAGAATTCTCGCATAAATGGCTAAATCAAGATTAGTAGACGGCGTCCATTGACCTGTCACGTACATTCACACACATCTAAACGCTGAAGGGGCCAAAATTCAGAATTAGACTGGCTTCAGTGAGAATATCGACAGTTATTCTCAAGGTAGAGTGGCAAGGGAAAAAGAGAAACGAAAAGAACAGAAAGATTCACTCGATACCATAAACAGTAAAAGGTACTTTTATAATGTTAGTTCAGTGTTCCAAGTATGCAAACAATATCATATCAATTACCTATTGAAATTTTCCCTTATATGACTTGTGTTTATCGAAAGCTTTACGCCCCTGATTAGTATTTTAGTGCCCTCGGTCATACGGTGAACGCCCTTCCCAAAGACGGGGCCTTGAGGCGTAAGAACCAAGACGTAATAATACTTTTCAGGGCCTTACAAGATCTACTGCAGCTTAGCTAAATGCGACAACAACTCGGAAGTGTCTAAGATACTAATTATCCCTGTTTTGCTTCATTGCAGTGTCTGTGCCGCTTTCCTTGTCGTTGGTGGCCTCGCCATGACGTGGGACCTGTCCCACGCTTTATGGCTTTCATACTTTGTTGTTATTGCACTGTGTTAGTAGTGATGGCAATATACGGCAGAACATTACCCATCAGAAACATGGATGACAAAAACATCAAACGATCTTCAAGCCGGGATTTTTCTTGTCATTCCCACTGCAACGAAACTCAAGACCAGATAACCACCAATACATCTGTCCGGAATCAAAATAAGGTTTTCATAAAGACATCAAAATCAAATAAGCAAAATGGCGGAAACACACGCAACAATACAAATTCACAAGATCTAAAAAATCAACTGATTGACAAGAACACGTCCAGAACATCTCAGAAGAACCAATCAGCATTAGTGATTAAAGTATATCGAAGCATTAAAACAAACTGGACATTTAACACGACGGCAGCGGAAGAATTCAGGTACGTGTATATACCTATAAATTTATTTTGCCGATACAGCTTAAGGTACTATGTGCCTCGAAAGTGAAAGACTTAAACTTTTGCTCAAACTTTCCTTGGTGAAATTTTCAACCAATCTCTTACCGAATCAACAATAAAAATCTGGAGTAATCGAGCAAACGTTTGGAACCAGTGAAACAAAAATTGAAATATTTTGCTATAATTAAAATTCAAAATGGCATCCATCCCAGTGTTAACTCAATGGAAAAAAAATGGTTTTTTTTAATTTCAAGAAACTAAGACGGTGGAAGTTTTTTTGTTTCTGCAAGAAGATCCGGCACAAGAGGTAGATCCGAAAAAAAATTGTAGAAATTTGATATTGAGAATTTCTGTCCCCGAGACGCGTTCTACCTTTAAATTGAATGTTTGAATGTCTGTTTATTAATTGATGTTAATATTCACTTCGGTTCTGGTCATACATGCATTGCTACTCGTTCTACCTAACAGCGGCACAATTACTCGGCGTCTGTATATACGTATTAAGCGTTTGATGTATTCTCCTCAAACGAAATGGTGACAAACCCACGCATGCGCATGACAATAAATTTAGCCATAGACAGCGAACACGCCATAATAACGTGTTATTTAAACACGCATTGAACATACATTTTAAGAAATATGAAATAAATGCGTCGAGTCTAAAATAACCAACAGTATGCTCCAAGTATTGTAATGTCTGTGTCGATAACATCGCCAACATCGATCATCATCATCGTCGTCGTCTTCGTCGTCGTCGTCGTCATCATCATCATGGTTATTTAGAATAAGCATCAACATTTAAATGTTACGATGTTATTTTCTGGCCATTTTATCATTAGTTGAGTTAAGCTTCCTAAAATCTAAAAAATGCTGAACCAACTCGTACCCTCAATTTTCGCCAGACTAAGTCATTATGAAATCGCTAAAAAAAACCCTACTTATATTGAGATGCTTAAAATAGCAAGCAATACAAACCTGGCAGACGATGTATTAGAGAAACGTGAAAACTGTATGACACAATATCATATTCATAATTCGATTATTCTTTGTGTTCCTATAAGCGTAGATTTCTAAATTCGCGCCATTACATTCGTGTGCATTCCTGCCTTCCCGGGCCAAATATTTCAAAGTTTCTTTCATTCCATGATGTTAGCAAGAGTAATCGCTTTAGATTTTGATTCAACGTACATTGATGTAAATGTAAAATTTCACCTGAATATCAAATAGCTGAGTCTATTTCCAATGTCTTGTTTGGATGGAATGTAGAAAGAAGTAATCTGTTGACAAAACGATGTCGTTGCAATGCGGTTATGGTAAAACTTCGCAAAATATTTGTTCATATATAAGATTCCTGATATTAGGACCGTTTTCTTGACACAACTGCAAGTCAGTGCGCCATTGCCGCGGCCCATGGCTATGACAATGCATGCGCATGATTTTTAATCAGTAGTCTGTCTATGCTAACGGCAGGCCTGTGCTAACGGCTTATCATTTTGTGTCATTACTTTTAAGGCAAACTGTTCATTTATGAAAGAAATGAAATAATTTGAACGATACCATTGCCACGACATCGATTACTACGTCCTGTAAATAAGATACATTCACTGTCTTGCAGAGTGAGAGAATCCTTAAATCGCAATTTATTAAATTAATCATATCCCCTCTGTGATAACGTCATCTTAAGTCAAAACAGGCCATCCATTAGGCAGCATGATGAATATAAATTGAAGAACTTGGTTATTGATATTGGCATAGTCATGACGTGTTGCTAGGTAGTGAATGCCAAGGTGTGGAAAACTCGGTCACTTGTCAATGTCTATGGTGATGGGTTTGATAATTTCATTGCATGACGAATAGAAAAGCTTTAATACTACTGCATACAATCCGCCCTTCAAAATGAAAACGCCAGTAGACAATTAGCTGACATATGGTGTGTCATACATTTCGTATTCTTGAAACCACACCTTTGACTCGGAATGACTGAGTCATCTAGTTGTCATCTATGATTGTACACTCAGTGATATTTAATTTTATTCAGATCGACTAGATTTTATCCGTTACCATAACGACTGCATACAGTGTAAACATTTGTGTCTATTATTACCACTAATCAGTAGACGACTATCAAGCTGTGTGATGACGCGAAAATTTGGCGTCTCAATTCGCTGCCGTCAAATATTGTTGAAAGTTAACATCATCAAATATTCACACAGTTATAAGCCGTCGCATCGACAGTTGCAACAACAAGAACAGCATATACAATAAGATGACATGCAAATATCATAAAATTCTCTAAATACAGAACCATCTTTATTTATTCTTTGTGTATTAAAAGGGTTCGTTTGGAGAAAGAATGCAAAACTTCAGAAATGTTTCTCACAACTCAAGATTCTGTTAAAATAAATGAGAGTTTGCAGTACGAGGCTGAAAGACGTTCCCTGTTGAATATTACGCCAGAAATCCATAATCGCTTTCCAAAGGTAAGACTCTGATTGACCAGTAAATATCATGAGAATATGCAGGTCAACAATACTGATGATTTTGGACAGATGAAAAAATGAGTTTGTTTGAAATCCATAAAATGGTTGGGCATCTTCAGCCATGAACCATTGTCATTTGGTGTCACCTTGAAGTCTAGAGTCTGACTCAGTGTCATTAAATTTACAAAAAATTATATTTGACTCGTTGATATCAACACATCATATAACCTTGAATTCACGACCCAGTCTAGTACAATAACAACAACAACAGCAACAACAACAGCAACAACAACAACAGCAACACCAACAACAACAACACCACCACCAACAACAACAACAACAACAGCAACAATAACAATAATAATAATAATAATAATAATAATAATAATAATAATAATAATAATAATAAATGCAGTTTATAAATGTAATATTATTATATAATTGCAATACAATATTTATTAGACATACAACAATTTAATAATAATAATTATTATTATTATTGTTGTTGTTGGTGTTGTTGTTAATGGTGTTGTTGTAACAGTCGTTGTAATAGTTGTTGTTATTATTGTATATTTATTTATTTATTTATTTATTTTTAAACATCTGAGCCGAAAATAGCTTACTTTTTGCCTCACAAACCCCATATCCTAATCTTATCCATTTCAGGAACTCCCTTACAGAAAAAATTCGTTCAAGAAGTGCAGCATCGTGGCAAATAGCGGTATAATAGTGGGAAGCAAATGTGGGGAATCTATAGACTCGTCCGATTTTGTTGTCAGGTGAGAAATTCCTAACCAACGGTCAGTCTCAGTAATTCTTGTACGTACAGACATCTGTATTTTAAAACAGGGTATACAGTTCCAATAATGTCTGCGAAAGTCGAGAAATACTAAATGGGTTAAAGTAGTGAGACAGTACAACTGTCATGCCAAACAGTGTCGTGTCTGTGTTGCACCATGTCAGGATGAAAACAGTCTAATAATACCGTACAAATGACACAGAGAGTAATGCTTTGCGTCTTCACACTGTCCATCGTCAGATTCAACATGGCCGATGTTCACAAATTTTCCGAAGACACGGGATCAAAGACGAACTTCATTACATGCAACCCAAGTATTCTTGTCAACAGGTTAGTGGAAATGTAATGTTATTACATTATATCGAACAAATGTCAAACAACGTGGGTTGTCAAGGTCAACATGGGTTGTCGAGGTCAACATGGGTTGTGAAGGTCAACACAGCATGAGAAAGTCATCAATCGAAGATCACAATAGAGCTTACAATCCAATTATTTTTCAATTTTAATCTTCCGGGATAAACAGGAGAGATAGACCTGAAAAATCATGCCGGCCATGACCTTGCCATGACCTTGGGTCACGTGAAACGTCGTCGCATTTTTCCCATCGAATCACAGGAATAAACATAAACATCACATGAAGGTGGAGCTGCACGTTAGCAACACATTTTTTGAATTTAATATTTATCATCCAAAGTGACAAGGAACCATACTATATTTTCAAAAAACAGAGAATCTAAAGTTTAGTATGGTAGCAATAGTTTACTCGAAGAATGAAGGATATATATTTCTGGTAAAAACCCTCAATTTTGGTATTAATGATAAAAATTGATTTAAGTAAAACAATACTATTTTCTGAAATGCAATTTTTCACTTGAAAACAAGGGTATAAGTAAAAAAACGTTATTTTATTTTGCATTATCTATCTTCACAATGACAGAGTTTGAAAGACTGACACTTAAAAACGTGATTAAAATTATGATAAGCAAAAGCCTCTTATTCACAATGTAAGAACTTTATTACAAAACAAAATAGTCGGTTTGTTAAATAGTACATAAAGAATATAATGCGAAAAATTTCAGAAAATTTGACAGCCAGAGGGGAGTAAAAATCTTTAGAAATCTTGAAATTGGGAGAGAAGATATGCAATGAAATCGGGCGACTTGCATATATTTGCATATATTTACTTCTTTCTCTTCAAACTTACGACTGCTTGATAAGCTTGAAGTTGAACCAAACCAATATTTTAATCTTGGGTTAACAAACTACAAAAACTTATATGAATCTTGACAATAAAATGACTTTGAGTAAAATAACGCTGTGTTACGTGCAGCGCGCCGGTAGATGGCAATGACTATGACGTGTTTTGGCAAAAAAATAATCCGTAACCAAACAAAGATATTATTGTTGCCGAATCCTACTTATTTTTGATTACAATTATGTAACATTACAATGATAATATTTGTAAGAAACAATAATGACATCACTGTCGCTGCTTTTGTTGTTGTTGATTTTGCTGGGTTATTAAAATTTTTTATGCTATTTAGATATTCCGGTCTTGTTGGACGAAAGGCCAAGAAGTTTAGGGAAGAGATGGTTGCATCATATCACAACGCCACCGTATTTATCTCGGCATTCACTCACCGTTTTTGTACTAAATTTGCATTCCGAGCTCAAGATGCCCTGAAATCGACAGATATGGACGTTGTGTTCAGTCACCCTAGTCACATGACCTTGGCCAAAACATTTTGGAAACGTAGGGGTGTGAAGGGTCTGCATTTGTCAAGTGGTAAATATGAACTTTATGAATTGACTGTCATTGGTAGACATACAAAAATCGGACAGTCTCACTTTTTGAAAATGGCGTATACAGACTAGGTCCGGTGTAACTAATCGACAAACTTATAGTCTATTACAAGCTACATTTTGAGCTGGATAAATAGACATGTTGTGTCATCCGTCAAAAATTTACCACAATTTGTAAAAAGTGAACAGATAAATTATATTACAGGTTATTCTGTTTTTGTTTAGATAATAAGAAAAATATCTTCTTGACTATCTTTCAGGCTTACTTCTGTTTACTGCAATATTACATTTTTGTCAAGAAGTTCACCTTTACGCGTTTTGGCCATTCTTGGAGGATCCCACTGGCAATCCAATCCAGTATCATTACTTTGATCCACCGACTCGAGTTCATAAGACGTCCAAATTCCAGGGAGCCTATCACAACATGCCTTCAGAGCTGACGTGGTTGATAAAGCTACACAACCAGGGCATCATTAAGCTGCATGTCGATCCATGTGCATGACACAGTGTTTCATTTTTTGCTGAAAACAACTATTTTTTTCTATTCGAAAGTGATCTTTTTACACGGCAATATTTTACAACGTAAGTTATTATTTTTACTTGACTAAAGCTGATTGCAAAGTAAATCTTTCATAGTTTAAGAATCTCTAAAAGAACTCTCGATAGCTACGAAGCTTAATGCAGATTTTCCATCCTTAATGTACCGCCCACAGTTGTGCTGTACTTTGCAACCGGCAGGGATGTCGCAGGTCACATCCCTAACGCTGGTAGCACTAGAGTAAAAACAAACACTACTGTTGCGGTTGATGCGTGACGACACGCACCTTGGTGACGAGCTGCCTCATGCCACAATTGCTCCTTTCAATTTAAGACAGTTGGTTATGTCTATAGATAAAATTACAATACTGGGAATACTGCAGATAAAAAGACTAGGTGGGGAGGATTAAAAACAGGCATTCCGGGTGCAAGCCTTTCTCAGTGACTAAAAGACACGCTAGGTGTCGAGAGCTAAAAGTGAAAAACATGACGAACACATTACAAATGACCAACCATTTTGCATTTTTAATTTTTTAATTTTTCGTCTTTAATGTATTTTTAATGTATTTGATTAAAGATTAAACGCTGTGTAACACGCCCGAAGTTACTCCACGTCATTGCAAATTGTTGTAGTGATATAAGCTTCTAGCAAAGCGCCACCACTGTTTGAATTAAGGGGCCATGTTATGGCCACCGATTGTCTTTGCTGCCGACTAAAGTCCCCATCCTATAGATATCGACAAAATAGAAAGTCTGACAAATTTATGAAGACAAACACTTTTATACTAGCTGTCAATGAAAAATATTTTGATATTCTGCGTCTCGATGAAAATCGTTCATCAAGGCACTAGGACACTCTTAGAAATTAATATTCAATGACGCAATGACGTAACTAAAATAGACTACCATATTCATTGCCATGACCCACCGCTCAACTGAGAATACCATGAGATTTCATTGAACTATATTTTTATTTCATGCCAGCAAATCAAACAGATCATGTATATCGAGACAATACCTTTATTCAAGATGTATTTGTATTTGCTTTGTAAAAAAAATATTTGGACTGTAGAGGGCGCTGTCGCCAGAAAGTTTATGTTGACCCCATTTTTATCGCCAAATTTCTCAATATCCATGATGACCCCTCATTTTTACATGGTCATGATCAACATGTTGCATACTATTATTAAAGCAAGTTTTAGGCACAGTTTAAATTAGAAATGGTCAAAAATGCCAAAAATGTTAATTTTGATAGGAAAAAGAATGCACAATATCGTCTAATAATGGTCAGAATTTTATTTCAAAAATACAATAGCGTGTTTTGAGGGTAAGAAATTCATTCAGTAAGAGATAATCACAGCCTATATAAGTTTCACTCTTCAAGAATCCAAAACTCGACAATCGTTCTTCAGGCATGGATAAAATGGTCTGTAGCAAGGTATTGGGTCAATAGATGGGGCTGCTGTCAAAACGTTTGATGGCTGACCTCATTTTTCTTCTACAAACAGCTTTATCATATTAAATTTAATCAATGGTGGAATTATGAAAAAAGTCTAAGAAAGTATAAATTTGAAGTGCGTACTACCATTACTAGTTAAACTCCTGTTCTGTGTATTTATTTTTTCCCTATGATGTCCGTATTTGATGTACATATCTGTCAGTTTGTTTCAGAATACTATGATGAGCATTTTGTTTAATGTACAAACAGAGGGAATAGATATGACATGTGTACATATAGAAACAAATGATATTTTTGGCCTTCACTTTAAAGGGCCACATGCTAACTTTTAATGATTTTTTCATTATTTATATTTTATATGTCAGTTGCAAGTTCTTATTCTACCAATACTCCCCCAAAAAATGTTGCAACGCCAACTGTTTAGCTCATCAACATTGCAACTATTGTTATTGTTGACATTGGAATTCGAGTCCGGACCAGAATTCACTTGTTAACAATAACAATGCAGTTTACGCATGTACAGACCGAGTTGACAAGCTGAATACTGTGTGTTTCAATAAACTTTGGGGAGTAGAAAAATAAATTATGGTTGACATTAGAAACAAAAATTGTACAAAAATTATCAAAAGTTAGCATTATACAGCCTGTCAAATCTTACTTGAAATTCTGATCATCCCACTAAGTGAAGTTTAACTTATGAAAGTATTAATTTGAACTTACATAAATTTTGTTTGTCAAGCAAGCAAGGAAAGAGTTTGCTTGTAACATGTAATTCAACCCAAAAACTGTCTGAGAATTTCAGAAAATATTTAGGTAGCTATAGGACCAGCATTTGGTGAGCCTCGCTTGCAAGAAAGACCGTTGAGGGCGCATCACCATATGGTTGAGGATAGAGCTGAGTAGCGGACGAGGGGCTGTGAGAGAATCTAGGTCACTCCACACAGAGTGATCCTGATTCACGCTACCATGGACCTAACATCTGTTTTACGTCCATGGTGCTACTGAGAAGAGGTATCTGATTTTATATATTCCCCATTCAAAATGCTGCCGTAGGCGGCAGCTCCAAAGACAATATAATTCTGTTTTCAAAGACTTTTGTTCAAAAATGCCGCCATAGGTGTCAGCGCCCAAGACAACTGAATACTGGTCTACCACCCATGGGTGCAGCACAGCAAATTATTTTTTGCCGCTTTTCTAGAAGAATTTTTTTCTTCACTTCTGCAGAGAATTTTTTCCAGCATTTGGCCAGCAACAATTTGTTTTTCTAAAATCCTCAAAGACCCCGCCCCGAAATCAATTGGGCCACCCATATAAGAAGTGAAATGGTTCTCTACACGTACCCACTCATCATTGCGTATCCAATAAACTTTGATACACTTTACTAAAGTTTGGCAAAATACCTGCAGCGTTTTGCTGTACTACTGTGATTTTTTTTATAACAGATTTGCGAGAACGAATATATTATTATTTCTGAGATCGGGACAGCAAACACCACTTCTCTGGGTTGCTGCTACGTCAACTATGTCGTCATGCATCACATGATGTATGCGCCGCTTTGCACATTGGAGCTAACGGCACGCTGCATATCAGCTGCTGGTCCATTGCCGCGTGGTGTTTTCAGACGGCATTCATGCCCTTTACGGACTGGTTTGACTTTTACGACTTTTTGGTCGAGGTGTTACAAGTTGTAAAATTAAAATCAGCCCTTAGGCCTAAAAGGCAGGAATCCCATCGGAAAACATCAAAGCTATACTGGCTTAGTAGCTGTGGACCCTCTGCTAATCTATCATAGACCCCCGGTGGTGGCAGTCCCCGGGTTGGTGGGTACCCATGCAGTTACCAAATTCACGGAAAAGGGGGTGTTTTCTTCAGTCATCTCGGAGATTCTAGGTCCGTGAAATCGAGAAAAAGGGGTACTTTTTCAGAGTAACCTCCGAGATTAGGGTAGTCCTTTATAATCTCCCTAGGACACTAAATCTGGTCCAGTCTCACTCACAAAGAAAATGAAAAACAGTACAGATTGTGTATGAATGTGACTAAAATCAGGTGAGGACAAACATTTGTGATGTATGTACATGTATACAAAGTCAACCCTGGAAGTCAACATACTAACCTCCTAGATTTCGAAAATAAGGGTATGTTTTTTACAGCTAATTTCTCCCATATTTGCCACAAATAGGGGGTGTTTTTCTCAGAAGTATTCTAGGAAAGGGGGTACTTTTCAAATTTGGGTAACAAGCATGGGTACCACCAACCCGGGGACTGCCACCGCCGGGCATAGACCTAAAATAGTCCTGCATACTGTGCTGGCCTAAGGCCTAAACAACTCACAGTCGATGTAGACATCACTTGTACCTGTAGTTCGAGTTTGAGGGTGTGAGAGCTAGAGAATAATCGAGCAACTGTGACTGTCCCTCCAAAACGAACCAACAGCCTCAGGGAACAAGATGAACATATTGCCTGGTCATGACCTTGGTGAGGGTAACAGCATACGTGTTGCCGGAGGGCTCTGTAGCGACTGAGACCCTGAAGTCTGTGTTATCATGTAGCTAAATAGCTCTGCGTGGCAGGGCTGTGTGTTACCGTACAGCCGGTAAAACAGCCACGCAGAGCTGGGAACTAAAATTTATGATCGGCCGTAGAACGAGGAAAATGGACAGTTTTGGTCGACTTACCCGACGATGCCCAGTCAGTTTGTTTCATAACTAACCTCAATTTTTCTCACCAGAAAATAGAGAGGTTCTGCTATATCATGACTCGCCACGGTGGCAGACGACGCGATCTTGTATGTGATCTAAAGTGTGCGTGTTCTAAAATGTGCGCATGCGCGAATGACACATAAACTTCTCCGGTATTCTGTTGTCCCGTAATGACTACTCCGTTGAAGTTTACATCACCATTTAATCGTCATTAAAGATCACTGACGTTTGTATCAAAACAAAGACACTGCCCCTGAACAGATGAAATTGTGACAATGATAAATGTTGCATGTTAGAGGCCACTCCAGGACCAATCGCAGATTGTACCTTACATTATTTTTTAAAAAAGCATTGAATTTGTAAAAGAAAAGCGTATCCTTTTGGACAAATATTCACCTCCAATTGTAAGGGTGCAGGGCCAAAGTGAGGGCTCTCATAATCGAAGTGCGAGCAAATGTGAGGGCTTGAAGTGAGGGCTCTCACAATTTAGAGAGTTAGTTTAATACACGTAATTACGCATACGTCTACCGGCGCGCAATGACGTAAGCGTATCCGTGCTCAGGCGTGAATTTTTTTGTTTAATTGTGCGTTCCCAATAATTTTATTATATTATTTTCTCCGAAGCATGCGAAATTCGTGTAAGTTTTAAGAAACATTAATTTCTCTACGAGAGGAATATTGTAGCTCGTATCCTCGAATTACATCGGCCGATTTCTTTGATACAGTTTTCATTTCTTTTGATCACTTTTCTTAGAATGTTTTTGAAATATGTAAAAGAAAGCAAACTATAACAGTCAGCGGAACGGCCGAAGACATTTCGATTATCGTATTTATTTTCGATCATCTGTTGCACTAGTCACATGACTCATTGCATTATTCACGTGATGTTATGCTCTGGTCACGTGACTGTTACACTGGTGACATGACAAGTATCATAACTAAAATCTTACGGTTACACTTATACAATTGTTTCATAAAGGGCAGATAGAGTTTTTTTCTAATATGCTTATTCGAAGTAGAAATGTTTAACTTTAGAGATCGTTGTGGGAAATACGGTGTCATATCGTTGATCGATGAATGCAGTAAAGGCAAACTAGCAAAACGTTGGGTCACATATCGCTTGTCTTGGGAAGCTTTTCACAGACAATAGTTGTGGAGCTTATAAGATGGCCAAATAATTGCCGGGGTGGTCCTTTTTTAATTGACCCAGTATTTCTCTGACTCACCTTGTTTGTAAAAGAAAATGAACACATAGGGTTTTAGCTTTTATGAGTTTGTGTCAGCTGACATGTAAGTTGTGGATATGCAATAGGCATACCATTACCAGCCATTGTAATAAGATATTATTTTTGGTTTTATTAGTGTGACTTTACTGCCAAACTAAAACAAGTTCGTGGGAATGTACTCATTGGAGGGTGTTTATACAAGTAGAATAAACTGTCCACTGGGACTACATATGCAATTTTGATCAAGATAAATAATAAACGTTTGCCCAAACGTAAAGTAGCGCCCTCAAAGCAAAAACACTATACGTTGTGCATATATGCATTGGAATCCTCACAGTAACAACAGAGTAGTCTAATATAATGCATAGTGCTGAATGTTTTCCACTGGGACATCATATGCTTTGTTTTCTTTGTAATATTACCATTTTTTAAAATTGCGGGAAATCAAAAGAATGCTTAAAATTTAAATTTACTAATCTAATTTTTCATTAGTAAAAGACTATATAAAAAAAATAAATGAAAAGCCCTTTTCAGGTCAACAACTTTCAAAGAGTTAGAGTTACATGTACAGTGTCTTTAATGTAAGTTCGTATAATACTACTGAGTGAGTGGTCGCTCATTACAAGTGCAATTAAATAAACTCTGAGCAATTGAATGTGTCCTGTTTTATCGATTTTCGTATGCGTTAATTTTTAATCTATCTCAATGAAACCAAATAAATGACTACTTATCACTGTGACAGATGTGTAAAATATACAAGGCAAAGAGATCCGGGCTGTTTTCTATTGAAACACTATATCAATAAAATAATTGACATAAACATTTTGACACCCTAAACCACTTAAAAATTATATGATCAAACATTCTGTTTTTAAATACGTTATTATGAAACAAAATCTCAGTATTATCACGTGAATTGTTACTGATTTGTCAACATTGAGATTCTCAATATCATCACCTGCACTACACCAGTACAAGATACAGGACACAAAATACGCACTCAAGATACAGGACATGAGATAAAGGACATGAGATACAGGACATCGCATGTATTGACAATTTTGATGGATTGAGAAGTTTCATCCTTTACTATCTTCGAATAGGACATCATGTCACGTGACTAAGCTGCTTTACGAATAGTTTCCATGGTAACATTAGGAGGGAGCAATTTTATAATCTTGTTTAAAACGCAGACAGTGTATTGCCGATGCATTCGAAGTTGAATAATAATATTTTGCCAATGTAGGTCATTGTAGGCCATTTAAAATGTCTATGCTGCAATACAAGTCAAAATTCAACTTTCCATGATGATAAAAGCTAATGTGACTCGCACTGCCAAATATTGCATATCGCTATGATTGAATTCATTTCCTAAACTGCAACACTTATATCATAGTTTCAAACTATTGACTTTAGACCTTGTTGTGGTTTACCATTACACAGCGAATTAATTGTTCCTTTTGAGACTATTCAAGTCAAAATATGACCAGTGAAAAGGGGAAGCAATGAACAGATAGGAAGGGCAGACTATGCTTGATTGGAAACTATAATGTTAAACAGTAACGGTATTATTGTTAATCGAGACAATCAGGGATTATTATAGCATGTCAGCTAGAGCTACCATCATGTAAACCACAGAACAGGTTTAACTTATCATTCGACCAAAACTTACATTTCTGAGACCAAATCCCCAATACGTATAAGTCTGGGTCTATATTTTACCACACTTGGATTACTGTTGTCATTTATGGGGAGCATCACCGTTTATGAAAAGGTTGCATAAGATTCAGAAACGTGCTATCAGAGTGATGTGTGATGCAAGGTATAATGCTTCGACCGAGCATTTTTTTAAAACAATGCATATAATGCCATTACCAGATAGAATAGTTTATAAGAATGTTTGTATGGTTTTTAAATGTTTAAATAATCTTGCACCGCAATATATGACAAGTTTTTTTACCGAAATTGATCATAAAAGAGTTACAAGATCCAAGATGCAAAAATTGTTAGTGGTTCCTGCAACAAATAAGGATTTTTATCGAAAAGGCTTTACTGTAAATAGTGCCAATCAGTGGATAATGTCGATTTAAATATAAGATCTAGTAACTCATTAAGCAGTTTTAAACTTCCTACCTGAAAGCTTATTGGGTATAATTTTTTGTGTTTGTAAGTTTTAGTTTTTTTGTAAAATTGTTTTTGTTTTCTAGTGTGATTGTGCATTTTTTTTCCTCCTGTGTGCAGGTGGTGACTCCTGGCCACTTTTTTCTGTGCATTGTATTGTTCTAGCTTTGTTTGTCATGTTTCATGTTGTTCTGCTTTGTATCAGTTTGTATGTTCATTTGAGGGCCCTGGGGAAGATAAGCATCTTTACTGAAGCTTACCAGGCTACCCTCGTTAAACAAGGTTTAATAAAATAAAATAAAATAAAATGTCATTTCAGCGATGGACTAAAAACAAAGCACATAAGCTATTATGACAGACTTGTGCTCAAATACATGATTTTTTTTGTGTTTTGTTTATTTCTGTAAATTATGAAAAAAATACAGATCGGATTCTCCAAATTAGACCAATCTAATCCCCTGACACACTTTGTAGAGTTTTTACTCAGAAACTATTGCATGTGATATTTTGCATCATGTAACAAAATCTTCCAGTTTGTTCTTGATAGGTAACCACGGTAATTGCGGCACAGGTTGCTATGGTTGCAGTGATGTATTTGAGGCTTATTCAATTTGCATGCCTGTTGTTTCCAGTATTGGTCTGATTTTAAACAATCATTACGTCAGTGAGCAGATTTATGATTTTGTATCCAAACAAAACTTTAATGTCATACATCGTTTCCTTAAAGGCGGACAAAAGTTGCACTTATTCAATCCATCGAATTAAAATCACAACTGCATAACCAGGAACTAAAGTAGATTTCAACCGATGACACATGTACTCGCTTTCGGATCACCTTACGGGTTTATGGTGTTCAAGTTCAAATGTAAAAAATATAAATTAATTTGCAGCATTAAACACAGGACAAGTTATCGAGTTTTGATAGTTTTAACTACAATGTTAAACCAAGACATCACGTCAAAGTATTCTACGAAGACTCGGAAAAGTATTGAAACAAAATTATCATTAACTTCTATGCAACTATCATATGAAATGTCACTGGCTGTGACTACGGTCGTCTGTACAATGGAGGGTAGACGTTTCTCTCATATTGACCATAAACGTTACCCGGCGGACTGTATTCACACGCCACAAAGATTGCACCGTGATTGTACTCAACTCCACAACCAACTCTGATCGTGTCTGCCCACAACAGCTGAGTCACGTGACCTGTTAGAATCGTACAGACAAATTTAGTATATAGGAAGACGAAAAATCCGAACTACGAATCAGACGAGAGAAAGGGGCGTTGAATAACAGTATGGCAAATATAATGATGATATGAGATAAAGACGACGCCATTGAAGACATACAGACAAAAAGAAAAGTGGATTGGTATAAGTGCTCAGATAGATGGTTGTATATACGGGCAGATATTCTTATATCCATCAACTGACGTTAGACAGACAAACTGATAGACAGATAGGCAATATATATATATATATATATATATAGAGAGAGAGAGAGAGAGAGAGAGAGAGAGAGAGAGAGAGAGAGAGAAATAGATAGACACATAGGCAGACAAATAGCTAGATAGACCGAGAGATAGATAGATAGCTAGATAGATAGATAGATAGATAGATAGATAGATAGATAGATAGATAGATAGATAGATAGATATAGTGAGTGAGTGAGTGAGTGAGTAATGAGTAAATGCATTATACTGACCTGTCTTGTAAGTAAATCTTGGTCTGTTGAAATCGTACAGTTCAATTTCATCGTACCATAGCTTGGCTACACCAAAACCTGAAGTAATGTGTTCAATGAGAAAGGGAACAATATTTACGATAAACAATGTCAGTCAAGCAATTGATTCCAATTCTGGTGTTCATCTATAACTCTCCCATCCTGAAAAAATTCCATCTATGGTCTCCTTACAATGTGATATTTTCCTGTCCTCTCCACATAACAATGAATGGCCTTAAAGTATGTTTTAGAATATGTTTTATCAATCCTATGATCCACTCTCTGTTGCCGAGTCTGTGTGAATTCAATGGTATCTTAACCAGTGCCTCTTTTATGAGAAAATCCAGAACATGTCGTCGATATCGTCAGTTTTGACGTTGTCTCGTTCTCAGCGTTCCAGGGTCGATGTCTTGGTCTCAGCTGTCCTGTTCTTCATTTTAATAAGTGTTTTGATTTGAGTATTTTTGCTGCGTCTTACCCGATGCGTGGTGGATATCTAGTATTTCAATCTCGGCCAAGTTTTCTCCGTAGCCTCGTCTACTGTGCCTTATTCTACCGTTGTTTGCGTTTCTTCTAGCCGTCTCCTCGGCAACTGTTGCTAGGTGCTGGTCCCATCCTAAAGGGCCCACGCCGTGCATACACCGGAAGTAGTTCTGAGCGTCCATGACTTGGAAGGACAAGTCCATACTTCCCCTGCAACCAACTTGGCCATTCTTGATTGGTAATTTGCAGAAGTCGGTTTCTCCAAAACCATATTCTGAGTTAAAAGTTAAAATAATCGAACTAGAATGTGAAAGAATAACACCGATAGATGAAGGTTTACCAAATTGTATGCACCTTGAATCGGGGACAGATATCTTGACTCTAAAACTTGTACAATTCTTTTCTGATATACCACCTGTGGGGGTTCATTTTAAAGCTCTTGGTGTGAGAAAACTTTTCACCGTCTTAGTTTTTCGAAAATCGAAAACTGTATGTTTCTTCATAACATTATCACATAAATGGCGGCCATTTTAATTCTAAATATCTGTAAATCTTTGGTAAATACTTTCACTAGGGCAAACATTTGCACGGTGGCCCCCAATTATTAATCATGATTATGAAAGACGATGGTTGAAAAATTCCTTGAGGAAAAAATTAGCAAAAGTTTGTCTTTCATTTTTGAGGCGCATAATATCTTAAGTATGAAATCGTGAGTTCAGTACTATAGCTTTATGTCCAATCCAAGCTTTCGAAATATACATGGAAACTATACATGAAGGCATGTTAGATACTGTTTTTTTACCTATATTTCTCAAAGTATCAAATTTAAGGATCACCACGTGATCTTGCATCCTTGTAATTTTGGATATGCCTCCATAATTTGATTTCAAATTCGGCGACACACAGACACCGATACTGAAATTTTGAACTGCGTAGCAATAGCCACTCAGTCTCTTCCAGGCAAAACTTTGTCAATTTCTCTGAGTCGATAATGATCAATTTCGACTGTGTACATCTCAATGATGATAAAAGGTCACGTGACTGTCATGCACGCAACATATTGCAGTAGCTGTGTTTTATCACACATGTGACATTTTGGAAAACTTTCTAACAATTAGCTTGATAATATCTGCAGGTAAACTACTCGTGCACAATCACCCAAGTCATAATTGTGCAGTAAAACGTTGCTGAATTATTGAAAATTGACAACTGACATTCTTTGAATGGTATCGGTGCAAAGATTTGAACTGAACGAATGACCACGTGACACGGGGTCTGGAATTGACTGCCAACTCACCGCATTCAACTTCGTCGTTGTAGTCAGGGCATTGACCCAAACCGTCACAGATTTGTTCCCTGCTGATACACATGTTGGAGTTTCTTGCACAGCGGAGTGGGAATAGTGGAAAGGACCTGGCACATCCATTGTCGTCATGGAACGCCTTCCTGACTGAGTAAAGATGAGATATTGTTGTCTGGTTACGTGCGTACAGAACTTTCCACTCATGCATATTAATTCTACAGGATATACTTATTGAGATTTTGTCGAGAGCGATGTTTTCTAGTCGACCAAAATGGAGCCTCATTAACTTGTCGCGTCGGCCGTAGAGTATATGGAATCAGTCAATCCACGTTAAAAAGAATAAGTTCCTTACAAAGTCCTATTGGGATTTCATTACATATTCCAAACAGTTTAACCGTGCTTAAATAGACTTCAGGACCACTAACTTTTCTTGGCATGTTGAAAAAATCGAAATTTGAAAAACTATCAAAACCCTGATACCCGAACGAGATCGATGTTTCAAAAGCAATATTCTTGCGATCGTCTTTTCGCTGCACCACTTGTTGTTGTTTTTCTTGTCTTTGTGACTAGGTCAACTTCAGAAAATACAATGCATTCTACGAGAGGCAAGATGGCCTTTGATGAATCTCATTGGCGTCCTACGTTATTTAAATGATGGGGATACACTTACCTTGTTGCGTTTCACCACCTGACAGAGAAAACAATTTAAGCTATTATATTTTCTAAAGAATGTGTAGATGAAATAGGATGGTATATTGTATCGGGTCTATTTGATGATATATCTGGTCAAACACAAAATTCAAAAAGATGTTTTCCCGCTACAGTTGTAATAATGGAGCAAATGAAGTTGCTGAGTCTCGGTTCAGTGAAGTCTGATTAGAATGTGATGTAGAGACTGTGACGTTTCAACCGTTGCGTGTTCTTTGCTCTTCCTGCAGATGCTCATATTGTCGTTTCACTATCGGCCAATGAGAACAGCAAAGAATAATTAAATGTGAAAACATCGCCATCTCTACATCTCATTTTAATCAGATTTTATCAAGTGTCCCGAGTTTTAAGATATTTAATCATATTTATATTCACTGCAATTTCCCTACTTGACAAACTCCACGTGGATAAATATTTACATAATTTTAGATGACCTGGGTGATACATAAACTGATTACCTGCCATGCGTATGTCTGCGTCATCTTGGCAACCCTCTTCGTCGCTGCCATCGTAACAACTGATGACGTCATCACAAATCTGACTCACGGCCAGGCACCATGAGCGATCAGCACAGATGTAAGGATAGTCCGGGTAGACGATACCGCAGAGGGCGTCTTTTTCTATTCCATTGCTCACTTCTCTCTTCACAATCCCTGACGAAAACAACAACAACGCCTTTTGTGATAGACAGAAAATGTGTCTTTGCTTCAAAGAAAAATTTTCCAACGAAATGTTCGTTCGGTGCTTTCGTCCTCTTACTGTGTAGTGACCTGTATGGAAGGTCATATCGGATATCAATTCTTCAAGGTACGTTTTCGATGTTAACGATCCTTATCTTTCTTACCTCAGATTACAATTACAAGTACACGTACAATATTATGAAATTACCTTGTCGAAGAAAATCTACCTTGAGACCGATGTCATTCTGATGGTTGGTTCTTGCCTGTGGATCAACTTTTTCAATAAACTGTGAAGTGAAACGAAAGTGTCAACAAACTAACAGTTGAAATAAAGTTTTCGTGGTTTAGATACCTTTTCATACATACATACATACATACATACATACATACATACATACATACATACATACATACATACATACATACATACATACATACATACATACATACATACGGACGGAAGGACGGACAGACAGACAGACAGACTTACGGTAATAACGATACATATGCAAATATACAGGGAATACAATATCAATGCTTAAACAAATGTTTCTTTAAAAATGAATATTTCCAGTGCAGTAGAAAAAAGTTGTATCTTTCGTGAGGTCCAACTTGCAATTTAAAGGTAAAATACAAAAAGATTTAGAAGTTAAAAATAGAATGGAGACACCAGCAGTGTGCAATGTCTTGTCACAATGCTTTCAATGGACATTATTCACAATACCTAGTCAGTTACATCATACCGTCTCGTTCAAGCTTGAATTGCTCGAAAGAAATGCGGTGTATCGGAAGACAAAAGAAATTCCAATCTAAAGCAAAAATAAAGTTGCCCTTGAAAATACAAGTTGTCATAAGATACCGAGCAAACATTGGAAGCTTGAATTGAAAGATTTGTGAAAGACAAATAAAGTTGTAAAGTTGAGATACGATGCTGATACGCTGGACAGAGCGCTGTCTAAGGACAGTGTATGCGGGGACTGTGGATAGCTGTACTGAATAGAATACCTGAATGACCTGTTACATAATTCCGTCTCGATAAGGTGTTTCTTTCCAAATCACGATTCTGGTATGTTAAAACTGCAAAGAATCTCAAAACTTACTGGTTTGATCAAGTGGTTGTCAGTCCGTGGTATGCCGACAGCACCAATGACTTGCAAGGCGGACAGTAACGCGAGCAGAAGAAATTGTGCGAACATTGTCGCGTTTCTGTTGCTCTGGATTTTATCAAGCACACTGACACACTGGTCGTGTCAATATGACCCATCTAAATCCCATCAGTTAGGGAGCATCTCAGCTGGTGATTTAACTTAAGAAATCCATATCCTTCCACCTTGGCTGAAGACTTAAAGATCCTTAGCATCAAGTTGCTTCCGTGTGTCTACTATTTAGCATTCATTACAATTTTCAATTTTCATTTGAGCAAAACCAAAGACCACCATCTACTCTCCCGCAGCATCATGATGCTCGCTCATTTATGTTTAAAGTTCATTTCCATTTAAAGTTGTGCGATTCAAGGTTCCAGTTTTTAATAATCAGTTTACCAAGCTATGTCAATCTAAATGAGATTTTCTTTCTTCCTAGACAACCACCCATACAAACGATGCTGCATTTTGAAAGGATGTGACAATTTGAGACGATCCCTTGCGAAGAAAACTGAACTTACGATGGTAGCGGGGTGTAAATAGCAAAAGAAGCGGCAACACCAGACTTAATGATGGCTGGCGATTGCTGCATAGATAGCGTCGGGGGTTGCCATGGTTGCTTAGCTAGTATACGCCTCGAAATTGAAAGACTTAAACTTGTACTCAACCTTCCTTCCTTCCTTCCTTCCTTCCTTCTACAAAACTCGTTTGTAAACAAACATAAATAATATGAACTAGCAAGAAATGAGCAAACCCCAAACTCTAGCCAATGTCATATTATTTTTAGGATTCTGCCATATTTGCGCACACTCTGATTTTTTGCTGACATCTAGCTCGTCATGGGCACCGTACTCCTGGGAATGAGAGAGGGTTCGGTCAGTATTGAGAAGACTCTTGGCTGGTACTGTTAATATTTAGACGCGTCTCCTTCATAGGCAGTTCGGCATTGACTATCTTTTGTGTACAACATATGCAGTAGGATATAAAGTGTTCGGGTTTTCTTGTCATTATTTTTGCAAACTTCTTCTTTGTGCTTTGTTTCGGTTTTGAAACATTACATTTTATTTCCTATCTTTAGAGTCTGAACAGTCATGCACCTTTCATCGTCTCTTTTCTAGTTCACCAATTATTCCTTTTTGTTTCATTATTATCACTGTTTGGTATGTTGCATTCCATAACGGAGTAACATTTTGCTTTCTTTCAGAGAGCAGCAGTATTTATCCTCATGTCTCTGAGGTATATCCATCTATCTCCTCCATCAGTTATCGCTCTCGTGACGTCACTGCTTATGAGTCATAACTTTAGCAGTCTCATTTTCAGTTTTGGCAAACTGTCTTATTACCTCCAGTTTCGCCAAGTTGATGTTTCTTTCATCGATGTTTAATAGTTTTTTCTAGTTCCCTAATCATTCTGTTTTAAATTTGTCTCATTATTATCAGCGTTTGGTCAGTTGTCTTCTATGCAATTAGTATCGTCTTCTTCGTCTCTCAAAATGAACCCCATAAACTTAAAATATTGTGTGCACGGGCAATTTTATGCAGCCAAGTCAATTCTGATCTGGATTAACACTTTGTTGTCAAAATAATGACGGTTGTAGTTATATTATATGTTCTGTATTGATACGTTAAACATAAGACATTTCGTAATATAAAATTCAGAACGCATCTGACCGCCATTTGGGGCGTTGACCTAGATTGCGCGACGTACATACCAAATTATATGAACAATAGCCTCGTTCGCAGGAATGTTTTAAAATGTCCGCTCTAACCCCTCGAGCATTTACTCTTGAGATAAACTTGACCGCTCATCCACAAACTTGAAGAAAGCGCTCGTAAACATCTTTCTGCGGACAGATTTCTTAGCTACCCTTGCTGTTTGCTACAGGTAGTTTATTTTGAAAAATTACCGTACGACAAGGCAGCTATACACCTCCAAGCCTACTGAACTTAAGAGAGTTGAGAGAATGTGAATTGGAATTTGCCATTATCACCCCGTGTACTGTTTGAAATTGTTCCTCAGTTTACTACATGGAGATACTCCACTCTAAAATCTCTTTCATGAAACTTCCCGTTGGCTCTTTTTATTTCCTCGTTCAAAATGAACTCCACTTCCAACTGTCGACTCCTTTGCTTCCCCTCGACAACCCCCTTTCCGCCATTGGTGAAAATAACAGTCATTCATTTTCGCCTTCAAATTTTATCAAAATATGGTGATGACGTACTCTTTCAGTCAGTCTTTCCGCAAAGTTAATGCGGAGCGATAAAATATGCATTTCAGAGTTGATGGAAAAGCCGTGGAATGTGTTGCCCCTCAACCATTCCAAAGATTGGTATCTACGTGAACTTTTTAAATTCCACTTCAGTTCCACGTTTTGACACATTACCAGTATGTCCACGCATTCCACATTGTATGGTGTCGTCTGACAAACAACCTGATCTTGCTCTGTACAATAGAAATGCCATACACTTCAAAGGATAGAGTGATTACACAGAAATAATTTGACCTACTGCCATCATGCAAGTTATAGCTTGTCGTACAACAACACTTAATATATAATTCCTGGTGACTGATGGTGACTGATGGGTAAAACGCTAAATAAATTTTGGCCAAAATAAACTGATGTAAAAACTGCGTATGTATTTGAAGCTGTTTTATGGAATTACAAGGAAACTAGAAGGTGGTAGGGTAGAAGCGGCGATTCCAGATTATGATTTATTTATATTATCTATCTGGTGATTCACTAAAATGGGATTGGGAAACTGACCATGGACATTTGTCACACTGTCTACTTATTTCAAACAGTAATTGACCAATTCGGATTTTCCGACAAAAATCATCATATTCGTTTCCAAAGGTTGCGGCTTTACATTCATCAAAATATATAGCTTCTCGGTCTTCAGTCTCACAGCTTACCGTTGTGGCTATCGCGATAATAAACATTCAATTTGTACTTTTGGTTTTAATTTCTGCTCTTTTCTTGTCGATTAAGGTGTTGCCTTTATTGGAATGACCAATGTGTGTTTGTGATTACTTAAACCTCACAAAGCAATACCAGTAACATGACTTCAGATATTGCCATGACAACTTATTCATTAACTTGTCGTCCATTGCCAACCATGCCTTTCAATGTCTTTGCTCTCATTGTGGTTCCCTAGAAGATGTAATTGTTGAAGGAAGAAAAAAACTTGAAAAAGACCGCACTTTTTTGTTTGATGCGCTCAAATATACAGCTGTGGTGTCGGAGAAAAAGAGACACCGTAGAGGGATAAACTCTCAATGACCGAATCGCGTATCAGATTGATCGTTTTACTTTACAACACAATCTCCGTTACGTCACGAAAACCTGGTTGCCGTGTGAGAATCTTAAAAAGGGACCAAGCAGAATCGAAAGCCGGATCTAAAAGTACTTTGTTTCGGCATCAAACGTCTATGCAAGTTAAGTATATTTACCCTGTGTCTGAATACTGACAGCATTACAAATGTGCACCTAGGTACAAGAATGGTATGGCAAAACATACTTACGTCATTATGAAAGTGCACGTCGCTAAACCTTTATGTCTCCCACCCCCTCCATATTTGAAGTTGAAAGGATTAACCCCGCTTCCTGTTGAGTACATTTGTTGTGTGACCTGAAAAGTGACCATCAGTGCGTAGGGGTAGTCCAGTCTTTCTATTGTGTAGGCTTTGTGTAGGCTTTGTGTAGACTTTGTGGTATTGTAGAAACGCAGAAACATATGTTATGGGATTGCCTGCAACTTACAAATATCTGGGAGAGAGTTAGTGATCTACATATAATTTAGACTTGTAAAAAATTTATAACTGACTTTTAAAGACCAGATTATTGAAACTTACAATGCTGATAACTGTATCAACCATGCCATTGTAATTGCAATGTTTTCAATTTACTAATCATGGTTAATTTGTCAAAGTAAGGATCCTTATACTTTTGAGAATTTCTGTCTTGCTTTAAAGCACAATAGCCTTGCAGTACTGACGCTTGGTAGCTGGTGAGTACAAAATTCTCTACTGAGAACCAGCAGACCTGTATGCCTGTGATTTACAAATAGTTATCGATTATCCAGACATCATACACTCAAAAAGTGACTGAATAACAAACTTTGCAATTATTGGTCTCAAACTTCCTATCTGTTATTTGATGCACACAAATAACAAGAGATAACTACGGTGTTTGTTTCGTCACAGCAGTTCTAATCCTGGTGAAGTCTGAACTAATTCTGGGCATTTATCTCGTCGCCACGACACTACATGAGCTCTGACCCGATTTCCCACTGCAACTACAAACTGCAGACTACACCTGATAAATTTTCGTGACTAAAGTTGCATTAACCCCACGCAAAATTTACCTCACACACGCCCACGCACAGACATTTTGACAGTTTCACACCAATAAATCAATGTATACAAAAGTCGACAGTTAATAAGTAGAAATATGTTTGAATTTTGTCAGAGCTGTAGTCATTTACTTTACCTTACACGAGTTCACATGTCATTTGAACTCCTAGCCCTGCAGTGTGAGGGATAGCCATGGAGTCCATGACGTCACTGCCTAGCCTGTTCAAGATTCTGTTGCTGGCTACACTATCATGTACAGGTACGCTAATTGGTGAATGTTTGTCTTTCATTATATTTTTGCCGATACTTTGCGATTCAGTGCTAACGATGTTGTACCACGATGGGTGGCAATGATGCAGAGAGGAATGAAGCAGAGAGGCGGGACGGAGACAGACAGACAAACAGATAGGGGAGGAACAAGAGAGGGGAATGGGTTACAACTACTGTTGTAAATGTAAGCGGGGTCGAGCAATGAAATGTCGACAATGACATCACAGAAATCACTTGTAAAATCATGCAGTTATAAACGGTTGGATTTGAAAATTTATTATATCGAGTCTGGTGGTTTTAAGCACTGATAAAACCGATATGCCTTGTTACATATGCAAAATTATCATCAAGGTAAAGTAACTTATGAGTAATTGTCATGTGTACTTAAAACTTTTCTATCTCAGGCGTTTTAACAATAATTCTTGATCAATGTTTGAAATGCAGTTCCTTGCTGAGCTAGTTTTCAAATCATGCCGAAATTCATGTGCCTCACCCTGCCAATAGAGCTCACTCTTTCTCTGTCATGTACCTGGGTTACGTTATACTACTGACAAAAAATGTTAGTCCCGATTTGAATAATTAATTTCTCAAAAAATGATACATCAAAATTAAAACAATTTAATGTTTCCAAAGTAGTCAGACTTTGTATTTAAATGAACTTTAAAAGGAAGGAGAACAAACAATTTGAAAATGTCATCAAAATTTACAACTATTCTCCCTTTATGAACTTCAATTGAGTTAACGATCGAGAGAATCTAATAAGAGAACTCGATAAATGAGTTGCTCGTACATTCAAGTTAGTGTGTTTATTGCTAGTATTGGTTCAAGTGGTGGCCGCCAATTGCTAGATTAAAACGGGAGCTAAATTTCCGTGTAGATGTTGTGTTGTTTAAGAAAATGTACCCGGCAGCAAAACAAGCTTCCGGCACCTGTATTTTGTAGGTAGTATGAATAGGCAACGACACGGGTCATTGGTCTCGACGTATTGACAACAACCTTTCTCTATACATAGAATTTTGACATGGCAACACAAACTATCAGCGCTATAGAGTCGCTTGTATAGCTGAGAGGCAGCTTTTTCAGGTTTCGACAGTTCTGCAGTACCATATGTACCATACACATAAATCAACGTCACATTATTGACACACCTGTCACGATAAAGTCAGTCAGAAACAGTAAACTTCCCTATTTTTATGAGAACCATTTAGGGAGTTAAATCTTTTGAAATCTTTGACAGGATGGATACCGGATACTGCTACAATATCCACAAAAACTGATAAGATACTAGGATCTTGCTATCTACACGAATGGAAACTATCATATTTTATCGTGATGGAAAAGTCGGTGGTGTAATTTTCAGTGCCTAACAGAATATTTATCACACTGAAGTTTCTAGGCTGCTGATTTCAGAAATTAAACTCGCAAGGTTCAATGAAAATTGACTAGAAATAATTATAGAGGGGTTGTGAGAAGGGAAGTACTAACGGGCGCATTCCTATTTCGACAATATTATGTCGAATTTCTAAACCCTAATTTTACAAACATCTTTTTAAACCTAAACAACCAACCGATATAAAGTTTGATGTTAGGGTTATGCGTCTCGAAAACTAAAACTTTTGCTCAAACTTTCCTCAAAGAATCATTCTCTTTCATAATCAAGAATAGAAATTGGCAGTCACAGTGCAAATTGTGGTACCAGAAAAACAAATTACCCAAGATGTTCCGATATTTGAAATTCAAAACGGTCGCCATCTTTATATTAACTCTACAGAGATAAATAAATTTTTCGATTTTCGAAAAACTAAGACGGTAAAATTTTTTCTGATACCAAGATCTTTAGAATGAGCCCCCACAAGTGGTAGATCAGAAAAGAATTGAAAAAGGTTAAGAGTCCAAATATCTGTCCCCGGGGCGCATTCTATCTTAACAAACTTTTGATGAATTTGTTGTTGATATTTACAAACTAAAATGTTTACCATTAGTGTTGAGTAGGTCATGGGGTAACTGATTTCCACAAGGTAGACTAAGTGAGGTACAAAAGTACGATACGAGGAATCTACTTGTCGCCCCTTGTGCTACTTTTCGAAGTTGTCTTTGGTTAATTGATTTACCCGCCCACAAGATTAGGCAAGGAAGACACCTGTGCTATGGTAAAATCGCCTATTAGTTTCAGCACCAAGGGCATTTTGCTGCTACATAATGTTAATTAGACTGCGTACCAGATGGTTCAGGAGAGACTCAAAGTCAACATCTGAATATAGATGCAGGGTTATGTTAATTCGTTGATGACACTTACAAATGGTTATTTAATAGCTTCCTCATTTTGATAAGGATTTTCTCACTCTGGACCAACAGACAAGTTCCACTGATAAAGCAACGTACGTCGCTAACATTTGCCCTACATGTGGGCGTAGTCCACATAGGGGGTGATAAACATGGGTCCATGTGTCTCGTGTCTGTGCGTCTCTGACTGCGTCGCTGGCGTGTTTGTAAGCTTATGTCTGCCTTTTATCAGTCAGGCCTGGAGAAGACGATGTTAAAGATGCAAATGGTTCCGTGGTTGGAGAGCAGATTATTTATCCTAGCAGGGGTTGGGGTGAAGATAATTATTTTGCGGAAACCGCAGTGGTGAAAAAAGGTCGCCAGCCAAAGTTTGTTGTGAACTAGATTTTTCGGTTAAAAGATTCTTATTCTAGCCTATTTCAACTCTTCCTAATTTCCTGGGGAACTTCCATGTATGCATTCTCTTCCTAAAAGTTAGCCATTTACAACGTAATATACCTACTGAATTGTTGAAATGACGCGAAGTGACTACTATCCAGGTCTATTAAAAATCATTTAGGTCATGCACTTTATCCCTACCTTAATATTTTTCTTGGTGTATTCACTACACTCAAAGATGATAGCATTTCTTGGTGTATACACTATATTCAAAGATGATCGCAGAATATGGAGACAGGAATAGCGTTGACAATAAATCAGCCCTGATTTAATCTCAAGTTCACGGGTTATGAAAGGTCATTGGTACGCCTATATTCCGGAAAATGACGCAAATCACTTCTTCACTTTTTAACTACGTTAAGGTGTCAACGCTATCGTCAGAGTTGACGCGCCAAAGTGGGTGCAACGTACGCATGCGCAGACAACTTAAGCTGCGTATAACGCAGAAATAACTTCGGCGTTTTGTCACAAAATTTAAAGTCGAATGTATATGGGTAATATGTGCTGTTCATGATTTTACACTTGATCAATGCATTCCGGGTAATGTGCCCCTTGTAGTGAGCTTCTTCAATCTTGAAGACCACAACAATTCACTCAGTGTTCAATTAAAACGTAAATGTGGGTTCCCTGTCAATATATTTTGTCTTGTTCATTCATTAGATAAAACTTGTAACAGCTAGGATAATTTTCGTTTCATCACAGCTACGATTGAAAGACATTCAGTGCGAATGATGGAAACTTAGGCATGACTTAGAAATGAAGTTTGCAAAAGTGTGTTTCCTTTTCATGGGAAAGAGGTGGCACGTTTTCTTTCAAAACGTCTTTTGAAACAGAAGATTACGGTGGAATTTTGGTCTCTAGATTTACTACGCTCGAAAAACTCAACTGCACTCATTACAGAATGCGTTCTTCATTCAGTCTTGTCTCTAGGCAGCGTTTTAAACGTGTTTTGTTCGTCGTGTTCAAAAAATTCTACCCAAAATGTATGATTCCCAAATTAAAGAGAGTGTGACAAATATATAATGCTAAAGAGACTTCGTTCCTACACTTCTTCATTCCAATATGCTACGTTAAGTATACCTGACTGAAATCGTCTACTAAGTTAATATGATATTACACTTTTATTCACAGGAATCACGGCAAATGATATTATCTATGTGAAGAACAGTGACAAGTCTCTCGATAGTCCATACTGTGGTTCCATCTACGCAACGCCTTGCAAGACGCTAAGGTACGCCTTACAAACTAGAATTAGCGAAAATGATGCCACAGTGCGTCTGATTCACGATCCGAACAGAAACTGGGTCGACGCATGCGATGATGATCCCATAGAACTGTCGAGATCTGTGAAGATTGAGGGCGTCACTCCCGGTGTTACCATCAACTGCAGGTTCCAGCGAGCCAGTTTCTTGTTCAGTGTGGACGGTCGAAAGTATGGTCCTTTGACAGTGACCATATCACAAATTACCTTCATTGGCTTCATTGCAGTAGTTAGATTGCGTGATTCGACCTTGATCTTGAACGACGTATCATTTGTAGACAACGAATATTCCGTTTTCGTACATGCTGATACCTTTGTGCAGAAGCGCTATGTCTGTTGGCTTCCAGCCAGTCGCTACGAGAGACCTCCACAATCATGGGACTGTTACTATGTCCACATTTCGGTCAAGAATGGTGTTTTCAGAAACACCAAAGCAATTCACGTTGATTCCTGCCTGCACGTATTTGTCAATACTTCTCAAGTGACATTTGATGATTCTACACTTAGGCTGCTTCTCATTGATGCTTTCGAAACTGAAGAAGGCGACTTCTCCTGCCCGTACGACGCCCTCTGCTGGTCGAACACTTCACACAGCGTATTTTATCATGCCGATGGTGTGAAAGTTAACGAGAGCACGCCGGAGAAGTCTCGACTTATCGTCGGCTTATATCCGAACTTGCCACATGATGTAACAGTTGTAATCAGCATTCGCAATTCGGAGCTAATATCCTTTGGATTCGAAACACTGTATGGTTGTGCGGAGATAGAATACGGAATGCTTCGCGCAACTGTAACCGTTAATTCAGTCTCGTTCCGCGAAAATGTTAAAAGTGCCCTGGCCGTAGACACTTACAGCGATTTGCTGTCGGTACCCGATGCAAAAATTAGAGTAAATATTTTCAACTGTTTGTTTGAAAACAACACTGATAGCGGCCTCTACGTTAGAAGTAGCTCTAAGGAAAAGGCAGTCGTTTTTCTGACAAATGTGAAATTCTCTCGACACTTCGTCTACTTACCAGAACATGGCATCGACTTTCCAGCTAATGGTGGCGCTATCACATTCATCGGGGTATTCGCTTCACTCGTAAACGTCTCATTCGAGAATAACTACGCCAGTGAATACGGTGGCAGCATCTATGGTGTTGACACGTTCATGAATGCAAGTGGCATAAGAGTGATGAACTCACTCAGAATGCGAGGATCACAAACAGGTGACGTCTTTTATTTTACTGATTCAGTTACTGCGATGAAACATGTGTTTATCGACATCGAAGCAGAGTCGCCACCGCGGACGGTGATTTATGAAAGCAACGGACATTACGGTTTCACCAATCTCACGATCATCTGTCCCCCTGGATTTCAAGTCAGCAACGATGAAGTGAGGGCGCTTCACCATGTCCATTTTCAATGCCTTCCCTGCTCTCACGGTGAGTATTCCATTGATAACGCCTATCGCAGCCCAGACACACAGCCTCACAACGATACATGCCAGGAGTGCGTATACGGTCTGGCTTGTCCTGGCATTGCCACTGCAGTACCGGGTTTCTGGGGCTACCGTAGTGACGACAATGGCGGGAAATCAGTGAAAACCATCAAGTGTCCCAAGGGATACTGCTGTGATAATGAAACCAGCTGCATATCATTCGATTCTTGCAGTGACAACAGAGAGGGTCGACTCTGTGGTCGATGTCGTGATAATTATTCGGAGTCTCTCTTCTCTGCGAAATGTGTCCGAGATAATGATTGTGCAAGTGGCTGGTTTTGGCCACTTACTGTCGTCTATGCCATTCTCTACTTTCTATTTCTTCTCTATCACTCGGAAGTTGTGCACTTTGTCCGCTCGGTTCTTTTCCCATGCTTCAAGCGGACGCGATCGAGATCAACAGACAGTGTGGAAGATGCCACAGATGAATCAAACCATTCTAACGGTGTCTACATGGACATATTTTACTACTATCATCAAATCGCTCTGCTTCTACAAATCTACGTTGTTGGGGAAGATACACACATGTTGGAAGATATTTTGGGAAAGGCAGTTTTTGGGTTGGTCTACTTTCGTGTCGAAACCCTCTATTACTCTCTCTGTCCCTTCCCTGGTCTGACTCCGATATCTAAGAAACTTTTCCAAAATTCTCTCATACCGGTGTATTTCGCCTCCCTGTTTCTGGTATACCTCGCCCACAAACGCATCATTTCGAGGTTTATCCAAAGATTCCAGCCGGGTATTCACTTCCGGATTAGACTCGGAGAATGTCTGCTGACTCTATTGATCCTGACCTATATCTCCATGACCAAGTGTGTCTTCGCACTACTGCACTGCGTTGAGATCAACGGGCAGAAAGTGTTGTGGATTGACGGCACTGTCCCCTGTGATCAGTTTTGGAGAATCGCCCCTGCACTGTACGCGACAATGGTATCTTTTCCTTTCTTCCTTGTCTTGATATTCGGGAAGATATTACTCAAGAAAGGACAAATCTCTGCAAAAGCATTCTATTTTGCTTGTTTTCTGCCTCTGCCGTGTCTTAGCTTTTGGGCCTTCATCAGACTGATCCGCAAATGTCGTAGATATGATGACCCTGAGGGGGCGCCCTTGACCGACGTGGGAAAAGCCGTCATAGACCACTTAGAATCGCCATTCAAAAAGTCCACCAATGCCAAGGTGAAAGGATATGAATCGCTCCACTGGGAAGGAGTGCTCATCGCTCGCAAGCTTATCCTCGTTGCTCTGGCAACATTCATTCCTTACAAATTTGCATCTGCGTCAATTCTTGCTATCGTCTGCGTACTCTTAGCCGTTATCCATCTACTTATTTTTCCCTACGCTAAAAGGGCGATGAACTTCACAGAGTGCGCCAGTCTCTTTGTGCTCAGCTTCATTGCAATCATGAACGCTGTCAAGGCTGGTTTGGTTTCCAATGCATCACTGCCACAAGGCCCCGTTGTAAACTCCCTGAAAGTCTACGACTGGATAGAGACTGTCTTAATTACAGGGATTCCCTTGTTACTTCTGTCCAGCATAGTACTGGCAGTGGTTGTCAGACTCTCCATGTTGGTCTATAAAGCCGTGCGTCATCTGAGCGGGAAAGTATGCCATCGCCGACAGGTCCTTAGAGAAGAGGAAATCAGCGAAATCAATCCTCCAAACACGCCAAACTAATGGATGCATAGATTGAAGACAATGTGGCACGTCTTTAATGATTTCAAGACACTCATATCATCTCAAGATTCTTGACTATCTCGGAGATATTATCATCACGTCAGAGATACTGATACTGGATGCATAAGATGGTTAAGATAGATCACGATTGTTTTAACGAATTGGCCTTTTAGAGACGATTCATGTTTTAATGATTTCCATAGTAGATAGGAATTTACTTACTTGCACACGATTCGCTAGATTTGTTAAAACACGCACTCGTGATTAGAAAGACTAGTGCCAGGAAAGACACAGATCAGGAGAACAGCGTCAAGGAATATCGCTTCAGACACAAATTTTACGTAGTTGTGTAGGCGACACTTTACTCACTCCATTATAATAAAGAACTTAGACACACAATAGATGTAAAACGTATAAACAAACGAATGCTCTGATATCGCATCGCTTTGGAAAATGTCAAACTGAACATGAGCCGCCCACCAATATTGATTTATTGTGACACCCGACGTCAGTTAAGTATATTTCATATACTCTTTATTCCTTAGAAATCTTAAAATGATTTTAAAAAAGCATATGAAATTTCGTTAACTGTGTCATGATATCAAGACCAATGTTGTTTCAAGTCTTTTATTGAAATCTAATAATAATATCTTAAAGCTTTGTCACTTGTATAGATGATTTGTCCGGGTTTAGTGATGGGAAATATCAATGTCCGGATTTCTGTAAAAACTCGTAACACAAGGTGTAAAAAGTACGTCATTGTAAGGGTATGGTCATTTTGATATGATGTCATTTGTTATTATTTGTATCGATATATTGCACATAAATACATCCTATCTATTCATATATAAATGCATTTATTTTAGTGCTTGTGGCCAACGGTCAAACGTACAAAAGACAATATCAAAATACACATCGCTTGATTTTATGTAGCTCATATGACAAATTTCATTCTTCAAGGAAGGGTCAAGCTGGATCACTGTCGTTTCCTTTTAGTTCGGGTCTGTATAGCTAGCTTTTGAAACGTGTGAGTTCAGAACAAGTAGGTTCTGAACCATTCAATGAAGATGCATAGAGATAATTTCAAGTTGTCAATGGCGTCACGAAAAATGTTGCCATTTTTACCTCATTCTTTGTTCGATAGAAAGACTTATTACTGAAATCTTCGTATCAAATTCAAGTGCATTGTCAAATGGTTTTTCAGAATGGCTTATGTCGATTCTTTTTTAAAAGTTTCAAGAAGTAGCAAGATAACAGATGGACTTTTGGCATTTAGTGTATGCATATCATCGCAATTGATGGCAGTTCGAGAACAACGAACACAACTCAACTTTCCGATAGTTTGTGATCACAAAGACCGTCGTTGTATAGAATTTTGTAGTGTTTTTCCACGCGATGTGGTTTACATCACACCAAGCGTGTCCTGTTTTGGAGTCTTACTTTCCACTGCCAATAAACAATAGGTTTAACCAAACTCACGGTGTCTAATTGTGTTGTAGTATGTGCAACTATTCACCTTGCAGGGAGAGTTTTGCATTCAACGCATTATCCAATCAAGACAAATTAATTGCATTGTGAGGCAGTATACTTCCCGACTGTAGGAAAAGAAATGTTTTCGTTCATAGCAAAGATTGGGGGTTAAATCTCAGTCTATTATCCGTACGTTTACATGAAAATGTTGATAGTATATTGACTGAAATTCATGTTCAAAATAAAAAAATCAGTCAGTTTGTATGGTTCAAATAAAACAACTAGCGAAACTTGTTTGTTAAAACCAGAGATGTCTTCATTCACTAATATCATAGAATCTATTTATAACGTTAAGATTTTCGATTGGTGAGAGAGGGTTCGACAACGAAACGAAAGAATATCTTCTCGCATGCGAAAAGCGCCACCTCAGTTGCAAATCCTTGTACTTTGGGCGTAACAACAAATGACAAACTAATACATAGATTGTCTGAAATATGTATATTTATTCTGTGTTTCAATATTCACACAAGCGTTTCCTGAAAAATGTTTCACATTTACCCAGTCGATTCACCACATGAAAAAGAATTTTCTATCGTCTTTCGGTGTTCCTCTAGTGTAATCTTGAACAGATGACGAGGGCAACACGTCATTGTTGTAGTGAATATTGTCTTAGAAGCTTCCTAGTATATACTGGAGCTACACACCTAGCACAGTGAAAACCAAACTAACTACGTGTTCAACAAGACGAATAAAACTATCAGATAATGGTTCTACTCAGGAATAAAAAGTACACGACATTTCTGTGCGCGTTTATGGACGTGGTTTGCTTGTACCATTGTCCATTCGAATTACGGGTTAAGTCAATTGTAAATGATCTACTCTACAGCTACGATTGCACGTAGGTTTAAGCTGCCAATACTGGAGTGCGAATAACTACTTGATTGTCTTTGTGAACAGACTACATGGCAAAGAAGTGCACTGCTTGTAACATCATGGTACATGCTAGCATTAGAATGGACGCTGTTTCCATGGTTGCAGAACTAACAGGATCGGATTTTAGGACGTCGCCGTATTCCTTCAGTAGTTGTATGATGACACCATTGGTCCAACCGAATCCAAGCTGAGGGTGAATTGATTGATTGATTGATTGATTGAGAGAGAGAGAGAGAGAGAGAGAGAGAGAGAGAGAGAGAGAGAGAGAGAGAGAGAGAGAGAGAGAGAGAGAGAGAAAGTTAAAGTCCCGGATGACTTCAGAAAGATACAAGGTGACTTCTCATTTTCTATTTAAACCGCGGTGAATTGAGACAATGACGAGATAACGTGCAAATAGCGGAGTCTTTGCTCATTAAATATATATATATGTTAGTGTCTATCAATCTATCTATCATATGTATGTATGTATGTATGTATGTATGTATGTATGTATGTATGTATGTATGTATGTATGTATGTATGTATGTATGTATGTATGTATGTATGTGCTCGTCTATCTATCAGTCTATCTGTGCATGGCTGTATATATACATCCATATATGTATACATCCTGTGTATGTGTATATCAATGTATGGATGTGCACAACGTTCAATGGAATCAAGCTGTACAAATATTTAGACACACACCTGTACATCGTATTCGCCACCTCCTCCAGGGGCACCATGTCTGACGTCATACTGCAAAAGGGTGTGGCAAGTAGAAATTACGAATTTATACAATTGAAATGAGGGTACATGAACTACTGATTGGTTCACAAAACCTAAACATCGCTACATTCGACAAAAAATTAATTATCTCTGAAATTATCCTCGAAGAAAAAGAGCAGTCTCAAAACTTGTTTTCCAAATGATGGAAGTTGCCAAGGTATCTATTGATAAAAGCAGAATGATGGTGTGTGACGTAACTTGGCAATATTCCGAGTAAATAAGGCGCTTCTGTGTTTCTGCAAGTTTTCTTCAATGCTACGTGTTTATTCTATGTGTCAGTAAATACAGCCTAATAAATCTCAACGTGTATCTGCCATGATGCATGTTGCTAAGGTTACCTTTTCATACATGTAATCATCTTCGGAGTCTTCATAGGTCTTCCAATTACAGTATGTCCAGTTATGTGCTAGTGTGAGGGCCATGTCCTGTGCCTCTGAGAGGGAGGACTGTGCGAGCCCGGTAATGACCATTTCTTGCAGGGGTGGCCAGGCATTGGGGTAATCCCACTGCTCTCCACTCTCTGTCTTGGATGTCGGTACACCACAGTAGTAGTTGAGGACTTCTTCGTCCTGTCATGCGCAATAAGAAAAGAAAAGATCGGAAGTCAAATGGCGACTGTGCTCGCAATGCATGATGGCCCTCCGAAGAATTAAAATGGGGAACAATTTGATTATGATATTCACACTTTTTTTTATTTTGTTCATCTTATGACGACATTTATGCTCTCGATAGGTTGACAAACCTTCTCAATAAAATGGAATAACATTTACTATCAAGTATTTTCTACCACAGATTTCCATAATACCGGCAGTTACTTTCAAATGTTCGTCATACCTGTAGATAATCCAAAACCTTCTGTTCCTTTTCGGCGTCACCATCGTAGCATCCCGCCCACAAGGGCGCAACCGACGACAGATAAAATTTGTCCGTTTTCCGAGACCGCGCCGTCAGGTCATAGTCGAACCACGCCCCCTTGTTATTGTCCCACATGACCTCGTTGATCGCCCTAACTCTATCGTCATAGGCAGTCTTGTATTGCTCAGACTTTGCTGTATCGTCTGGATGGTGATGGATATGTGTAATTGTATTATTAATGGGGATTATCACTAATAATGGCACATGAGTACAGGCTGTGCTGTTGGGCTTTACTTTCAAGCTTATGAAATCTTCGTCTGGGACAAAACGGAAATAAATTCAATAACTCTAGAATATTTGAGATGAAAAGTTTGGATATTTCTTGTCAGAACCGACTGATGAACATTGGTGGTAGCATTTATAGTTATAGCTGACGTCACATGTCGTGTCACACCAAACGTGACGTTTGGTTCACACAGTATAACGGTTTCAACGTTTGTCTTGTGCAGACTACTTCTGTCAATGTTACTTCTTTGCTTTTGCTTTATGATTTTGTGTCTTGTTGTAATGGTGCTGTATCCACTATTCGTCTCTGGATCTAGGCAAGATCAATATTTTAGCCAACCAATTACCTTGATCTAAAGGATGCAAATCATCGCATCATCACATGAAGATTTAATATTAATGTTGATGCAAATAGTAATATGGGAAGCCGTCTCTTGTACAAAAATCCCACTACAATTACGAAATGCATCGGATTCAACAGACAATATCAAAACCACTAACCTGTCAATTCATAGAGCTCCGACAAGATACGTTCGTTCATGCACAGGATGCTGTTCAGGTCTATTGGTATGATCTCCGTGGTTCTTATTGTGTCAAGAGTTGCGCCCTCAAACCAACGGGACGAGAAATCCCAGCCACTCTCAGCTGCCGATGCGATGTCGGAATATACTTGGGCTTTCTCGTCTGTGTCACCAAGGGAATGTATACAGTTGTATGATGAACGGAAATTGAGATTACTTTCGTTTCTTGAAACGTCGTGAGGATCCGTTACGTAAACATTACGTCACAGCTATAATGTTGAGTGTTGGTTTATCAGGCTGCACCCTGCCTTCGTACGAGTAGAGGTGTCATCATGGACACGGTAGAAACTGCCTCATAGGTATGTACTTGCCGTAATTTAAAAATCGGCGCGGGCCGTGTTTAAAAGAAGGTACAAGTTAGGCGGAGCTACATTGCTGATCACAAAATGACTCGATTTATTGCGTGATGACGTAAGGAAAGCAAATGGAGACGGTCGAACTTCCGAAAAAATGTAAAGAACGGCGAGAAATAATTGAAAATATTAATTACCCGGATCAGTGACTTCCGAGGCAGTTTCCACATCCTCTCTGTATGACTCTGGTCTGCAACACAAGAGTAAATAGACAAAAAAAAACAAAGAAACATAAATAGAAAGTCTTTACAATACCGTACATCGAAATGTTATTTTGTTTCCTCTGGTCACCAAGTTGATAATATCACGATATAATTTTTCATTGGTGAACTATTGAATTTAATCAGGGTAACTTGCAAATCGCAACAAAACTGACAACCTCAGCACTTAGTATCCTCTGCACTAAACCTAATGAACGACCCGCTAGCGAAAACGTTGATTACACGTGTAATTTGAATTTGAATTTTGTCCCACTCTCGCGAGCCAGAACATGATTTCTGCTTAGCGGACGCACGCAAATTCAGCTGTTGCCGTAAAGGAGTGTGTCGTTTACGACGATGCTCTATTCTGCTAGACTAAAAAACCAAAATAATGTTTGACAACCACCCAAGGAAAAATGTTACAAGGGTAGGGCTTTTCAAAGTAGCACCGTACTGGGTAGGCATAGGTCAACAAGTTTGTACACATATGGCGCCAGTCTGTCCGTACGGTGGGTATTGTTTACTCGTCCTCAAAAAGTTAACTGACGTTTGTGAAGAATGCCTGACGTCGTACAACCAATACAACGATTTTTGTAGCTTCACAACGGCCGGTCCACTCAAGTGGAGATCTGATATCATAGCGGCGATCTCGAACATTGAGTCAACAGTGTACCCTCTGTACAGACATCAACGACGATATATCTATACAAAGGTTGCATCCTCGATGGAGCTTTGTCGATATTTGAATTGTGTCCCTGCATAGATAATGACACTCTTTATACAACAGTCATCCGCTAGTAGTCATGGCAACAATCCTACCTAGGCATTCCCATCCATACATTGTACTGGCTCAAACTGTGACCATCAATGGTCACAGTTCTGTTGTCCATCCAGAAATGGTATTCTTTCTCCAGCGATGGGAGAATGCTTTCTACAAACTCCGTGTCACCGGTGACGTCCAGGTATCTCTTTACCATCGGTATCAACAAAGCTGGCTGGCTACGTCGGGTGTAGTAGATTCTGCCACCGTTGGGGACGAAGCCAACGCTGCAAGCGAAGGAAATAAAAGGAAAAATGCTGATAGTGCGAGGATAACCACGGATTACAAAATTTCGCATTTCTGATCATAAGTTACAGACAGAGGAGGGGAAAGGTAAGTCCCCCAAAATGTATCTGATGACAGACTTTGTTACTTTTGTAAGTCTCTTGAATAAGATGAATTTCATTATATCATATCATTAAGTGTTACAGTAGTAAATATGGTGTATACAGAACTGTCATTGTTCTCCTCCATGGAGTCACATTTACATAATTTTGAACATTTGAGTGATAGAGAGGAATTCCTTTAATTATAAGTTTTGAAGATAAGGTACCTATCTTAAGATATATTTCTAACACTACCAAATCTCTTCCAGCATCAGCCTCACCTGATTGTGTGTAACGTTTGATTTTGTAACTTGCTCTTATATCACACTTCCCGAAGTGTGTTGTTACACAATAATGCTATAACTCTCTCTCTCTCTCTCTCTCTCTCTCTCTCTCTCTCTCTCTCTCTCTCTCTCTCTCTCTCTCTCTCTCTCTTAAACCATGTGATACTCACGTATCAACCATTTGGACAAAGTTTTTCAGCATCCCCTTGACAGTGGTGTACATCTCAGATATCAACAATCCATTAATTACCCAATAAGAATCCCTGTAACGAAAAATGGTCATTATTAGTCCGTAACATGAATATAACACAAGGCTTCCATCACCGTCTAAGAATGAAGTATTTTTATTTATTTTATTTTATTTGCTCATCAACAGCGCCATCAGGCAGCCACTTACAGACAAGAAAATAAAAAAAGAAGGATAGAATACACTAAAATTTAAACAAGCATAAAAGCACTCTAAAAATCAAACAATGACAAAAACAAATTAACATGTCTTTTAAAAGTTGAATGAGATTCTTCAAAAACATCGACATCGCAAACCGTATAAATCAGATCATTAAAAAGTCGTGACGTACGTCCAATCAGGCCATTTTTTGTAACATCAACTCTACAATAAGGGATATGTAATAGAGGTCTATGTCTAGCAGAGTATCTAGGTTAGGTACGCATAGACCATAAAACCTGTACAATCTGTAGAGTCATAAGAAGATTAAAGGCATTTACGCACAAACATACAATCAAATAGTTTCCTATGGAAGAACAAAGGTTGAATTTTAAAAAGATTACATAGCAAGTTATAGTCACAATTACACCAAGATGAAGAGTCACTGTGACATCCCTGTTTATGATGTAAATATCTAAGAAAACGTTTCTGAATAGACTCAATACGATTTGCCTGACTCTCAGAAATTGAATTGAAAATGACTGTATTATATTCTAAAATTGGACGCACCTTAGTAATAAACAGGTGTCGAAGGACAGAAACTTGAGTAATCAAACTAAAATTGCGTTTAATGAGACCAATTATGCGATTGACTTTACTTACAATAGCGTCAATGTGATGAACAAAAGTGAGTTTTGAATAAAAAATGATACCCAAATCCTTAATGTGAGAAACATGATCGAGCAAACAAAGCAAAGTATGTCACTATTAAATATATTTTTGGTCAGGAACCTATACAAACAGTAATATTGATATACAGATTAACGGACAGATAGATAGATAGATAGATAGATAGATAGATAGATAGATAGATAGATAGATAGGCATATTTACAGCTCGTCATGACGCAAAACGCGTGGCTATTCACAGGATGCTGTCTTGAGCATTAAAATGAAATGATATGTTAATTTCTCACCAGTAGTAGAACTCCCGAAATCGTCCACCAGGCACAATGAATGGTTCGTCTACGTAGATGAGCGAGTATCTTTCTTGGGAGTTATTGACATCGATCTTTATTTGTCGTCCCAGTTCTTTCCAGAGTGCGTTCAGATCAGACGCGAATTCCCGGTAATCGTCGTCTGCAATGTCGCTGAGAAATGCTGGGCTGCAGCAAAAATTCGTTTTACCGTGTTAAAATCCTTAAATAGCTGCCAAATAACCTAGTGCTAATAATTTACTTTACTTCTTTTGACATCTGCATGGGTCCAACTACTTGTCGTATACCAGATATGAACTGAAAATGCTCACGTGTTTCATTATATATTGCATTTATGTGCAAGTTTGAACCTTTGCTACATGCTTTGCTACATTTAAAGTGTTATGATCAACACAATGAATTTCACCACAGATCAATTCTAAAGGTCATTAAGTATTCAAATATGTAATTAGCTGAAATAAAAATAATTAATTTCTTTGAGTACTGTCATTGTATCACAATATAGCATGTGTAATTACCTTTGGTCAAGTCCTTCAAGCTCTATATGCCAAACCGTGAAAGCTTGTTAGCTATTTATGCAAATTATGAATTAGCTGACATGAAAATGCAAAATGACTTTCAATACTGTTATAACCTGGTATAATGATCAATGTACACAGCATGTTTCGCCAAATTTTATCAAGTAAATGCCAGTATATATCCCTTATTTGGAAGGTTCATTAAATATGCATATTGGGAATTGGCTGAAAAAAATGTCAAATGACTTTCAATAATCTTGTATCATAGTATCATTAATGTACATAGCAAGTTTTGCCAACTTTGGTCAAGTCAAAACAGATAAATATCGCTAATAAATGCGGGATATCGGACCGCAGGCGGGCGAAGATTGCATTATAAGCGCGCCAACCCAAACTCACTGCATGGATATCACATTTACGAAATCGAAGTCCAAAGTCAACTTCGTCATTGTTAGAATAAGAGAGGTTTTCCATCACACGGGAGCATACCACCACAAATTTTGCACAGATGGCGTTGCACTGGCATTGAAAAGGGTGCATGGGAGCATGGGAACGCGGGCAGTTTCCCTCGCTTGGGTAGGAAATGCATTGAGCAAGACACACTTCCGGGTTCGCAAAAAAACGAGGATCCCATTTACGGGGCGCTCAAATATAACTATTTGCTGTGATACATAGCAGAGGCGTATATGTTTGTGATGCTGAGAATAACATCAGTAAATAAATGACGGGTTTTAAAAGTTGACGTTTTTTGCGATGAAACAGACTTCTGAAGGTAGCTCGCTTGGGGAACACGTCATCCCGGCCGCTGTCCGCTTTGACCCCAGTAATTCACACTGGTTTTGGTCGGCCCCAGGTACCCAAGTCACTTCGACCCCGTCACACTTTTGCCTACATGTCCACGGAGACGATTCAACATGTTCCAAAACAAAGCCAAGACAAAAATTGAAAATATCAATAAAATGGCTTCACAAAGGCTGAAATACACGATACTCGATGAAGTATGAAGTTTATGAAATGAAATCAAAATTGACAACACAAGTGTTTGTCTCGGGTAATACCACTTGAAGTTGTTTTTTTTTTCCATACAGTGCAGTATTTGTCAGTGACAAATTAATCTTTGCAATACATTTTTTTGCGATGAGCTGGAAATTTGATTAATATCGAGTTAATGTACATAAATATTCCGTTATTTACTGGGACAACGTTTATTTTCTCGATCCGCTATCTGCGGACTACGTGCTGAATTTCATGTCAACGATCGTTTCTTCTCCTCTGCAGAGTTTCTGTATCCCGTTCAACAACGCTGTACCTCGATCACACGATAGTGACGCTATGTAGCTGTGCAGTATTGAAACTTATCATAAAATGGCCACCTCGTCTAACAGTAACACGTATTGTCGGGATTATCGTACGGAAAAAAGACTGCAAAAGTAAGACTTATGAATCTTCATCAGAATTGAACACATCATGATTGTACACGAGTATCAACCGCGAATGCAACGTTGAGCTCGGCAGTTACACAAGCATGGTACGCTACATGCATAGCCCTACGAGTATGGCGACAGTGTCCGGCTTTGGCTACGCCGCCTACCGGAGGTGGGAGGCGGCGTAGCCAAAGCCGGACACTCTCGTCATACTCGTAGGGCTAGCTACATGCACTGCCGCGATGCCGATCGTATGCATTCCAAGGCCTATCCCGGAATTTGTTTCACAAACAACCTCAAAGGAGAGCAACATACTTCTATGGACAATGACGAACACGTTTCTTGGCGAAGCAAATTCAAAACAGTGCAGAAGTACATGAAGTAGGTCATGGCCTTGGACTCTGTGCACGAACCTGATTGGACACTTCAATACCTTTGACCCAAAGTTATTATTCATCAGCACTTCCATGCCATGAGGCTAGGTAGAGAACGTATGTACTCATTTCTGGCGATCGAACAGCGAGGGAAACAATCATTACCAAGGATAAAGCTAATTTGCTAAACGATATTTTATCTTGAATAGTGAGTTGAATGAGTAATAAAATATCATATTTTTAATGTTCAATACGAGGTTGAAACACGGAGGGACCGTGGTTGAAACCAGTGCTATCCAGCTGTAGCCAACCTGGACAAGCACATTTCACAGCGCCCTCAAACAGTCGATTGTTTTCACTTGTCATACGCGGCGTAACAGAAAAATTAAAACTTTCATAACTTCATTAATATCCAAGCCACGCCCACCAAAACCTTTTCAGTTCTAGCCATTTGAATTCTGAAGATGTCTACCAAATTTGACTGAAATACGTTCAGCCGTTTTTGAGAAAATGGACCAACAGACAGACAGACAGACAGACAGACAGACAGACAGACAGACATCGCTGCGACATATGCTCATGTTCACACGTGAGCATAAAATGGCGCAAATACTAATCATATCGTGTAATTGACAATGTCAGAGCCGATCTGTGAAGTTGACTTCTTTTCCTGTGTATACAGATGGCTTTCATTCGCGCGCTAATCTTGACATTAGAAAAACAGCATTTGATCCAATCAATGCTTTTGTTACATCACTATATTGATGGCAAAAATACAGCGATCTCATTGGTTGAGACGTTAAAATAATGATGCATTATTGTATGTAATCGCAATGTCCCATAAATGGTAAGTGCATGGCTACGACCATGAATTAGTTTTCTACGATGCAAATATAAATTTAAGGTAGTACGCTACCATTCCATATAGGAGAGCGCCCTCTTTTGTCCAGAAGATGTACATGTTCCTTTTAGACTACCTAACCTGGTGAGCGTGAAACACAGGACAAAATGGCAAAACATCATGCTAGTGACCTTATAATATTTCTTTCAGGAGTTTTTATGAATCAAAAGAACCGAAATTATGTTTTTGTACTGAAAAATCAACAGTTATTTTTATTTTGAAAGATCAGTAGAGAATAATTAACAATTGTAGCTCTGACATAATATCAGTAAGCTAGAGGGTCAAATATCAGGTCTAACAAAATTTACCTTTTTTCGTCACTTTTTGCTGTTAAGCAAGAAAATTTGCATATTGACCCCAATTTTTTTTTGCTTCTAAATCAAAGAACACTGTCTGTTTGATAGATGTTGCTGTACTTTTTAACATTTTGAAAATTATTTTGTGCATTTATATGAAGTTTATATTTTTAAAAAAGACTAATTTTAAATTTAAATGATAAATTTAGGGTCTAATATTTAATTTTTCAGACAAGACATCACAAATTTTAGTTGATTGTCCTAATTCTGCTGTGCTGGTGATGCAAAAATGTGGTATGCACACTGGGATCTGTTAATCGTTTGCGATAAAATAAAGATTCTGCTGGTAAGTGCAAATTTCGCAAAATGGGAGATTTAGTGGTTTTCTGTCAATCTTGGCATGTGTTTTTTCAAAAGTTTTGCATGGGTACCCCATATTTTTTTCATATCTTTGCAATGTACACATAAAGATTATTTCAGAAAAGTCAACTTCAAGAATGTCCCAACATTTTTTGGAATGGTAGCGTACCTCCTTTAGTATGTTTATGAGAAAGGAATTCCAGATTTATCTTCTACAACTTACAAATAAACGACATCTGAAACAGAACCTCAAAGAGGAACAGGCGTACGTGCGTATAAACATATTAGCTGCACAGAATGATGGTACAAATTGTACGCAAAAAATTAATCAAGGTTAAAGAAGATGATAATCATTTCATACTACCACAAAATTATACAATGTACATATCTCGACATCACTCTGATTTGACCAGTTCACTCTGAATGGCAAGATTGGAAGAACATTCCGTGGAGAGAAGGAAACACTCGAAGAAACAAAATGGATGTGTATAGCAGTTTTTTTCTTGTCTAGTTTGAAGTAAAGTTCTTCCGTATTCAACAATTTGGTAATCATTAACATCACAGTAAATTGAAAAAGTTTGAAGACATATGTATCTGCTTTGATCACGTACTTTTCTTTCCAATCTTGGGGGTCCCAGTCTTCAAATTCCTCTCCAGGTCCATCGTAATATTCATCTACAAAATCTTTCATTTCTTCGTTTGAGGGATCTGTCAGGGCTTCGTAGGCCGATACCACAGTCTCTGTTGAATAGACAGGTAAAGTTTAAGTCACCCAGAGATCTCAAATTTGTAAGTGTTATTATCGAGTACAGTAAATTTTGAAGCTTAGTGTTGAATTATAAAAAAATGTACATTGTAGACATGCCACTACGACCTTAAGCGTTTTAAAATTTCTATTGTGCTTTCTTTTTTTGCAAATTTTTAACAACATTTTGGTAAAACATGGACCAATTTTCAAGAAAAATGACTCTGAATCATCTTTTAGGAGAAAAGATATTAAGTTGGTGGCTTAGAAGTTGTCCGGAACTAAAGACAGAAGAGTAAAGAAGACATGCTACGCATTTCATCTTCCCGTTTCTTTTGGACTCTTTACAATACGCTGAATAAAGATGATATAACCACCTGTTTATGTGTTCTACACTATTTGCGAGTTCACGATATGTTTTACAGGAAATGTGATACTCTTTTGTAAATCCCGATAACGTGAATTGCGCCTATCAACTTATCCCTACAGTGATGTCAAAATCTGATAAATTTATCGAACATTAGCAAAACCAGGAGTGGCAAATGCGCAGAAGACACTGGGTGTGATGATTATAGGTATACAATACCTGGGTCATCTTTCAAATTCATATCGACGTACGATTTGGAATCAGTGTGGATGTTAGCCATCTGAGCGTCATGTAGGAGATCTCCATAGCAATAAATCTTGTCTTGTGGCCATCTGAAAGACAGGAATTTAGGCTAATACATAGATACATATACACAGATAGATAGATAGATAGATATATAGATAGATAGATAGATAGATAGATAGATAGATAGATAGATAGATAGATAGATAGATAGATAGATAGATCGATAGATAGATAGATAGATAGATAGATAGATAGATAGATAGATAGATAGATAGATAGATAGATAGATAGATAGATAGATAGATAGATAGATAGATAGATAGAACACGATTGGAACTAATTTCGGATAATTGGATGGTGAAGTAATGTCTGTTTAATCTGCAAATGTAAGCTCATCTGCTTTCTTCTTTTTAACTTATACACTTGTTTTTATGAGTAATTTGTAATATCGCAACATTCAGCTATAGGGCACCTAACATTTTTGAGAAATTTGAAAAATATGAATATCCAATTATCCCAATTAGTTCCAATCGTGTTATAGGTAGATAGATAGAGAGATAGATAGATAGATAGATAGATAGATAGATAGATAGATAGATAGATGGGTGGATGGATGGATGGATGGATGGATGAATGGAGAGATATGTATGTATGTATGTATGTATGTATGTATGTATGTATGTATTGTTTGTGTGTATCTACGTATCTATGTATGTATCTATCTATGCGTATGATAGGATTCCAGTTTTCAGCTGTGAGGAAAATTCCTCTCGGAAACAATACAACTGTTAGACAACACTGCTGAGCGGAGCCCTTCAGGCCTTGGTCCCCTAGCACTTTATCAAATTGCACGCGATACAATCCTTGAACCCAGTGACAGCATATTCTGTGCATTTACCTTCCTAAACATGCTGATGAAAATATCCCTTTCGACAGAGTCAACTTAGTGCTGCCATCTTTCTGTTTGGAGAAACTGGTCCTCGCACACTTTCTGTCGCTGTTAGAAGTTTTCTGATTACACAAGTCTTGCTGAGTGTACGCGTCTACGCGTTGGTGTTCACCGAACTCATCATCTTTTGATGAGAGAGGAGTTACGCTCCTTGTCAGCAAAACCGTACTTGCAAATATTAGCGAGTAACGAAAATAAAATGACGACATTGTGTCCTACATGTTTAACTGCGACAAAGCCGTTCGACATACGACAATATGGAGTCTTTTGTTCGTGAAAACCTCTTGCACTTTCCATGGATCGGATTCGACCTTGTAGCACTCTGTGGTAACAGTGGACTATATAGTCACACGATTCTCTTCGGCAAGGTTAGTACATCAGTGTTAGCATTTCAATTTGATATCGCTGAGTCATGACTTGCCGACGCATTTCTACTTCTGAACGATTTACACAACAAGGAAATGGCCGTCAGTGGAAGTTACAGTTGCTTAATGGATCCGGACTGCGATAGCGTCAAAATTAGCCTACATGCATTGCGGAGTTTGCTGGTTACGCATTCTTGAGTTCACATCAATGGATTGGGTTTTGATATCCACGGTCAGCAGTTTGCCGTGAACACTTCAAAAACAGTAAAGATACCTGTGTGGATCGTACGACGGAATCACGATCGATTTTTCTTGCTCGGTATGACAACAACTCGGCGCACTGTCGTGTGTCCTGAACGGAAGTGACGTCAGGCTAAAATGAGATGCTCCGTGTGATTGTGGTGACAGCAGCCAAGCGGAGGGTAACACCCCCGGGACTTGTGTCTGTTGCTCGCAAATTAAGGAATTTCTACGATCGTTAATCTGTGGGCGATTGATAACGGATAAGTATAAGGTTTATCATGGATGCTTTACCGGGCAATGTTATCAGGCTACTACAATTCGGGTACGGGTCTAGCATGACAGTGTATCAACAAAATAAAGCTCATTGTGCTAGTGAAAGCAACAGGTCGTATGAGCGCAACCCTAGTTCCGTTAACACATTTACTTAGCAGTACCCCTCATGCGGCACTAGTATATCCACATAATTGCCCAAATATTTACAGTCCCATGTTATTCTTCCAAAAGGCTTCTTTCCGATGCTCTCTTGATAGAAACGATACAGGTGCTTGTAGTTAGATAGGTACACGTGAACAAACATTGCCACAGGGACTGTCAACCCGCGGCCGCCAGCATTGCAGAATACCACATTAAGCCATAGTAATTAAATACTTTGCCATGCATCCACTTAAAAATTATGACAGGCGAGCAAGCGAGCGATTCCAAATAAAGCACATGCAATTTTTATATTGACTTGATTGTTTCCATGTAATATGAGTGCCCATTTAAAAATCATAGCAGTAACTTACTTTATGCTGTAATATAACATCTTACAAGTATGCTAGCGTTTTAGTACATTTTCAGAAAATTCACGAACAGAATTAAAGGTAGAAAATCTGTAGACGCTGTAAAGCCCTGTTTTGAATATGGTCCACCATTTCAAGTGATTTTCTTAGTGCTGTCTCCTTAGCTCAGTCAACGGGCAATGGATTACAAACGAGGTTGTGGTTCTAAAGCTTGTGCAAACCACCGTGTCATTAAAATCAACACACAATAGATGCGATAAGAGATGGCTGACTGGTGCGATACTAGATATTGATAAAACTGACATTTTTACACCGATGTGTTCCCACATAGACAGGGAAGTGAAAGACCACTGTGGTTCACCATCGTGACATACACATTTATGATCTGCTTCCACAATCCTTACATGGACACGGCAATGATGCACGGCTCCTCTCTTCCTCTCCCCCTTTCCTTTTCCTCTGACTCTCTCAGAGACTTACACATGGACTCCTATAAATACACTCTACAGTGTCTTTTAAAGAGCTTGTCCAATTTGACTACTCTCTTGACACTGTATGTACTTCACTTCCACAAAGCACTTGACCTTGCAGGCCATGCTTCAAATGTTACAAGTTTCGGTCGATTTACCTTGAAGTTCCTTTGACGATGTTTATTGAAACACGGAGAGCAAGAAAAGAGTTTTCAAAGAAATTACAGCTATGAAAGAGTATAAAATGTGGAGTTTAAGTGGCATATATATTACGTGGGTTCAGTCTTTCCATCTTTATGACTATATGAATTATGGCCATGGGTAAAAGATATATCTGTATGATCATATATATTAGAAGTAAATATGTTTGAAAAACCAAGACTTTCTGCCACCCGACGTTACATTACAACAGATGTCACTGATTGACTATAACCAACGTTCGTCATATATAGTACAATCAACATTCCTCCACACACAGTACGGCCTATCATGTTGGGGACACTAGTACCGACTGCGTACAATACAGTTGAAAGGTTGACGTGACCTGGCCTTATATCTGTTGACACCTAACTGCAGTCTGTGACGATAAACCTGACAGGAAAAGGGGCTTTATATAAAATACAAGTGCGACATTGTCACTAAAACATGCAATTTCGAGAATGGTCACAATAACAAAATACAGAAAACCAAATTTGAGGTCATAAGGTGTGGTAACATGAAGCTTGCAAGGTATTAACGACAAAGCTCTATCAGTCTGCCGTCATGGATCAATCAGTTGGTAATCGAAATGAATCGAAAACAGATTGACTTTAGTCTACTGGAAATCTAATATTCTATACATGTGATTGACTTCTACTGGGTAAAGTTACACGCACAGACGCAATAGTCGCGTGGTGGTGGTCACTGACGGCAGTTACAGACGACCCGAGCTGTATTATTCGACAGTAGTTTGTGTGTTTTGTAAACAACTCAACAGCTAGGGCTGATAAACAGCACCTATGCTGCAAAACCACTTGCCAACTTAGCAACCTGCAGCTACTTGCAAACTCGCAGTACAAAATATTTTATCTCAAAGAGGCAAGTCTGTGACCCGTTTAGGTCGATCGATTTTTTTATCTCTAAGTTACCATAAGGCATGGTAGACAATAATAAGACGTCATATGTTATGAATGCGATATCATACTTTACATTTGGAAATTAAATTTGGATATTTGTATTGTTTCAAGGACGTAACCTGTCTGTCTGAGTACATAGCTGATAACATTTTTATTCGACCGACGTGGGGACAATATGCCCGCCACTGCAACCTAAATACGTATAGGTTGCAGTGGCGGGCAGATCGACCACGGGATCAATAAATCGATCCGAAAATCATCTACTTAGCAGACTACCCAGCTACGGAGCGCCTGTGAATTTATCATAATCTGAATCATCTAATCTTAGAACTCACCACCATCAAATCCTTTGATCTGAAAAATACCGCTTGCGACAGTGAGGAAGTGCATCGAAGAACACTTAGACAGCCTTTGAAAACGTGGCTTCAAATATCCAAATATTAACAAGAGCCAGTTTATTAAACACTCTTTCAGTGCAACATAGCAGTGTGCTGACTTCGACCACAAGAAGGATATATAAATGTCACAGAGTGCGATCACTGCAGATTCACCGAGACGTTTAAACTGCGGAAGAATAGCATCGCAAGTCAGGAAGGGCTGTGCTAAAAATACGTGAAAGAAACTCACCCGTAACATGGCGGCATATCCTTCAAATCTTGACACCCGATCTGTTGGATACTACAGCCCAGTGCAACAATGAAATGAAGAAAGACAAACTTGAATGACGCCATTGTGAACGTTAAGAAATCGCCTATTCTGTATCATAATCATGTATATCATTGGTTAATGTTTAACACTGTCAAACACCTCTTACAATGTAGGTGAGCCTCCATTAAAGCACCATTACACACATTTATACGACGACGTTGTAAGTGATAGATTACTGCATACTGGGTTCGTAGGGTAACTTTTTACAATGTCGCCAATAATAACTTGACGTCAGAACATAGGCCACAGGCTACGCCTTCGCGAAGTAGAAAAATGCCGATAGAGGTGAAAGAGTCGTTAATATAAGATTAGAGAAGATAAAAGGTCGAGTGGAGTAGAATTATCAGTTATAATACGTTATCAATACAAAGTCCACTGGCTTGTTCGACGTTGAAACACAATCCCATCTAGTAAATAATTGCTGTACTGCTAACACTACATAAACATATATAAACTGACTAAAATAACTTTGAAACCTCTAATTTGAACCCGTCTGTCTGTCTGTCCCTCCCTCTCTCTCCCCCTCCCCCCCCGACGAGCATGGCAGTTAACATACAACACCATAATCTTTTCATCCTACTAGTTTGACATTTTGACAATAATTAATTAGAACAAAGAAAGAAGTCAGCACAGCCTAGAGGGCAACCATCGAAGTGGTTCTTAATGTTCAAGAGCTTTGCATAATCCGATCAATAGATAATCTAGAAATAAATGATGCGTCCTGACCGTTCCGTTGTCACTGTGAACTAAAAACATGTGTAAAATGTTTGCAGATTAAGACATGCACGTAAGCAGTGTGCATGAGTAAACTTGTTAATTTGTATATTGCCAGTCTAAATGAATTCTGTCATGGCATACTACTGACAAATTAAAGGTAAAATCCTGTGACGTCATGCAGTAATTCGATCAGCTGGGTGACATTTCAAATAAGAAGTCAGACTGAGAATGTATTCAGCTATTTTAGTAGGTCTGCAGTCTTCTGCTGACAATATTGGATAGATCGTCATTAGCAAGGAAAGATTCATTGACGATACATGATGACGTTGATGAGTGTCGGACAGTATCTTACAGATAGTTACGGCAAATGCATTTATTGATAATGGTTCACTGTGTTCATTCTATTGGTTACAGTTTCCTCTTAAATCCGAAGTCCATTACATTCTGCTTGTCAAGACAGTTCATGGCTTTTTCACTTGATTTTAGTTTACAAATGGTAGATATGTCTTCAAATTATTAAAGCAATGATGATTTAGGAGGAAAATGTTCAAAAACGTCAAACTTGAACGTTCCATGGCTTTACTAATTTCTACCTTTTCAAACGCAAGTTGAATTGTCTACGCGATAGTTATTTCAATGACGTCACAACAAACGTGACGCAAGTAAACACGGTGAAACGGACAACAAAATATTTTCAATTGGAGTCAACCTTGTAAGTTCAGTTACTAGCTCCGGTACCAAATATGTACAGTTGGCGTGCTATCCCTGGGAGACATCGGAGGGCCAGCGTTTCATCCAGAGTGCTATGGCAGTAGGGAAGAGGAAGCCCCCCTTGCCACAAACGAGGGTGATTCAGATAGTCGAAGGGTTGGGGAGGTGAAATCTACCATCGCTATGGGAAGCGGTATCGCATCCTTTCACCGCTTTTGTGAAGCTTGAATACTGCACTTTGACTGAATAAACTAAAATATCATCAATATTCTGAGAAGCTATCAACAAGAAATGTGTTACGAAAATGTAACAACACCGACTAATGCCCTTCTCTGCAAATCGGTATGGAAGTGCGCCCCTATTGGCCATATAACATACTCCTGTAACGACATACGCCCTCTACGGCATAGTGAAGCACTTCTGCACAAAGAGTGAGAGCAGAAAATTACTTCATAGCTTTATGCACTCCTGCACACGAACTTTTGGCAAGAAAGCAATTTTGACTATACATATAATTATGTCATGTGGAATTTTGACTATCAAGATATGTTATGTGACTAGCAATTTTGACTATCAAGATATGTTATGTGACTAGCAATTTTGATGTTATTTGCACATCTTCAACAGATAACTAGAAGAATGAGACGAAACATTTCTGAATCAAAGTATCAAACACCCTGATCACTATTCTACTGGTAGTTTCCTAGCAACACATATTGAGCGTAGCCTTGCTAGGTTATATTGTATGATATACCATTGGCAAGTTTAAGACAAAGTTGACACAAAATAACAAAAGAGGAGAGTTTTCAATTGAATATTGTAAATGCCAGATTTGCTTTCACAGGCCATGTTATGCTTTGATATATAATGGGTGAATGTGTCAGAGTAGGAACTGAAACAAGTGAAGATGTGGGATGGGTTTCAGTTTTATCTCTGTACAATTCACTGACAGAGTTTTCCAATGAAAACAAAGAACTATGGAATACCATGTACATTTTAAATGCGAACAAAAACTGATACTGCAACTTGGAATTGGGGACTGCCACTTTAAAGGCCAAGTGACTGTAACTTCTGAATTCTGTTGCATTGTGTCGTCAGCCACTGTTTCTCGGCATATAATGTGCATGCACAAAAGCTTATTAAGTTAGAATGCGCCCTGGGCAAAGATACTTGGACTCTCAAACTTTACCCATTATTTTCTGATCTACAACCAGTGGGGCTCATTTTGAAACCCTTTGAATAAGAAACTTTCCCCGTCTTAGTTTTGTTTGAAAATAGAAAATATATTTTCCCTAGTAGAGTTAACACAGGAAAAGCCGTCATTTTGAATTTCAAATATCGGTTAATCTAGGTTGATTTGTTTCTCTTGTACTAAAATTTGAATGGTGAACACCCAATTTTTATTCTTGATTTTGAAAGTGAAAGGTTAAAAAATTCCTTGAGGAAAATTTGAACAAAAATTTAAGTCTTTCACTTTCGAGGCGCATACTACCCTAACACTGACTGTACATGTGTGTCCTGCAGTGTTAGTGTTGATTATCAAATTGAGGTCAAGCCTTCATAATTCAACTGTCAACAATGACAATGCATATCAGACAGTGACCCGACACATTGATGAATGAAATACTGGGTATTTTTAAAATGCTGCAGGAAGCAGACCAAGAAACTGTAATTCATAAATGGAACAAAATATACTGAAATAATTATCAAAAGTTACAGTTGCTTCAGGACAATAATCAGACTGTGACAAGACGATTGAACACAAAGATTTAGAGACACTGTATTCAGGATTAGATTGTATTACAATGCAAATCATAGTAAGACATACTACCTGACATGTTGCAAATTTTACAAAGCAAAAACACTGACAATCAAAGAAATACTAAAATATACAGCTAACTCAAATTTAATGAAACCATAACACAGACATACACACATTATTTCTTTTACGTAACAACCTCAAAAAAATTTGTATAAAAACCTAAAACAGACTTCCGACATGAGCGAACGAACATAGATGGCCTAGCCACTGAATTTCAGTCTGGATTCACATGTACATATTTTGCATACCACAGCTTATCCACCCTGGCCAAAATATTGGAAAACAATTTAAAAATACAGAATGACAAAACTTGGTTTTGGTTACATTACTCAAGAGGGTGAAAATGAAAAGTATTTACATTTTGCTGGAAATGTACAAATTCACACTTGTATTCTACCGTAAAGTGTGTGAACGCTGAACTATACATTCCAATATTGTCCAAACATCTGTACAATTCATGAAAACTTTGTACCATTAACACTGACAGATTTTCTTTATAATATCTTAATGACAAAGAGTAGCATGACACCTGAAAATATGCAGTATCTCTGTAGATTACTGATTGGTTGGATATCATTGACAATAAGTAGTCATTTCATATCTACAAATCAGTTGCACTATCACCTTAGTTTCAGTCTCCTTAAGTTAGAGTAAATAACTACAATCCACCAATCACAAGTAACCTTCCAAGATGCTGCACATTGCCACTCTGTCATTTTTCTCAAGATGGTATTTGAAAAACTAATATACTAATATTTCATTTCTCTAGCGAAATACTCAGCAAATAAAATCACACATACCTAAAATTTCATTTTCTCCGTAAGATACACAAAGTATGTCTTCTCTTTAGACAGAAATTAAATATTTGTTTCCTGAAATCATGAATCTTACATTTTCCCCTTTTTCTGATCACGTCCACATTAAATATTGCTATTGCTGCTAAGCCCATCAACCAGATGTCCTGCAAAGAGAGTCAAAAGTAGAAAATAACCAGAATCTGTTTTCATCAACTTGACTTCTCTCAAATTCAAGAATGAAAGGTTGCTGTACACGGCTTGACAGATTGAGCTGACTGCTATCCATGTAAACATGGTGTGTGTCACTGAACTCTACTGACTGTCAGGTACAGACATTGCTCATTTTCACTGAACTCTACTGACTGTCAGGTACAGACATTGCTCATTTTCACTGAACTCTACTGACTGTCAGGTACAGACATTGCTCATTTTCACTGAACTCTACTGACTGTCAGGTACAGACATTGCTCATTTTCACTGAACTCTACTGACTGTCAGGTACAGACATTGCTCATTTTCACTGAACTCTACTGACTGTCAGGTACAGACATTGCTCATTTTCACTGAACTCTACTGACTGTCAGGTACAGACATTGCTCATTTTCACTGAACTCTACTGACTGTCAGGTACAGACATTGCTCATTTTCACTGACTTGGCAGCAGAATAATGCCCCCTCAATGTCAGATTGTCCACATCCTATAGGTCAATGCACTGTCTGCTAACTTGGCAGGAAGATAGCTGATTGACAATAGGGGACACCCACAACACTCCCCTGGTCTTGTTAAAATCTCTTTACAAAATTCATATTCAATTTGGCTAATCCACACTTACTGGCATCATCACCTTAGTCTTGTGGATGATAAAGTATCTCAGCTTAGAAAGTATTTAACTCATATAAGTTTTCTCTAAAATAATCTGAGTTTGAAGTAGAGGTGTTGCCTTTGATGCAAGGCATTATCATTCTGATGGTTAATTAAGCTGTGGATAAATGACACCAGTATTCCTTGGATTGAGATGAGACTTGATGTTGGAAGGTACAGATAGTTACCAGTAGTAGTATTTACTGTTTCAATAAAAGATAAGAAACTGCAGCCATTATGACCTCTTCAATGAAGGAACCATTGAATTCTGTTCAATCTGTAAGCACTCACTCATTTTCATTTTACTCCAGGAATGACTGGTTTGTGCTCATTCCTCTATTCCAAGGATCCCTCAACTCCGGTATCAATGAGAGAATCTTCTGATATTTTTCCCTTCAACTTGTTCAGAAGACATTACTGAATTAAAGGACTTTGGCCAAGAATTGAAGATTACTGGTGTATCAATAATATTAAAACTTGTCATATTAAAATTAAACACTAACAAACTGCCAAGAAAAATACCCTCTATTTGTCCAGGGTAGCTGGAGTAAACTTATCAACAAACTAGAAATTCGAAATTTAAATTTTATTTACTTTCCAATTTTTTATCTAAAACTTAGTTTGAGAAGAATGTTGATATTAACAGTGCAAATATTAAACTGCCTGTGTATCACTTTAGACAGTGAACTGACAGTTTCATTTCTTATACAGTTTACATCAGACATCTTAGACATTTGGAAAACATGCGGCCTAAGAAAGAGAAAATTTTTTTCTGAAACAATTTGTTCAAGAGTAATTCTTTCACTATACCATGCTGTTTATTTATGCTATGGCTATACGTAATACACCATAGGGTATCAGACGGAAACACACACAGATTATTATATAATGGATGGCCCCATATCACAGTCAAGATATGCACTTATAAACCAGAAAAACAGAAATGAAATTTTGTTTCAGTAAAATGTTCATAAGTCCATTAATTCATCCGATACTAAACACTGTTGACAGTTGTTTTCAATCCATAATTCTTCAGGCTCTATGCAGACATTCTCTCTCATCACATGACTTCCCTTTCCATGGCTTGTTCATGGTCTCAACTTCCTCAGCTTCAATGCTTGTCCTCAGATGGCCTTCGTTGCTGTGCATGTCATAGGCTCCTTGAGTCTGTGTCAAGACGAAAATATCCTTGATTACATGTGGTAGATAAGAATATTAACCTTTTCCTGCCAAGTCCATATTTCACCATCAGGTCAAGATGGCTAAAATTAATGAAACACAACATATTCCATATGGTGTATTTTAACATAATACTGTACATTTGAAGGCTATTGAAAAAATAAATACTGTAAACTTGATTTTTTTTTACTAAAGATGCTATAACATACCAAGCCAAGTGGGTGAAAATACTTCATGTTTTGGCTCAATACCGCTTTTTACTGACTTGGCTGATGGGGAAGTGATACTGTCTGGCGGGAAAAGGGTTAAAGTAGAAAATGGCTCTTTCTTTTTTCAACAGACATAAGGGGCCAGTAGTTGTGATGTTTGATGAATTTTTTTACTAATATATTTGTGATTTCTGTCAATTGCAAGTTCTTGTTGTACTGCTGAAAACACGTTGAAACACAGACTCATTTGCATGTCAATACAGTGTCTATGTGTAAATGACACCATTGTTGTTCATATTTGAATTCTAGTCCAGACAAGAATTCACATATCAACAATAACATGGTCTATACATGTACAGGCTGAGTTGAAAATCTTAACACTGTGTTTCAAACATTCTTAGGGGTTCTATCTTACAAATACATAAAGATGGTGATGATCACAGATATGGCCTGATAGTCACGGCTGATATGCACCGTCCTGGGGAGGTGGTGTCTGATTGGTCAATGGTCACTATTCACAGCAACTTAGGGGTCTTTTTGTATTATTTAATCATAACGGTAAGATTCAGCCACCCAATTGGATATCAGCTACAGAGACGCTGCACATCAGCCTGATAGTAATGATGCGTGTGTCATTAAGTGCATGCAACTGTGGTATTCTAGCTTATCTTGAATTTAAAGTAGAGTTTTAAAATCACTTGGTCAGACACAGGTTTTTACAGTAAGTCCACGTAGAACCCGTCACTGGTGTGGGAACAATGCCCGCATAAAAAGTGCATTGTGCGCGCACGAAACGAGCATCATTGCCAGCAGTATGCGGGCAGATAAAGTGCAGTGTGCCCGCAGTGTGCGGGCACGATTCGCGCATCGTCACTGTGCGGGCATTGTTGCAATGTGAGGCACATTCACACCTTGACCTTGAATGTATGGCTGAGTTGAACGCTGTTGCATGAGTTGTAAGAGTTTCATTCTGTGGACAAAAATTGCAACAAGTGGACGTACAAGTGGCTACTGTAGTGCTGGGTTTTGTCATCGGCTCAGCCGAACTTTGACCCATTGCTGATTGGGTGGGAGTTGCGACGTTTAGTGTCATTTACAAATGCTAGTACGATTTTAGGCCGGGGGTAAGGTGAAAACTCTTTACGTACAATGCATGATCTGTTACTGTGAAATTGTTACTCTGACTTGGTGCGCTGTGACGAAGATCGAGTCCGATCGAAAATTATCGAATTTCTCAAATAAAGATGACATCACTGGTCGTGAGACGTGGTGTTGAAGAAACTGAGTGAGGCTGTGATGGTGACGATAGGTACATGTAAGTTGTTGCCATAACCGTAACGCATCGTAGAAGACAAGTCAACACAACAATAAAAATTCTGATCTGTTTTCTATTTTTCAAAATGTGTACTTTATAACAGGAAGACGATTTATCATGGCAGAAGTGAATGCCTGTGAACTTGAATCACTCTAGTCTATACGAGCTCATATTCTTTTTTTCAATTGTCAAAAAAGACGATTTAGAACTAAAAATGCTGAACTTCTGTGACAGTTTCACGGCTTTCTTCCTCTTTTTCATGCCTAATCGTAATCGTGACACTCATTTTCGGTTCACATTATCATGTTTATGCCATACAATTAAATGAAAGGAGGTCAGAAATTACGTTTCGTTGCTTACTCCCCTGTAGCGCGTCATACTTTCTCGATATACAGTAATCGCGGTCCCTCTATCACAATGATATTACCGGTATGTACATGCAGGTGAGGTGGTTTTGTGTTACGCCTGGAAAGACCAAAATTCTACAAGACGCATACTCTTATATGGTTTGGTTTTTCCTTTCGATGTACGGAACGATTGAACTGAGAAGCACAAAAATCGCGATTGAGGTTCTGCTTCGTAAACCTGTCCTCGTAAATTTCAATGATTTCACAAGCCGAACGTCTCTATCAGCATTTTTTCTAGCCAACTATCACTATTAGTGGCACAAATAAAATGATTAATGTGAGTGGAGTAAACTGACCATGTTCGTAAGTAAAACTTGAATTTTCTCCACAGACATGAAAACAAAATATTCGTTTTGGGCGACAGCGCTCGACTTGTTTTCTTGCCGATCATGCCGAAATCTCAATGAAGTTTTGATACGTTCCTCGGATATTCCGTACGAAAAATATTAAATGGACAACATGGTAGTCGATGTAGAGAAAGTCATGATCATCATACTGCCAACGCAATCATACAAACTACGGTGACGCCGCGTAATTTTTCATCGCCACCGGTGCTTCACGATAAAGTCCAACATTAAAATTTGTTTCCCGGGTCATTACGACCATCTGAAAAAAAAAAACTACAAAAAAATACGGCTTCTGCTTATATTTTACATATGAGCTAATACCCGATAAGGTCATTTGTCAAATTGTTCCCATGCACTCCGAACGAAATCGGGGCCAAAAATCTTGAAAAAATATCACGTCTTTTTGTGATAATGTCAGACAATACCATGCCAAAAAAGTCCGATATTCAAAAACTGTTCCAACCCAAACATTTTAGTGACGAAAACTAAAACACTGTGCCAGTTTCTGATAGTATTTTCCGTTCGAGTCGACACCTGACGAACCGAATTTCAAATGTTTCCCGCCCCCAACTATTTGCTGCAGAAAAATATGTCTTTTTCATGTCGTGTTACGTTGATCAAATCAAACTCTGTAAAATACGCGTGGTGCAGTGTGTTCTAAATCGTACTCCGACTCTGAACGTTATTAGTATATCACAGTGAAGTCTATTACGTCACCACAGGTCTTCAGTGTCGTTTTATTTTGTGACAGACAGTCGTTCGGGCGACGACATTCCCTCCACATCGAATAATACATTGAGGTACCAGAAGAACGACATTGTGAACAAAAGCTTGGGGCCGAAACGGAAGAGTTGCCCGGGAAACACGTCAAATTTTGCTACACTGTCGTCCAGATGACCTTGAAGACTTGACGTGGGTTGCAATCGCCACCCAGAGCAGACATTGTCTACGCACTATTCAATCACTGAAAGGAGCCTATGAAATTTGCATAAAAGTTCGTGTTAGAGAGCCTCGTTTTCGTTACGCTGACCGCCACTGCAGTGAGGGATAAAATACGGCGAAAGGGTGGTCTTTAAATATCGACGTGCAGCAAAACGTACAATAGCTAGAACTATAATTTTTGCTTTCAGTTGTAGCATACATACTAATGATCTGTTTTCCTTGGGTAAACTCACAAAAGTTGAGAAGATTTTATTTAAATCGCTACAAAGTGGGTGGCGAGGTCGACCCGCCAAATGCGGAAGTAAACTTCACCTTTTTCGTAAAACAGCTCGATAATGACCTTAGAGGTCTTAAGCCAAGCCGAAAATTTCAGAAAATATTCATTTAACTATTATCAACATTTGGTGAAATTTTCATGACCGTGCGACCATGGACATGTATTTGCGGCAGTGTTGAATGTTGGCATGCAGTTACCATATCGCTGTATACGTAGATCTCGAGGGTCTATGAGTATACGAACACCCGTTACGCTACGTACACTCCACGCTGTTTACCGCGACCAAACCACTTGTAGTTCACACGGCGCGGGTGTTACACGATTAATCTTTCATTTTTTTCAAAGTTTACTCCTATAATCTCGGGTCACTGATGTTATATATAAATAAAGTATTTAATTAATGTCACATTATGACCATCAATACTTAAAAAAAATTTTTGCTAGTTACATGAGTTATAAAATGTGCCAGTCTAGTTCGAGCACGCACGGTAATGCTAGCAGGGATGGCCGCAACGCGCAGCTGTTTACCGGCTATCATTCTAGCCGCATCTATATTCACGTACTCGTGTGCGGGATACAGAGTAGCCGTATTTATCCACGGAGATTTTTTGCAGTCGATGTTATTTCCTACAGTTTTTGTATGCTTGCTAGCTACTAGAATGCGAAAACGGAAAAAATCACTCATAAACGAAACAGCACTGCTAGTCAGTACGACGGGTGTCTACCACTATACTACGTGTACGGCCGCAGACAGTGATAAACGTAGCCCTTCTGTCACCGTAGTGTTTTTTTTTCCATTTGCACTGTCCACGACTTTACCGAGAAGCCAGCCAGGCAGATTGTGTTGGCCAGTGAGGTAACACAAGCTTGCAGTCTTGCTTCCTCGTCACAATCATTGAAAACATAAACAGAACCGAAAAAATCTGCCAAGTTAGCCGGTGAGGACCGAGAAAGAGCTGAAAGAGTTTACGTGTACACTCACGCTGCGCTGTAGGTCGCCATGTTAGATTTAACACATGAACGTCGCTGCATAGTCAACTTCAACGAGACTTATTTCAAAAACGGAGGCTTAAGCCACTGAGATTTTTTCAGATCGTATGGACCTACTCAAGATACGTCCCCTCCCTACTTCTCATGGAAATTTGACTTTGGATATGCTTTTGCGGCAGTGTTTAGTGAACGGCATTTTCGGTCGCTCGAAAACCATGAAAATAAGGCTAACGAAAAAACGAATCGATAAAACCCCATAAAAAATCATCGGCGAACACTAACTAAGAGTACAATTCAGCCGCTAACTGGAAACAGGACGGATGCTAAACGAAGGCTGAGATATCTGCGGATAAAATTCTGGCGAAAAATACCATAACCGTCACTCACTGGCTAGAGGGCGCTGTTCGAATTTGAACTAAATCCCTAATTATGCATGCAAATGAAGTACCCTCCTTTCAGACTGAACAGCGTCTTCGCACTAATCAGCATGATCAGGCGATGGGTCACAAAGGTCATCGAAGTATGCAACAATTTACAGTAAAGATTCGCGTCGGCATGATTGTTTAAATAATTGCGATCACATTGCTGGTGTATACTATCAAGTTCGGAAACACTTTTAAAGGAATAAATATTTTTTTTTTACAAAAATAATTTCGTAATTTTTTGAAGAAATCATAAATCCACGAACTTAACGTTTCGAATCTGCAAGAATATTGTTTAGATGAACTCAATCACGCTGAAACATGGGTACTCTTACCATTGGCGGCATTTTCCCCACTGCCAACTTCAGTCATAACTTCAGTGCAATGGGTAGTCGTAACGAAAGAACGATGTCGCTTCTGGCATCAACGTGTCAAAGAACGCGACATTTTAGTGTTGAAGTAAAGCAGACGTATCACTACTTGTAGAAACACTAACGTACTGGATGTTCTTTGATAATGCATGCTGGTATCAGCCTTGATCCACGGATACATCAGCACCAAAAAATTCTCTAACTTTCCGAGGTTCGTGTTACAGTCGGTACGATTAAAAATACTTGCGATTAAATCGTTGTTTGACGCAGTTTTAAATGTCGACAATGCATTTGACTATTCAAAAACTAAAAAAAATAAGTCAATGTGCCACATAACATGTTGGCCTTTTAAGGGCCACCACATTTGAAGAAGGAATTACGAGTAAAAGTTTGGAATAAATGAGACTCACACAAGGATTTCAAAGATAATGTTTTTATTTCCACCCCTAAAAATTAAAAAATCTGAACCGGCGATTGTCTGAATATTACACCTGATTAAAACTGCCATGAAAAGTTTTGGTCGGGGCGCTAACGCGGAGATGTATGACACCAATTTTCACCATTCAGAGAACTTCTGGAAATGTATTGTTTATGACACATTCTCCACGGGTTATGCGATTTATTGAAGAACATGTTCGTCGTCTTTGAGTTTGCAGAATTGAATTACGTTGACAGTATATAGCCTTGATATGTATGGTGCGTTTTTACTCAGACAATGACAACTTTTGAGGTAATTTTGCTATTTCCATCATTTTATATGACTCGAATCTTTGGTTCAAAGTGAAAGTTCGGCATGTAAAATGTTTTATTGAACGAGACCGCATCGGTCAACAGTCAATGGTCTATACGTCGCATGGTCGCTATGGAAACTAGCAGTTTCCAAGAATAGCAGGCGAATTCCTCGAAGCATTATGCTCCCATGGGACTTTATCGGACACGCCACGGTCCCACAGAGGGCTTTCAATTCGACAAATTGGAATTATTCACGTTTTTTATCTGTCACTTCTGAACGTCAAATACATGTTGACCACGAAAGTACTTCAGTCAAGTCACTTCAATTTGTAAATTTTGGTACATTTACATTTCAATGTATGTTTGACTCGTCACGAAACAAAGGTCGCAGTTCTGGTCCAAGGACATTCACGCAGGGGACACTATCGACTCAAGTCTACCCCGAAAATTTTGAATGTTTTTTAAAGCCGATAGACGCAAGTTGCTGTGAAGACCAGCAGCCCAAAACTGACAGAAAGAGTCTCAGATTTAATAGTATGTATCGCATATAACTTTAAAAAAAAAATGTTATGCTTTTAACTTTCTACACTAAACTGGAGGGACGGTACATCGTAATACAGTACAGGACCTGTATAAATGTTTAGAACTTCTGTCGTCATGTTTCCCGGTCGGATAAAGCCGCATGCTTTAATTCACCGAAGCCTAGAATTGTATTTTACACGACGACTACATTCGGGCTTAGCGGTAGCCATATTTGCTTTGAAATGCCCAATCGGACAGGGCATGCACTTTGCAGTCTGGATACTTTCGCGACTTATTGGTCATTTTGGAACTGGGTTTTCTCGTTTCACATTCTGGCATCTCAGTGCCTGGTTTAGTCGTAGAGTGTACTACTGACCCTCTTTCAACACAGTGCATGCGTGATGGCTCAGATATTTTTGAAAAGGGACAAAGCACCGGACAGACCGCGGATGTAGTTTTGTACGTGACATCCATGGACCACGGTCCCTCTACAAAACTCGGACTTGGCATCTCAGCAAAATGGTTCGCCGATTCGGCTAACTTCGAAACTTCAGTTCGATTTTTTTGCGACAAACACGGCAGAATTAGCACGAAAAATCAGTAAGCCAATGAAAACACTTGCATTTTCCTACGCCATCACCGCTGACTTTACTTCAGTATGATAGTGACTCTATATTGCTAACTGCAGTGTCTACTATAGACAGTCGGATCCAGAGCAAAGTCGTTCGTGTAATCGTAAAAAGTTCAGGACAAAAATACAAGCTGTTGATTTCAAAACAAATTTTATTTCGATGCTGGTTGTTATTTCCTGGGCGCTCTCGTTTCCTTACCTGTGTAAAAAGGATGCGTTGTTTCAAATACAACAAATTGACCGGGCAACAATTCAAAGCTTGTTATTCTTCACCCTCCCTGATATAAAATGGTTTACAATCTGGTTCTTCTATGTATCAGGTTTCGCAATCATGCTTTAGTTCATGTACGATGTCTACTATACGGCAAATGACGAACGAATTCATTCAGAAAATTCCCCTGGCATATTGCATAACAATGTGGTCTGTGCCTGTGATATTACTAATACGTATCATGAACTTTATTTATTGTAAATGGCCACAATAATGTTCACTTGTTGCAATTTTTCACAAAGCACGTCCAACCACGGTCTACACGTCCGTGTTCCAACCTTAGACCACATCCGTGAGAGGTCTAGTGTCGAGGTCCAGCAGAGTTTGAGGTAGATTTCTTCAGAGCTGTACGCATACTGTACGCATGTGATAATATCTTACTGTGACCTGTCTACGACTAAGATTTTTTTTATGGATTTTAGAGTTGCCCTAGGCAGACAAAGAGAGTTTGGAGCTGGTTTTAGGACTCAAGATTATTCAGTTACTCCCAGCCGCCGCTATTTCAGTTAGGCAAGTGTAGCAATGTTGTCACCGACAACTACCTCTGGGCACACATTTTTTGAGTTCAATACCCGCATCGTGCGGGCACATTTTGTCCAGTGCGGGCACAGTGCCCGTAAAGTGCTCGCACAGTGCTCGTAAAATGCTGGCACTTCACACCCAATTGTGCTGGCATAATGCGCTTAGAGTGCTGGCATTGTGCTCGCAAAATGCGAGCACAATGACAGGTTCTGCGTGGACTGTACTGTATGTAATGACAAACATAGATTGTAACAGATTGAATTCAGAATTCAAACTGAGCATTGTAAAACAAACACAGTGCACAAACTCTCATAGAGTGTATTTCGATACGCATTTGTACAAGTAGGTTTACGTGTACCACAATCCAGAGATCTCTTGAGTATGTAGAACATGTCATATCCTTTTCTTATTTTGAAGTAGAACCATTGTTGAGCCATCTCTCTCCATAGCATTTAAATTATCTTCTTAACCCTTTCACCCCCAGTTCCCTGTATACAGGACTGGTCCAATTTTACCATAGAAAACAATGGATTTGGGACAAACCATGGTGGTGAAAGGGTTAAAGTATAATTTGATTTAGTGTTATCAGTCAATACCAACCCCTGAATATGAATAGCTACTTTTCAATCTTTTATAACCCTCAGCATTTGCCCATTGTTTTGAAGTGAATTTGTCAAACTTTGGAAGATGCAGTGGACAGAACAACAAAGCAATATGCTACAGATAACAACTAACCTTCATATTTTGTAGGATACATTACTTCTGCTTGATCTTGGTCTTTTTGATGAAATATCATCTTGATTGTCATCCCTCACACAACTCCTTTTCCTCTGTTGCCATGGAGATCCTTTCTTCTCTGTTGATTGGCTAACTTCACGTTTTGTGAACACTCTTTCCTGTCTGTCTCTCCTGCTTGCTGTTGTTGTGGTTTCTTCTTTCTTTCTGTCACTGGGGAGTTGGAATCGTTTCTTGTTCTCTGTAATCTAGATTTGTTCATTTCATTCTTGTCTGAGCTCTCTCTGATTGGTTGTCTGGAAGCTGTGCTCTCCCTGATTGGTTGTTTGGCAGCTGTGCTCTTTTTGATTGGTTGTCTAGTAGCTGTGTCCGTACTATTTGATCTTCTTCGAAGCTCCCTGGGTTGGACTTGATTTTCGATTACATTGCGTTTTTTCACAAATGCAGCATCCAGCGTATGCTCAATATCCCCATCTTTATGTCTTCTTCCACTTTCTGCAATATTTGACGTACTTTTCCCTTTTGTGTTTTCCTCATCCAACTTTCCTCTAGTCGGTTTTGCTCTTTGTGACATCAGAATCACTGGGTCTTTCCCTCTGTGGCATACCCTTCTCTAACCTAGTCTGAGGAGTATGGTCACAAATTCTGGGGCTTTTCCGTCTTGCCCTATTCTCAGTATGTACAGTACCATGCCTGGTTGTTCTCCTCTTAGAATTACCATCACTGTCGTCACTCTCTGGATTGTCTTCTGCTGTCATTTCAGATTTTCTTTTTCCTTTCATTTCCTTTCCTGTATCTGTCTTCACTTTCTGGACTACATGTACACCACTGCGTGTTGATCTGCTCACTGGTGTGTTGTCACTACTGCCATCAGATGAATCTTCTTCATTCACATTGGATTTAAGAAACAACTTTCTGCTTTCTGGAGTAACTCTGCTACGTATTTCTTCATCACTGGATGAACTTTCACCATTCTTTCCATGCCTGCTTGTCTTTCTCATTCTAGAAGTTGTATCAACGGCTTTCTTGTCCTTCTCTGTCTTCTTTTCATATTTCTTCCCATCATTCTCAGTGTCTCTATCTCTCTTTGTCCCTGACAGCGCCCTCTGTCTTGTCTTTCTGAGTCTAGGCTGCATTTCCTCAGACTCACTTTCATCACCACTGCTGCTGTCTGGTTCTCTCTTTCTGTTTGCTTCCCATGATCTCCGACTTTGTTCACTTTTATGGATGACTTTCATGCCACTCCTTGTAATCCTGACCTCTGCCCAGCCATCACTGTCATCACTGTCTGTCTTTTCATCCACCCTGCTTGCCCTCCTCACACTTCTGTGGCTTCTAGCTGTGTGCAAACTTCTTGTGCTTTCTTTGTGTACATCACTGGTCTTCTTTACTTTGCTACTCTGACTTCTCACTCTTCTCCTGGAAACCAAGTCCTTCCCATGATCCTCCTCATCACTGCTGCTACTCTCATTTGCTTGATTTCTAACATTTCTTCTCCGTGATCTGTATTCCTTCTTTTTCAAATTCCTGTCTCTCTTTCTAGCCTGTAATTTCCTTTCATGAAGTCTTCTTAGCTTGGCACTGGATTCACTCTTTTGACTGGTTGCTTTCTGCGCCTTGACTCCAGCTTTCATTTTCTCCTCCGCAGCTCTCTTGGATTTTCTTTCCTGGTAAACATACAAAGATAAATTCCTCCTGTCCTCTTCAGACTTAGCAGCATTGTTATCTTCCGCCTTTTTACTGCTGCCTTCACCATTCTTCATCTCATTGCTTTTAGTCTGAAGATGTTTCTGTCTTTGCTTACTAGCTACTGCTGTCACTTTGCATTGAGAACTACTGTGTTTATCTGAGTTTGCTGCATGACCTCTCACTACCTTTCCGGTTTCCACATTCTGTTGTTTTTTAGTTTTATCACTGCCCTTTGACGCTGAGGAATCAACGGACACACCTGTTCCAGTTTTTGGAGTCTGTTGTGTTAACCTTCGGGAAGGTTGTGTAGTTTGAGAATTGCTAGCTTTAGCCTGCATATTAGCTTGCTTAGAGTCACCAGTCTGGTTGTCACTAGCTCTGACCTGCCCAGTAGGAATAGATGATGAATTTTTCTGCTGGATTACACCACTTTGATGTAAAGTCTCTCCATGTGTCTTATTACCAGGGCGGGATAGTGGCAATGTTTGCTGTGCACTGGCGAGTTCATTAAGGCCTATTCCTGTTCTCTTTGTGATCACAAAGTTGATGATTTCAACATGACGTAACTTGTCTTGCAGGCTTGCATATGGATTACATATAACCTGACAGTGTGGTGCTATCTCTCGGCTGAGTTGCTGAGTGAGCGTACCCTCACGGACAAGCTGCTGTATTTTCCGGATCATATCGAGGGTTACGCCGATGGAACGATCCAGCATGTTTTTGTCAGTTGGGATATTAGCCTTCTGTGGCTTGGCGCTGGAAGATGATGATGGCTGTGATGTGTTTGTAAGCATGGCCAACTGCTTCTCAGCTTGACTTTTCAACTCTAAGATGTCACTGACCTCAGTCGCTTCACTTGGCTTTACCTGCGCTTGTTTCTTCATTGATGGCCGTCCTCTCTTCCTGTTGTCAGCCTGGTTGCTTGTGGACACTTGAGTACTGCTAGTATCCTTCCGTATGTCTGGTAGACTGTAGTATGTCCATCGCTTTCGCCTTTTCAAAACAGATCTAGTGTGCAATAACATTGCTCTATCGATGAAAAAGGAAAGTGTTGCAGCGTGCGTTCTTGTAATGAAATCTTTGTTCAGGCTCTGTATGTCTTCGACAGGCATCAGCGCGAATGGTTCCTTCTGTCTTTCTTGAAATGACTTGCCGTCTTCAGGGAAAAGATACAAACCCAGGGAGCTGTAGAGGTGCATTCCGTGAATAAAGGCAAGCCTCAGTTTTGGCGGTTCAGTGTTTGGATGTAACTGTGGGGTCCTAGGTAACGGAGCCGGAGTCACAGGTGTGCTTAATGACAATTTGGAATTCATCTGTGGTTGGCTAAAAATCTTATTTGTTTCTTTAAAAGAATCTCTTTCATTTTCACCATCTTCCTCATCTTCCTCATCATCATCATCATCGTCGTCATCATCTGATGAAGTGCTTTCATCGTTTTCTTCCAACATTTCAATGAGTTTCTCTTCCTCCTCCTCATCAGTATCATCATCCGATATGTCTGTCTCTGATTCTCTGTCCAGTAATTTGTCCTCTTTGCTTTTTTGTTTACTGTACACTGGTTTCATTTTAGGCACTGCCTTCAGGGGATTTCTCAGGTCAATTAACTTTTCGTGAGTTTTCTCACACACTCTGTTGATAGGGTCTGTGGTTTTCTCCACGGAGCGAGGAGTATTATTGGTGTCCTTTGGCAACTTTGGAGCAACAGTGCCGTGATCAGGCTGATTAGTGGGTTTCTTTGCCTTGACAGTTAATTGTACCGGAGGTTGGTATGGTCGCTGGTTGATGATAGTAGGATTGTTGCTTTGTATGCCATACTTCCTCCTGTACATCACTGGATGTTTCTCACGTATGTGAGTTACCAGCTCAGTCTCTGAACTGCAAACTAGTTTACACGCTCTGCAGACCCTGCTGACTGTCAGAACCTTGCGTCGTGTCTGCTTTACATTGATACTGGCTGACTGCAAACTTGATGTATGGCTGGTTTGTTCAATGCGTCCCGGCCCAGCGGCGAAATCTCCGTACCTGTGCTTGTATATCAAAGGATGTACCAGCCTGGTGTGGTTGATTAAATCTGCCTCAGACGTACAGGTAGCATCACACATCTTACAGATATGGCGGTGGTATTGTTGTTTGTGACACTCAAGATCGCAGAGTGATGTCGCAGCATATTTGCACACATGGCACCTGCAGTTATACCAATTGTCTTTCACCTCTTTCCGGTGATGTGCTATTTCAAAGGCAGAATTCAACTGCATTTGGCAATTCTCACATTTCATTTTCCAATAGTGTACCGTTTCCACATACTGGACTTCATTGGCACTTTTTGCTGATGATGCACTCTGTACTTTATTTACTTCCTTCTCCATGCTTGTACTTGTCTTAGTCTTCTCAGAAACCACAGTGCTTTTCGCCGGAGCCTTTTTCTGTTTCTTGTTTTCAACTGTTTTCTCAGGTATCTGCAATCTCCTTACCTCCACCACTGGGTTGAAATAAGTTTGCTGACGAGCCTGCTGGGTCAACTTTGGTCCGATGAATCGGCCAAGCATGCTGGCATGAGCAGTCTGTTTGTGTGACAAATAGTCATGGCTTGATGTAGTGATGTATTTGCAGAGCTCACAGATGTACACTGCTTTCTCCTGAAAGCCAAACTCTGTGCAAGTGGATTTTGGTAAGCCGTGCTTCTGGAATCGATGTTCCGCCAGCGCGTTGATTGAAGTAGTGGCATATCCACACACCTCACAGCCACACACAAACTGTAACTGTGAATGCTGTGGTGCTGGCAGAGAGGCAGGCTGGTGCATCTTTACCTTGTGTTCCTGCAGCTCTGCTACTTTGACAGCTAGAAAATCACAGCTGTCACAGTCGTAGACCAAACGGCGCTGACAACTCACAATATGATGCATAAAAGCAGACTTCTGAGTAAATCTGACAAACGTACACTTAAGACAAGTCCAGAACTTGTTGCCGTGTTCATCAGTTCGTGGTTTTAAATAATCCGCAAACTGACTTTCTCTCTCCGCTGCTGCCTGATCTACTTTTGAAATTGATGAAACTGGTTCAGTTGCTTTTTTCTGTGTAGGAGGAGTTTCTTTCAAACTGTTTGATATCCCTTCCTGTTTGGAGACGTCTTCCTGATTATCCACATCTACATTATGTTCTTGAATCATGTGATTCTTGTACACATCTTCCTTGCTGCATGTAAATGAACACGATTCACACAGATACATAGTGTCTCTATTTTCATCCTCTGTATCATTCATAGCCTTATTGTTAGCTTTATCGTCCAACAAGTCACCATCTGTGACTTTCTCTTTGCTTTCTTTTTTAGTGTCAGTGTCTTCTGAACGTGAATTCCTCTCCTCCTTTGCAGATTTTTCTTTTCCTTTCTGCTCACTCTCAGTCTCTGAGACTGGTTTTGCGCTGCTTCCTGCTTTTGAAGAGTGCATCCTGCTGTGTAACTTCAAAGTTGCCTCGTTTCTGAAAGCTTCACCACACTGGGAGCACTTGCAGCTGTTCAGATTGTGTACGATGCGTCTGTGCACTTCGAGTCCAGCTGGTTGGATAGATGCAAAATCACACTGGTCACACTCATAGGGTTTCTCTCCAGTATGGCCACGGACATGATACACAAGAACCTGTTCGTATTTGAATCCAGCATTGCACAGTGCACACACAAATGGTTTAAAATTGAAGTGACCCTTCTTTTTGCTTGTTCCAAGTAGAGCTTTCTGTTTTGATTTTCTTGGCTTTCCAATCTTCCTAACACCAAGTCTACTGAGAATCTTCTTGCTTCTTACCGCATTCTTTTCCAATCGCACAGTGATTCTTCTTTCATCCCTTGTAGACTTTCCACTGATTCCAGACCCACCCTTCTGAGAATTTCCAGACTTAGTTCCTTGTTCCTGTTTTTCCTTGTCTTGGCAATCTTCAGGAGTTTTCTTTCCCTCAGACATGCTCTGGTACTGCAGAGATTTCAGTGCACGTTGTCTTCAAGACAGTTGCAGTCCCTCTACATCTGAAGTGATTGTACAAATTCCACCTACAGACAGCAATGAAATCAAAGATGTTTTTACTCAGCTATTTTGTGGCAATGGTGTGGTCCTGTCATATTGTTTCCTATGATGACATTGGATCTCAATACAAGGGAATGGCGATGTCAAAGTCAGCATGTAATAGACTTTGGGAAATAAATGTTGAATTCAAGCCGTTTACAGGAAAAAGATTTGCAGTGGCAGAACTTGTATATCCTATATTTGTAAGAGTCAATGTGAATTTGGCGATTAACCCTTTTCCTCTCAGACAGTGCCACACATCCCCATCTGCAAACTGCAAAGTCAGTAAAAAGCAGTTTTACAGCAAAATCCATTTGTATTTCACCAACATGGTTTAGTGTGTTACATCAGTTTACAACAATAAAGTAATGCTCAAGTGTCTCTGTTTTCAGGGGCGAACAAACATTCAATGCTTTGATAAAATGCAACAAATTAATAATCATTTGCTAAACCAGTTTTAACCAACTTGATCTCAAAATTAAAATTTTACCTGAAGAAAAAAGACTAGATTGCAATGCTTGAAAGTGTTGACATTGCAAGGAATATGACAGTAAACTGTTGTAGTAGTGATTGCAAGGAGTATGACAGTAAACTGTTGTAGTAGTGATTGCATGGAGTATGACAGTAAACTGTTGTAGTAGTGATTGCAAGGAGTATGACAGTAAACTGTTGTAGTAGTGATTGCAAGGAATATGACAGTAAACTGTTGTAGTAGTGATTGCAAGGAGTATGACAGTAAACTGTTGTAGTAGTGATTGCAAGGAGTATGACAGTAAACTGTTGTAGTAGTGATTGCAAGGAGTATGACAGTAAACTGTTGTAGTAGTGATTGCAAGGTGTATGACAGTAAACTGTTGTAGTAGTGATTGCAAGGAGTATGACAGTAACTGTTGTAGTAGTGATTGCAAGGAGTAAGACAGTAAACTGTTGTAGTAGTGATTGCAAGGAATATGACAGTAAACTGTTGTAGTAGTGATTGCAAGGAATATGACAGTAAACTGTTGTAGTAGTGATTGCAAGGAGTATGACAGTAAACTGTTGTAGTAGTGATTGCAAGGAATATGACAGTAAACTGTTGTAGTAGTGATTGCAAGGAATATGACAGTAAACTGTTGTAGTAGTGATTGCAAGGAGTATGACAGTAAACTGTTGTAGTAGTGATTGCAAGGAGTATGACAGTAACTGTTGTAGTAGTGATTGCAAGGAGTATGACAGTAAACTGTTGTAGTAGTGATTGCAAGGAGTATGACAGTAAACTGTTGTAGTAGTGATTGCAAGGAGTATGACAGTAAACTGTTGTAGTAGTGATTGCAAGGAGTAAGACAGTAAACTGTTGTAGTAGTGATTGCAAGGAGTATGACAGTAAACTGTTGTAGTAGTGATTGCAAGGAGTATGACAGTAAACTGTTGTAGTAGTGATTGCAAGGAGTAAGACAGTAAACTGTTGTAGTAGTGATTGCAAGGAGTATGACAGTAAACTGTTGTAGTAGTGATTGCAAGGAGTATGACAGTAAACTGTTGTAGTAGTGATTGCAAGGAGTATGACAGTAAACTGTTGTAGTAGTGATTGCAAGGAGTATGACAGTAAACTGTTGTAGTAGTGATTGCAAGGAGTATGACAGTAAACTGTTGTAGTTTAGAAGGAACACACAGTGTTGGCGCTAGGAATTTTTTCATTGTAGCCACAGTCTGTTAGTGTGGCTAAAATGATCAAATTTTTTTAGCCACAAGCAATTTTTATTAGCCACACCCAACAAATCAATTTCACATACAAATTGCACAAACCCTATTTACAATAACGTTTGTACTTTATTATTGAAATGTTGGGCCAGGGCTGTTGTACATACACTTTAATTCCTCGACAGATAAACTGCTGAGCACATTTTCTGCCAATTTTATAGTTGCAGATAATAGTGACCAGGAGCACAGTAAAACTCCAGGTCCTTTGTGAAAGTTGTCTGTCCTTCAATTAAAAAAAATATGTATTAAACAAAAATTGGTCGTAACTTCCTTTCAGATCTATATTTTATGAATGCTGGTGAATAAATTGACCCCTCTTTTTATAGACAGGGACAAACAAACTTTTGTTAACTTTTATTATGACACAAACAACAAATAGGTCTACTAGAGTTCTTGGAACAAAAGTTGCACAACATGTCATGAAAAAATCATCGAAGTCATAATTGTCATTGGCCATACATGTAATTGTTCCTCTTTTTTATTTCTTACATGATGTAAAAACTGCTGTATATGCCGTTATCTGGTGATCTTCACAAAATTACAGTGATTGCCTGACTATGGAAAGCATTTTCCAAAAAGTATCAAAGAAAGCTATTGGTATTAAAAACTTGGTTAGGTTTTAAGACTTAAGGTTTTGAAAATAAATGAAATTCGCAAAGTCAGTGAAAAATCAAAAGAGCAGTTCGACAGTACGACAAATCTATGATCAACCGACTCATCTGTAGTCTCACATTTATACTTCCATGCACAGACAAAAACCTTGCTGTAATTTGTTCGACCATGGTCTAGGACCGTGGTTCGTCTGTCTTTGTTCTTTTCATGGTGGTTTTCTTATTTCCTTATTTTTTGTAAATTAGAAGCTATTTTAAACCTAGTTACTTTCCCAGCTGAGAACAATCAATAAACTCTTTGTAGTTTGCAACCGTAGCTGCCCGCAAGCCGCATCGCATCGTACCGTGCATTCGTAACACATTTGCATTGTTTGGGTGTCTCGAAACTACCCAAACCGTACATGGACCCAGGGTATACAAACTGGGGATCTCGAAACTTTTTTGCGCATGCTCATTTTCGCCCTGGGCAAAGTCCAACGCCATCACTTCAGTCTCATGCTCAAGAACTCTGCCGTCGATCATCGGTCGTCGACGTACAACAGAGCAACGAATTATTTTGTTCAAAGGCTAGATATTTGAATGACTGAATATTTCGATAATTTGACTGATCTAAGGGTTATTTTGATTCGTTAAAAGTGACAGAACCGGCGTGATTAACGATGATGCACGCTGTTTTGAATACGCGTTGTGCTGCTATGCTGGTGTGAACTCAATACTACCCTTCACGCTTGCACCCTGACGCGACGTACACGTACGTGATGTACGTGGTTAAATGTTTCGTACGATGCTTGCAGCGTTTATGCTAAAAAATTTGGATAGCGGAAAATAACGTACACGTATTGTAAAAACGACTAGTTGTTAGTATAGTAGGCTACATAAATAATCCAGTACATATTTTGGATCGATTACCATAAACACCCGCACGTCGAAATTCTTGGTCCTTCGGGAAAACAGTCGGTCTGGGATCACGGACTGACGCGACTTTCGAAGACAACGTCTTGGGTCAATGATCCCAACACAGCACCCGTTCACGAGCTTTCGCCACGCGTGGCGAAGGCGTAGCAATTTTTTTTCGCCACAACGGACATTTATTCGCAATTTGCGACTGTGGCGAACGTTAGCGCGAACCCTGACACTGGAGAACAATTCAAAAAATTTGACTGACCTGAGGATACTTGGAGTAAATACAGAAATACTGAATTTCATCGCAACATCTTGGTGATATGTCTGAAGTTAATTCGACTTCTTACTCCACTAGTGATCCTGAAAAAAAAAGAGAACAAAAAACTTATGTATCACTGCTTTGAAAAGTACACCATGACAAACAGTAACCCTGTTGGCTGTAAATCTCTAACTGCATGATGGGAATGTTTAATATTTGACAACAAGTCATCGTTGATGACACAGTCCCCACTTGTTAATGGGTGCTTTGATTACAGGTCCTCAGAGAGGATAGAGTCCTCTTCATTAGGTCTGTGATAAAAATACTTTTGAATAAATTCGATTGATACATGTCTGAGTTGTAGTTCAGGACATGAAAAAATCGTAATAAAATGGCCACATGGTGGCCATAATGGATCGAATCACAAAACAAATCAATGTGCATATGTATGACATGCGGTAGGTCAATGTCCTTGTACCAACTTTGATTAAAATTGGTTGAAATATGCCTGAGTTATGGCTTTGTACATGAAAAAATCATAACAAAATGGCCGCACAGCAGCCATATTGGATTGTATCACAAAACAAATTAACATGCATATGTATGACATTGGTCAATCTCCTTGTACCAACTTTGAATAAATTTGCTTGATACATGTTTGAGTTATGGTTCTGGACATGAAAAAACGTAATAAAATGGCCACACGGCGGCCATATTGGATCGTATCACAAAACAAGTCAATGTGCATGTGTATGACATAGGTTGATGTCCTTGTACCAACTTTGAATAAAATTGGTTGAGATATGCCTGAGTTATGGCTCTGTACATGAAAAAATCGTAACAAAATGGCCGCACGGCGGCCATATTGGATCGTATCACAAAAAAAATTGATGTGCATAGCTATGACATTGGTCAATGTCCTTGTACCAACTTTGAATAAAATCTGTAGAAACATGCCTGAGTTATGGCTCTGTACATGAAAAAATCGTAATAAAATGGCCGCCTGGCGGCCATATTGGATCGTATCACAAAACAAATTGATGTGCATATGTATGACATAGGTCAATGTCCTTGTACCAAGTTTGAATATAATCGGTTGAGATATGCCTGAGTTATGGCTCTGTACATGAACAAATCGTAACAAAATGGCCGCACGGCGGCCATATTGGATCGTATCACAAAAAGAATTGACGTGCATAGCTATGACATTGGTCAATGTCCTTGTACCAACTTTGAATAAAATCAGTTGAAACATGCCTGAATTATGGCTCTGTACATGAAAAAATCGTAATAAAATGGCCGCCTGGCAGCCATATTGGATCGTATCACAAAACAAATCGACGTGCATCTGTATGACATATGAAGTAATCCTTGTACCAAGTTTGAATGAAATCGCTTCGGGCATCTCTGAGATATCTGCGTGAACGGACGGACGCACGCACGGACGCACAGACGCACGCACGCACACACGCACGGACACGACCAAACCTATAAGTCCCCCCGGACGGTGTCCGTGGGGACTAAAAAGGTGAGACATCATATCCAGGTTTTTTATCAACTACATGTATGAATGATAAATTTGGCAACTTTTTGATGTGTCAATGATATGAGTTTCTTTGTAATGTTAGCTTCATTGTAACCTAATATTTCCATTAGAGCAATACCTGATGACAACATTTGGGAGTATGGTAGTATAGTTACATGTGTATGTACCAGAGGCCAAGGGGTTCATGTAAGACTCTGCTTTGCATCCATGGTGTTTGTACATAATGTAACATATACTGTTATGTTTACCAGTATTTCAAGAATTTTTGTTCTCTCTGTACAATACAGGTGCTCTTCTCCGCTAATTCACAAAGACAACATTGCGTTGCTTAGAGCAATATTGAACACATTGGCCCAGCAGCAGACCAATTTGGTCCCAATCAAGAAGAGAGTCAAAATATGAGTCAGCCCAGATTTGTGTGTGTGGACACTTGATCCGAGATAATTACTAAGTGTGGATGTCAAGTTTATATTTACTACAGATTTTAAATCCAGTCCTTATCATCCCAACAAAGTCAGAACAACATTTTCTCATCAACCTCCACTTCACAAACAAGTCAATGTCCCTCGTTTCACAGTGCTTGTACAAGTTACAACTGAGAGGCACACATGTGACCCAATTCTGGCCAGTACAGTCAGGAAAGATATACTGAGGTTGTCTCAATGGTTAAAATAGTCAGTGGCAGTCATATTAAGCCCTACTTCAGCAAATGTGTACAAAAAGTATGAACAATACAAATGTTGTGATGTTGTCTCACCATTTTGAACTTTGAAAGGTCAGAGGTCAAAAGTAATTGAAGTTATGGTTGCATATTTTTTTCATTTAAATCATGTCTGAATGAAAACTAAATTTAATCCTTAGTCAAATGCTACGTCAGATCTATTTGGCACTGGCCAAATTTGCCTCTGTGAACCTTGTTGGTGTGTGTGATTGTCTAGCATCATTGTTGAAGACTGAAATTTGAGGTGTGGACAAAAACTAAACTGGTCAACAGCAGCACTACATATTATACTGTACACAACATGGTTTGTAGGCTGCATGCTCTGGGGAGACGGGGATACGAAATATATTTTTTTTTCAAATAAAAATAACGAATATCTTGTCAAAGTTACATGTATAGTCCCTTAAGTTGTACTATTTTCGTTTCTCCTTCATTTTTTGCAGTATACAAAGTCACATTATTTGATTAGTCTTGCAGAGGATACACCTAAACATTGATTTTTACTGACTTCACCCGATGCCATCTATTGCAAATTGTTCTATGGATTAAACTTTATGTTGTTTTTCAAAGTTGGCCTCAAAAGGATCAAAATGAAATTCACCTAAAGGTCAACCATTACTGACAGGGCTAGTAGCAGTAACTTTGATGATATTTCATTATTTACATTCTGTATGGTGATTGCTAGTTCTTCAATGTTTCACTGCCCAAAGAACCAGTATTTAGCTTGTCAGCAATGTATCTATTCGTGTAAAATGCAGTAGTCATTTGTCAACAATAACAATGTAGTCTACACATGTACAGGCTGTGTTGACAAGCTGAATACTGTGTATCTCAACATGCCTTGATGAATCGAAAAATATGGCACCAAAATAGGGAAAAAAGATATAAAAGTTGCTAGTTTTCTTGGAACCACATCCCCCTCCCCCAAAAATATGTATGACATATGAAGTGATCCTTGTACCAAGTTTGGATGAAATCACTCCAGGCATCTCTGAGATATCTGCGTGAACGGACGGACGCACACACACACGGACATGACCAAACCTATAAGTCCCCCGGACGGTGTCCGTGGGGACTAAATAGCATTGAGCCAAAATCTCCATGTAGGGTGCATTGATAGGAATGAGTATTTCTCTTTGACAAATAACTCACCTGATACAGTGTTGATAAAAACTGTTAGTGCATAGCTTCACACTGACAAAAATCCCTTGTGCTCAAGTATCATCTCAGAGTTGTTTGCAGTCCATTAAATACAGTGTACTGCTTATGAGCCACTAGACCTATATATAGGAAAACAAATTAATATCATTTAAACACTGCAACTTACAAGGATTTTGATGTCATGAGCTGAACCAATATCAGGTTTTTTTGCAAATATTTGGAAATAATGGGAAATACAACTTGGGAACATTTTTTGGTCATATTTCTGTGATCTGGTAATGTGATTGCACCAACATACCAGTGACAAACCCTTGAAACATGACTGGAAAACCCTGGATAAGTTTACATACGTACAGCTCTTCACAAAAGATCACAAATGATTACTATGGAATGATTTCAAACTAAAAAGTCACTGCCTTTGATGCTTTCCATACACATGTACCATGACAGAAAATCATATTTTCTCAGCCCAATCTTCCCCTTTTCCCCATCAACAGGTTTACAAATTCATTTGTACAATGAGTTTTGACCAAAATGTGTTGGTGGAAAGTTTTAAACTTACATTTGATTAGTAAGAAGCCTAGTATACAGAGAGAACTGAAATAAATTGTATTGACTTAATTTTGGTATCTTTTGTCTGGAAATGTATTAATTAATCTAAAAACACAACCTTGGCACAGTTCAAATCTTAGTAGAGACTACATGTATTACAAGGTGAATTTTTGACATGCTGTATGTATACTAGTACTTTGTTTTTAGTTTATAACACATGTACATCATACTACATGTATGTATAGAGTGTCAAAATTGGTAGCATAAATATGCAAATCAAATATATTTTTTGAGTTTTCAAAAAATACAAGAACTCTGAAAGTCACAACTGAAAAGTTTTACTGCAAAAACTTACATTTTTAAAATAATAAAAATTATGTAAAACAGAAACAACTTTGTCATCTTACAACATTTCATTCTTTGTATGTAGAAAGTCACCACACAATACCATTTCTTCATCTCCAAAAATTTCAAAACAATAGTGAAACCATAAACGAAAAGTGATGGATATCTACAGTCCAGTTTAACACTTTCACCTCCATTTCCCTTTCTAGATGATCAACTCTACTATAGAAAACACTGGGATTGGTTAAAACCGCAGTGTTGGAGACAGAAGACCTTCATAAAATTCAATTTTGAATGAAGAAGGTCAAAGTCTGTGTCCACTTCTGCTTTACTTGTTAGAGTGCCTACTTTCTGCAAAACACACCTTGACGCATATCATGAATTCACATTGAAAGACAATTAAATATACCAATACTGTGTGTAATTTTTAGTTGTTAACCCTTTCACCACTATGGTTTGGCCCAAACCCATTGATACCAACCATTAATGTGGCCCTGTCCACAGGGAATGGGGGAGAACAGGTTAAGACGAATGACACAAGAATGCAAATAGGACACCAGAAATAAATTTTGAAATGAAGTTCTTCACTATGAACTTACTTAAATGTAAATTTTACCAAGCATTTGTGTGTCCACTGGGAAAATGGGCAAGAGTTCCTGTAGACGCACTCATATTCCTGGAAATCACTTTAATCACTGACTTTCCTTGGAAGAAGCACATCAAATACAATTATTGGAGGGGTTTAGACCATTAGGATTAGGGATCTTTTTAGGGTTAGCATACTTAAAAGTGTTGTAGGAAAAGAAATTGGGGTGGGGCCTTTTAGGCACTCTTACCTGAAAATGAAGGTTATTTCAGGGATATTTGATGCTATTTCCATGGAAACAAAAAGACTCATCAAATCTATTACTGACAGTGGTACAACTTCATGAGGATATGAAAGATATCAAAAACTGAGGGTTCTATTGACTTGGCAACACACTTTCACTAGCTGTCAAAACATTTTTAGCCACATTAACTTATAGACCAGGACAAGAACAGTGTCATTCTAGGATGTCTGTTAGGTCTATACTAGTAAAATGAAGGGTGTGCAACCATCAGGAAAAAAGTTGCCACTTTTAAGAAAACCTGATATTCTTTTTGAATATGGGATTTGTATTTAATTTTTATGGCTATTACATTGAAAGTACACATAACTTTGAAGGGATATGACCAAAAATTAAAATTGAGTGTTCAGCTTCATGTCTGAAATATTAAATTTTTAATATTATTAATGTAAACAAGCCTTTGTGAGCCTGTGCTGAAGGCGTCACTTCTGTAACTACTGTAGCAATGGTCCCTCATTCGATCAGGCCGACCATCCCTCTTCAATATTGGAACATGCCATGGTACTGACGAGGCCAACCATGGCTTGCAGGGAGCACATTGGGTACTCGGACCGACCCCAGACCCTAACTCTCAAATGCAATTGCTGACAACCTATCAAAACTTCTAAACACGTAGTAAGTTACAAGCAATTTGAAACGTTGCGTCAAAAAGAGTGGACTTGTCGAAATACGAAAGCGGGGATATCCGCCATCTTGGATAAAAGAAAATGTTGGGTTATACCAGTACTTGCGCGGGGGATGTTGCACCATGCTCCCCTCACGGAACATTCACCGTTCTCACAATTACGAATTTTTTCGAAAGTTTCTGCTAAACACAAATGGTGAAAACTTCATGGCCTTTCGTTAACCCATTTAGATCAACTTTCTACATAATATACAGCAAAAATACCCAATTTACCACAGCAACAAAACTAACATGGGTACCTCCCCACAACTAACATAATTGGAATCGCCCTGATATTGCACTGGCGGGCTGTGCCGAGCAAAATTCTGAAAAGATCCTTCACAACTGTAGAAATCGTTACAATTTGTCCTCGACGCAGACGGTAGGATCACCTTGCCCTGTATAATTTTTTTCTGCTTGACTGTCTTTCAACATTTGAAATTTCCGCCGAACTCCCAGAACTGGTAAAGTTGTAGTGAGAGTCTACATCGTAGGCGATGAACCAGCTGCCTCGTTCAGAACCTTGGTCTGATCGCTGATATCTATGTTGTAAAATGCGATATATTTTCAGAATTGCTGGTTGTGCATGAAGCATTGCATTACACAGCTAAAAGCAGGAATTTACAATTTACCTTTCCACGCATTTTGCGCTGTTTGAAGCTGTACACCGGGTGGCAGGAAATTATTTCCTGAGTCTTGTCATATGTTGTGCAGTTCCGCTTCACCAAGTGATATGCAAATCATGTTACACAGGGCCTTTTAGCTTGGTCTAAATACGCCAATCACTACCTAAGACTGCAGGGTTTCTATCACAGACAGCGTTTGTCGCCGACACGTGCATCGCGACGGTCCCATGTCTTACATTCTACTCGTTTGGAAGGCTATGCTGTGATAAATGTGCACAGAGAACAAAAGTGATTTAAATGGAAGAGCAACAATGAAATGACAAGTGTAAGTTGACAAACAACCTGTGCAGCAAGATTGCTCTCTTCTGTATAGGTCTAGGGGGCGCTCTACACTATCATCGCTAAGGCGAGCCAGCTGGGTGACCGGCACGAAGCTTAGCTGAGCAGTGAGCCAGTCACTTACATCTCGTATTTTGTGATGTTGCACGACCCTCGCTTTCTATTGCTGACGCTGTGAACTATTAAAGGTAAGTTTTTGCCGTTGAACGGAGCGATGCTGGAAAACGAGTTGCCGGTGTACATCACATGCATGATGCATAGAGAGAATGTACCCACACGGCAACTCCACGGACCCGTGGAAAACGTAACCCTCCACCAGTACGGTTCTGCCACAGGCGCTCCTGAGCTGGGTAGTCTGCTAAGTAGATCGATTTTCGGATCGATCTATTGATCCCGTAGTCGATATGCCCGCCACTGCAACTTAGGTTACAGTGGCGGGCATATCGACTACGGGATCAATAGATCGATCGGAAAATCGATCTACTTAGCAGACTACCCAGCTCAGGAGCGCCTGTGGGTTCTGCTTCCATCATGCATGGAGTCTTGGAGACCTACCTGCAGGTCTGTTTTTGTACCTCCATGCATCATGGATGTCAAGAACTGACAGCATCGCTTCGCGCGAGCTTTCACTTCCCTGCAGTAGAGAAGTAATATACCGCACTCTGCTCTTCCACGGTCCTAGGGATACGAAGGAATGCACTATGCTCTTCTTCCACAGTCCTACGGATACGAAGGAAAGGGGAAATTCGCATCATTCATCTGCAAGTGACAGCTTTATCATCATATGAATAGCGAATTATATTCACTCAATCCCTGATTGGTGATAATGAAAAAAAAATAAAAATGTCTCAACATGTCTTAGAGTCTATCTTGATCATAATACATCATGAAAATGTGAAACACGTATGTGCAGACTTTGGAAAAATTGCACATCAATATACCGGTATAAATGGAACACCAGAGTCACAAGGTGGTGTAATTAAAGGAAAACACAGCCCCTTATGTTAAATCTTGGAAGAAAAGCACAGAGAAATTTATCCAATTTCAGTGATCAGGCTTACCCTGTTACCCATGGCGAGAAATTAACTGAAGTTGTTTTCATGGGCATACCTAGATTAGTGACAACATTAACACTAACATTAACACAGCTGAACACTACAATTTTTAAATTGAGAAAGGCATTTCATGTTCATTCACAAACTTTACTTTGAAATGCATGTCGCACATTTTGTGCTGGTAATGTGACAACCATTGACAGTTACTTGATATGGACTGTGATTTTCTCATTATCATACTTTTGTCTCACACAGTTGGAATAACTTGATTATGACCTCTAAAGGGTCAATTGGGATTAGGAGATTACTTGTAAGAGTTTACATATTTCCCATGATTCTCAGCTGACAGCTGGACTTCTAGCAGTATAGAGATTGTCACTTGTACCCATGTACAACCAGAAATAATCAGGAGATAAACAAAACACAGTTGATGAGGTCCATACTCAACACCAAGTCAACATATTGTATTCATGGATAATTTCAGACGTGCCTGAGGGACAGATAGTAGGACTCTCAAACTTTTACAATTCTTTTCTGATATACCACGTGTGGGGTTCACTTTAAAGCTCTTGGTGTGAGAAAAACTTTTACCAGCTTAGTTTTTCGAAAATCGAAAATTTTAATTTTCTCCATAGATTTAACACAGAGATGGTGGCCATTTTGTATTTTAAATATTACAAATTGTTGGGAAATTTGTTTCGCTAGTGCCAAACTTTGCATGGTGACCCCCGATTTTTATTTTTGATTTGGTAAGAGTTCTGTTAAATTTTCATTTAGGAAAGTTTGAGCAATAGTCTATCACTTTCGAGGTGCACACTACCTTAAAGGGATAGTACCAGTAGTGTTCTATGTTGGTGTATGATGAATACTCACACTGTTACAGAGGACATAACATTGATCATAAACTTTATCTTCCAAGAGCAGACAAAGGCTATTTTGACCTTGACATTGATGTTTGGAGAGAGACAATAGCCAAGAAACAAATAATAACTACAATGGTAGGATATAAAATTGATTGTGATTTCAACAAACTGTTTCCTCTGCTGTTGGGGGTGTTGTTTCGTTTTTCTATGACATGAAAGAAAACTTGTCAAGTTGGCACATGCTAAAGAGCCTCCATTGAATTGTGATGTAATTAGAACTCAACAGGATGCCAACTTGTCACACCAATCATACACCCTTCCTATGGCTGCCAAGATGAGTTATGTTCTGAGTTACTTCAAAGTTATCTCTGTATAATACCAACTGATGAGTCATATGGAATGCAGGGATTGGAATCTATTGTATCCTGTGATGTCATGTATTGTGAACTAAACTCCTCATGACTTCTTGAGATCACACTTTTGTTAGGGTATTTCTCCCTCAACTCCTCACTTGTTACTATGGCAACAACGTTTGCACTTTACACTATAATTTTGGTTTCCTTTCACAGGTCATCTCATGAAGTACTGTCATAGAGTAATAACGGTGCATACTTCGGGCAAAGAGTTTCAATCAGATCACTGACAGAAGATCTCATCGGAGAGGTAGGACTGGTAAGCCAGCAACAACTGTACTAGATATGATTAAAGCTAAATCCAACAGCCATTATTTAACAAAAGGTTGTCATTCCTCAATAAAACAGAATGCAAGTTGCAATTGGAAGACTCAAACTTTCTGTGAAGAAACTTTAAATTCCCTTCAGAAATTAACATTACGGGAAGGCTCCATTAACTTAGGAATACTCACTTCCCTAGACGATCAATTTCACAGACCTGCCTTTCCTACAATGGCACTACAATGGCACCAGCTGGATTAGATAAACATAACAATGGAACATTCACACCTTGAGGATTAAAAGTCTTCTGTTTGTCACCCGAGTTGCTCGGGCAAGGACTCGGTTTCAGGTACCATACAAGTTAATGCAGTCTTCCCTAATGAAAATAAAAATCAGAGGCCACTGTGCAAAATTATTTACTGACATTTAAATTGCCAAAGACCAAAATCCCTGTGTGATCGCAATGGGAAAAATTAAAAGGTTTGATTTTTGCAAAATAAAACTTTTTACTCCATGCACTTCAAAATGAGTCTTCATAGGTGGTACATGTAGGACAACAAGTATCTGTCTGTGAAGGGCATTCTACTGTGGATATTGTTTTGTCATTTAACAAAACCAATCTCAACCCGCGTTCACTTTAATGTGTAAGTGCTTGTAGTAGAATTGCCAAATATAGAGGAGGGGAACATCTTGTTGATTGAAAAACCACATGGGTACCGTATGTTATGTTTCTTCCAGGGCACAATGTATTGAAGTCATTTGATTTTCCAAAATATTTACCCAGTCAAAAAGCCTTGTTTCAGTGTATAAATATTTCCCAGGCAATAGAGGTGATTCTTCATACATCTTTTTCTTTCTGAATTCATTCACTAGGGTTGTCTCTAGTCAGAAGAGTAGGGTCTTGGGAAAAAAAGCTAAAAGACTAGGGGTATTAAAATTTTTTTTATAAATTTTCAAGTGGGATCATCAAATTTTTAGAGTCTGGGGTTTGCTCTAATATTTGCAGGGGCAAGGAAAGAATTTGATGGCACATCTGCAGCCTTAAAAACTAAATGTTCCCTTAAAACAAATGGCATTGGTGGAGATAAATGTACACACAGTCTTCTGTATACCGGTATATTGCCAGTAATGTAAGGAATGGTCAGCGATCACTTGAACACTGGGGGCGCTCTAAAGCTTGTGCTGTAGTCTGCTTCTTTGCACCATATCTGCTACTGGCTTGCTCTGTCCATTACATTGATCCAGTAGGTGATGTTTTGTCCACATCCATGGATGCCATTGCCCAGCGTTGTTGAGCAGTCTGATTGCTGATTATTTACTAGAGTTGAGTGTTCAATGATGATGCTAATTTTTGTTCTGTTTTGAATGTGTAAAGAATCAAAGTTAAATATTGAGAAATTGAGCAGAGAACCAAACTACCAGCAACAAGCTGTATTAATCTCATGATAGGATCCTCCGAATGCATGTGCAATTTTGTCCTATGATTCGACAGACAGTTTGATGTAAGGTAACCAGGATTTTGACACAATGGCTTTCTTATGCCAGACTGCTCAGTTCAGTCTGTGGTAGAAATAGAGCAGGGAACTAGACAAACTTACAATACTACCACATTATCAAACACTGGTGGCGCTTTAAATAAAGCTTAGAGGATTTTCATTGGCACCTACTGTTGATGTAACCTTTATATTACAATATATACACCTATAATCACCTTTTTTCTGATATGTGACCAAATTTTTTGTTTTTATCTTAAACACACACCAATTCTGTCTCTTTAACACACGTACCCATACAGGTTTACCAGTTGGCATTGCAAGTCTTGGCCCACAGAGTTCACGATCAGATGAAGGCATATCTACATGTGTAGATGAGAACCATCCTCAATCACACTCCATGAAAATGAAAAAAAAGGTCAGTGAGGGCTGCATATAGCATTGCATAGTCATACTGCAGTGTGTGTGTATATGTGTATGTGTGTGTATGTATATACATATGTATATATACACACACACATATACACACACAAACGATGTCTGTATATATATATATATATATATATATATATATTATATATATATATATATATATATATATACACATACAATGTCTGTGGTTCAACTGGTCAATACAATCAATTGACAACAAACATTTCACCATGTGCGTAAAAAGCTATATATACATGTACCCCTTAGCATATTCACACCATTTTAGTCTTCTGACAAGGCTAACAAAGCAATGTTGCAGGGATGAAATTGTAAAAACATTTCTCCAGCAACCTTTAGAGAGAGAGAGAGAGAGAGAGAGAGAGAGAGGGGGGGGGGGGAGGAGGCTCTGAGGACGAACATTGGAAAGATGTTGAATGGCATTTCTAATTTGTGTCCATACATCAACAACTGCTAGTTGATGGCATAACAGTAAACTCAACGGAAAGTAAAGGCGGCTTAACATGGACATGTGATCTTCATCCTGTTAATGTTGTGCAGATATTTCAAACTCATTTGTGAAGAAAATTACTACTTTCAAGGAAATCTCTAAGTGTCCTTGGAAATTCAGCCTCTGAATCCAGATAACATTTTGACATGGCAATGTGTCACAAATTATACTTTATGGTGACGTTAGCCTCTTCTATTGTGAAATGTGAAATCAAACAATTCCTACCATTGAGAATATTTTACCACTTGCACAATATAACTTGATGGATGAGACCTGTCAGGTTGATAGGAACACTCTGCTCTGATTTTCATACAAGGTTACCATGGATATTTCAACTAAAAAGGCAAATTAAAATTCTTTCTTCAATATTCAGATCAATGGCGGGAGCACTACAGGTGCACAAACTACAGAGCACAAATCGCAAAATCTGTAAAGAGAGGGATCAAATATTTATGGCCAATACTGATCATAAAACTAAAAGTCTACATTTCAACAAATTAATGGATCAAAGGTGTCGATGCCACGTATAGCGAAAAAGGTAGGGTCAAAAAAATAATGTATACAAATGGGTAGTACCTCAACCGGTCCCTGAAAATAACCAACCTCAGGCTCTGTCTTATACCCAACCCGCCCTCCCCTGCATTATCAAGTCTGCCACACTGAAAAACTTACTGAAAAAAATTTCTATGCATAGGCTACATCACTGCGCAGCTATGAGTCCTGCCCCATTCAAAACCTGTGGACAAAGAGACAGACCATGGTAAGAAACACCAATGGTCTTTATGAATGCTTATGGCCTTGGGCCAAAATGTGCAAACGTCTATAGAAAACAATACAGATCTCTAAATCAAAGCTGTCACAAACAACTTACTGATAGGAGGAAAACCAGACAAACTACACTATGTGGGTATATATGCTAAAGGCAGAAAATTACAAATGTGAACTATTGAAGTACGTCATATGCAAGTTATGCAATCCAATGTAATAACTGGTTGCAGTAGGAATATTGGCAAATTGTCATCGGACTTGCATAAAAAAGTCAGTGAAGGGTTTAATAGTACAGCGGTACTGTTATGCAAATATTTTGGGGTCACTTGAGGACAAATCAACCTCGTTCGTGAAGTTTGCCGAAAGTAATTTTAGTGCTATTAGAACATTGTTCAAAATATTTGTTAAAAGATATTATTCTCATAAGACAGTGACTGAATATATGTCACCTTGAAAAAATCATTATAATGTGGAGCTTGTCAAGTCATCTGCTATATTATTTTTAATTCTCCTTGGAATGACTTCTATTCAACAGGCGTGTTTCAGGATAGTTTGCCCTGCATAAGAAGGTTAATATGGCGGCATTGCTGAACTACTTCCATCACCGTCCATTAAATGTGACGTGTAGAAGGGAGATCTCATGAAAACATATACTCATGCATCGGTAGATTCAATCACATGATCTGAATTGATATATGTAGATCCAAGATCTATTATTTGGCCTTCTTAAGGTATGTAGCCAAAGTACCCTATTATGCTACAAGTCATAGCTATTTCCTCTGACGCCATACTTCTTGCCAATTATTTTCCCGAACAATGGAAGCACAGGCAAAGTGTTTGGATAGGTTCATTTAATGGCTCGTATGTGCGGGACACTATGGCGTTGTCAGTCTTGCATGTATCACTGAACTCTTCAATCCAGTGCCAATGTTACCTGTCTCTTTTTTGTTTGTTCGTTGCTGTGGTAAAGTACGGTAGTCGTGCACTAGATTTCTCTGTTGTGCAGGTTGTGTGGTGTTGGCTGCAATTGTAGCTCTTATTCACTGGCATTTTCTATGGTATATTGTCGACTGTGTTGCGCCAGCCTGACAGCAGAAGCAATGTGCGGTCATTTCCATGTACAGATAAGAAGTTGGTTTGGTGTGTGTGTGATAAAGAATTTTTGTGTTTTTCTACATAATGATCATTTTATAGTGTTTTTTAAGGTTCCAAGACAGGAAATCAACCTTTTTAAGCTAACAATTCCCTAGTGTTTAATATGCTCAAAACCCCGTAAATTATATATTTTTGGAAAGCCTAGATATAGAGGAACATTTTGGTTACCCCAGTGTCACCATGTTTTACATAGCAGCTAATTTGCATAACCTTTCAAAAATCGGTTTTGCCTATGTTTTGTTTCAATGCTCTGAGATATGTGGCTGAAATTTGTGTGAGTGAAAGCTGTCTGAAGGATCTTCCAAAGTGTGTCTCAAAATTTTTTAAACCTTCTGAAACATTTTTTATGCCAGAAAAACATCCAGAGCAGTGAATTTAACCCTAGTTGATTTCTTTAAAATTGTGCTCAAATAACAACTAAGCAAGATATAAAAAATCTGAGACATACTTTGGAAAAGCATTGTAACAGCTTGCCTTCCAGGAAGTTTGAGTCAGATGTTTGAAGTATAGAGACAAAACACAGGGAAAACCGATTTTTGACAGGTTATGCATATTACCTTTCACTTGATAGTTATGTAAATAATAGTGACACTATTGTTACCAAAATGTTTCCCTATATCTAGGCTTTCAGAAAATGTATAATTTGCGGGGGTTCCGAGCTTATTAACCACCAAAGAATTGTTAGATTGAAAAAGGTCAATTTCTTGTCTTGGAACCTTTTGGAAGATAGATGGTATGGGAACCTTGGTATGAATACCATTTCTCTCATGCAGCAACACGATTGAGAATTGTGCGAAAACCACAGTGAAGTGGTAACAGCCTTAACAAAAAAACTATAGAAACATCCCTTAATTTTATAAAGTAAGGTAGCACTTGATTAACAAGCTTTTTTACTGTTAAGCTGAAAATACACTCTTCTCTTACAGGCTGATTAGTCCTCGATATGGCTGCCTTATTTGTAGCTGAAGAATGGGACAGGGTAGGTAGCCCGATGTCTGCCCTCAACTGTCAACTTGCCAGCTGTACAGCTGAAGAGAGAGAGACTCACTGTATGGTGTTAAGGGTGCATGATGAAAAAGAATTGGGTGAACCCAACAAGGTCAAACTTATTACTCCTTGTCTGCACAAATCTGTTGAACATTTTGATGTTAAGAATGCTGATATCAACTGGCTGCTATCACCGGAGATGTATTTCACCCAGGTGCCACAACTAAAGGATATAAAAACCATAGTTGGACATTTCCCATTGACAAGTACTGCTGCCTTCGCCATGAAGGATAGATTCTTCCCAACTGCCAGGGCTGTTCTTATCAATCATGGCATTGAATCACCTCTTGCTGACCATCATCTGAAAGAAGCAGCAAGAGGCAGATGTGGTGTTCTCTGTTGGACAACAGACATATGATGAATATTCAAACTGCTACAGAGGACATAACATTGATCATAAACTGTATCTTCCAAGACCAGACAAAGTCTTCTTTGACCTTGACATTGATGTCGGGAGAGACGAAATATCCCACAAACAAATACTGACATCAACTGTCGGACCTAAGATTGATTGTGAGTTCAACAAAACTTTGGCCTCTGCCATTGCTGATGTGGTTAATTCATTTCATAATCACAACGAAAAACTGCCAAGTTGGCATGTACGGACACGTATTCCATTGAACTGTGAAGTGATCAGAACAAAACTGAATGCATATTCAAGATGTCGACATATCACACCAATCATACACCCTTCATATGGCTGTCAAGATGAGTTTTGTACAGAGTTACTTCAAAGTTATCTCTGTATAATACCACCTGATGAGTCATATGGAATGCAGGGTTTGGAATCTATTGCTGCTGGCTTACCAGTCCTGGCTCCGATGGGATCTTCTTTCGGTGATCTAATCACAGTTCTTTGCCCACTATTTGCATCATGTTTACTCTATGACAGTACTTCCAAAGATGACCTGTCTAAAAAAGTAATAGATGCACTGTCAAGGCCAGAAATTGCTGCCAAAAGAGCAAAGGAATTGAAAAAGCAATACCAAGAAAACTGTGAAGTCTCAACAACTCATCAAGACTTCCTTTCACATTTTGTGACATCACCAACAGCTGTGACTAATGGTGAGATGCACAGAAATTCTTGAATTATTAACCCTTTTCCTGCAAAGTCAATATTTTACCATCAGGTCAAGATGGTTAAAATTAATGAAACACAACATATTCCATATGGTGTATTTTAACATAATACTGTACATTTGAAGGCTGTTGAAAACATAATATTGTAAACTTGATTTTTTTGGACTAAAGATGTTTTAACAGACCAAGCCAAGTGGGTGAAAATAGTACATCACGGTTTGGCTCAATACTGCTTTTTACTGACTTGACTGATGGGAAAGTGATACTGTCTGGCAGGAAAAGGGTTAAAGAGATCAAATTATTAAACATGGCATCTAAACAAAAAAAAATAGTTCATATTTTTAATGTAGACCTTCCCATTAATTTGAGATATTCATAAACAACTCAGCATGTTTCACAAATTAGTTATACACTATTCCATTGCTATAAATAACTCTCTCTCTCTCTCTCTCTCTCTCTCTCTCTGTACAGCATTAAGTAGAGACTCTACTTGTGAATCTTGTTCCCTATCAGCTCAAAATGAAAATCAGCCCCTCTCACTGAAAACAGAAATGAACACAGGTTAGTGTGAACAAATGAGTATTAATATTGGTATCAATCCTACTGAGACCTCCAGAATTTGCATTCACCACAGAGGATCTGGTACAGGAAAAGGCAAATGCAGAATAAATAATTACTGATCATGTCATTCGAATGTTCACGAAAATTCAAAATCACTTTACATGTATTACCATATGATTATGCTCTTCGCTATGTGTTTTGCTTTTACAATAAATTACAATTTGCATTCCTGGAAAACAGATAACCAAACACAACTGCCATGCAAAACTTGTAGACTTGTGCCTATATTTGTTCCTCTTACCCATGCCTTTCACGGAACATTATGCCATGTATACCATTGCTGCAGGCTGTTGCCATATAGGGAAATGGTAACGTACCTGTCCAGATATACTCCATGGGGTAATAAAGGACTAGTACATGACTAGACATATGCTCACTATTATCACATATGAAAGGCTATTGTAAGTGTCTCATTTCACATCTTTCTCTAACTGTATCTCACACAACCTACACAGAATTACCTATTGGCATTACAAGTCCTGGCCCACAAAGTCCACAATCAGATGAAGGCATATCTTCAGATGGGACCCAGCCACTATCACCAACACTTGAAGAAGACAATGGTCAGTTACAACAACAATTTTGTGATGTTGCTGATAATTACAGATAAAAATGGATCATCATATGTTTAACAATTTGCAAAGAACATGAAACTGAAAAATTTTGAAATTTTGAGTTTCCAAAACTGTGATCACTTCTTACATTTATTCAGTTGCGGTAAATGTATTGATTGTCCAATATTGTGTATTTTCAAACATTCTGTCATCAGGAGTTTCTTTCATAACTTTTTGAAATGGTCAAATGCATAGGGGTACCAACACAAACTGTCTTTTAACATGATAGAGAATAATGCGTAATAAGCTTATGTTTTTTTTGTTGATATTTCAGTGTAAATTAAGCCTTTTTAAAAACATGGGTATATCTCAGGTATAATGTAGAAATGTAGAAATATGGCTTGACGGATTCAATTAAAACATACTTAAGTGTGAACCAAAATGTCTGTATAAATTTTTTCACATTTTCACATGCCTTTCTTCTACTCACAACACTACACACACTACAGCTGCTGATCACAGCTCATATGTTGGCGATAAAGCTAAAAGTCAGAAACAACCAGCATCAGAACCAGTGAAGAATATGGATAAATTGAAAATCAGGAAGAGGAAAAAGACGTCGTGTAAGTTCATGGAAATCATTTCATTTTGACACATTCACCTTACTGTCATACAATTGTGTTAATGTTTCTGTAAGTGAATGTTTGGCTGAGGTGTTTGAATTGTGTTAAACAAATCATGCCTTTTTCCTGTGCATGTGTTTTAAAAATTACAGTATATGCAAATTTCTTGCAGAGAAAATAATGACATTTCATGTTTTCACCATCTCCAATGTTCCGTTTTATAGCTATCATGGCAGAAGCCACTTGTGAGGTTGAGGAAAAAAAGATGAAACCTGAGAGCAAAGACATGGACTTGGAAAACAGGAAGAAAATTAAGAGATGGCAGAGAAAAATTACAATATGGAAACACAGCTGATCATGTCAAGTGATGCACCAGCAGACAGTAAGATTAAACTTCTTGATGCTGCATTTGACAAATTTCAGGCTATACTTGAGAAACCCGTGAAGGGATCTTTACTGTTCCCTCTAAGTTATCTTTCAGTAGAAGATATGGAGTATTTCTGGCAGAGATATAAATCTGGTGAAGTTGAGGAGACTCTGACTGGAATTCTAATATCACCTGAGATACAATCCATGGCTGAAGAGGCAGGATTTACTGTCAGGATTGTTCTGAAGATAGATGAGATGGAGTTTAATGACCTCAAGCAGATAATGAAAGGTAAGGAAGATGTTCTATGTACAGCCGTAAATCAATAAAAATTACAGCGGCAATGCAGAATTTCAGTTTTATTAAACAGGTATGCATGCATAGGAAACCCACTTTTTGAGGGAACAACTACAAGAGTTTGCTGGTAAGTAAAATGTTATAATTTCACATGTAACACTTACATATGAGGAATACATCTTAAATTTCTGTTCCAATTAATATTATAATTTGTAAATGTAAAGGTTTCTGTGAAAGGAGTTTAAAACTACAAATCTTGTTATTTTTTGATATACAATATCATCATGGTAACAACAAATTCATGTTGAGAAATGTTACTGATAAATATAAACTCTTTGTTGTGAAAATAATAGCAAGATCAGTTTGACTTATTTCTCCGTTCTAATTTTAATTCTCTTTTTACTAGAAATGACTGTTCCTTCTCCATCTATGAAGACATTCCAGAGATCTCCTGTCTACAATAACTGGGAAAGATATATTCTGGACCATGTACCAAACATCCACCATGCAAGGTATTTACTAGAACAATCTAGATTTCATCCAGTGTTGAACACACTGAGACAGGAAGATTTTTTCTATCCTACCTTTGTATCTTACTGGTATCAGAATATGTATTCTTTACCATCCTCTGTAACCAAGGCAACTGAGTATGCTATCATGTACCATGTACAAATCTATTGTAAAGAACACAACCTTGACCAAGACAGGTTGTGGCCTACACTTCAAGGCAGGTTTGAAGGAATTGGAAAGATTTTGTATGACAACATCTCTGAGGAAAACATTGGTAAACTGTACACTTCATGGATTGATTCTGATGTTTCAGATATTGAGTTTTATTTGTACGGTTTAGTAAATGAATATGAAGATTGTTTTACTTTTTGTAATTTGTTTGTGTACACATATATCATAGCATGTTATTTGTCTGCTGACATCAGATCAGGTGGCAAGTGTTTACCACAGTTGTTGGAAAAGAAAATGTTTAATTTTTTTGTTAATAAGTTGCCATTTTTTTGCCCATATGTGTCAGGCATACTCGGAGACAAATCAGGAATATTTTTAAAAGAATATGTGAGAGACATTTCCAGGGAATCGGAAAAATCCAATATTTACATATGCTTGGAAAGACTTGGGTATTGTTTAATGGAATCAAATTGTTCACATCTTGTCATTGCAGAGTTAGAACAATTGTTTGGAAAGAGAGTACTAGATTTGTCAAGCTGGGAAACTCTGTCAAATCAGTGTATACATGCTCTTGTTGCAGTTATACAAAATACTGATATCATTCAGACAGTAGATTTGTATTCAAAAACACAGGCAGTATATCTTGCAGATTTGTTTAAGAAATATGTTGAGCAAGTCCTCCAAGAACCAAGAGCAATAACAAAGTTAAGTTGTAAAATTGGAAATCCATTTGAATTTATTTCATTAGCAAGGTTATTGACAGCACTGCCAATTTTGCATTGTTTACAAGACAAAGGAGAAGGCGCTTCACCTGTGGTTCACTCCAGTTATATCCCTGATATTCTGTCGGTAACAGTCAATTGTTTATATGCAATTGAAAGTGTTGACGAGTGTTTTGTAGAAATGTTACCCCAGGCATTTGAATGGATGCCTATGTTGGAAAGGTTGGATCTTGTGAACATCGGTCCGGTATGCAGTGACATACTGCAATGCATTGTTAAAGTCAAGCCTAAACTCAGTATTGCAAAATTGACTCTTGCTCAAAATGAATTGTCATTTCAACATTGTGAAATGATTTTAAAAGTGGTGATGTCAATACCAAATCTACGATGCTTAGACTTGAAAAGAAATAACATAGGTAATGTTGGATGTGCTATTTTGTTACCGATAAAAGATGACGTAGCAGTGATTGTAGAAGGCAATGGTGTTGGAGAAGGGCTTGTTAGCCTGCTGTCGGCGGCTTATGTTTGTTCTGATAAGGTTGACCTGCAACACATTTGTGCTGCAGAAGTTAAAACTCTTATTGATTTCCACAAGCTGCAGCGATCTCTAGAATGTGTTACCAAGCTTGATACTAGCACTGTCCCTCAGGATAGTTTTTACAACTTTTGTGAAAATCTGTCACTGTTCTTGAAGACCAAACACTTGATATTGTGTAAGGAAAGACGTGGGCTTGATTTTAAAGGCACTGAACTATTGCAAGCTAGTCTTAAACATCTAAAGGAAATTACACATTTAAGTATCAAGGAAGTAAGGTTAGATGTACAGATACTCAATGACATTCTTAAAAGTATTGCACCCTCACTTACACATTTGAGCATTTGCAATCATAATGTTACTGAAGAAGTATTTACAGGAAGCCTTGAACATCTCACAAACTTAGTCAAATTTGACTTAAGTCATAATAACATCGCACATGTAGGCGATATGTCCTTCAAACACTGTAAAAAACTTACAGATATTGATATGAGCTATAACAAATTGCAAAATTCTCTGAAAGATATATTAATGACTTTGCCACAAACTGTTAAAAATATTGATGTCAGCAACAACAACATTGCAGAAATTTCAGGAGTGGGAAAGATTCTGGATCATTTCCACAATGTCAAAAGTATTAATTTACGGTCAAACGATTTTGGAGCTATTAACATACATTCATTGCTTCATGAAATTGATAGATATGATATGCAATCAAAAGTTGATGTGAGTGACAGTTTGTCTCCATTGTACAGTCTGGTGTCTTGCATTGAAAATAAAACACCAGAATTGTCTGCACTACCAGATTTGGAAAATGATGATTTGCATCTCAGTTTGAAACGATTTGAAAGCTGGTTTGACACTGTGTCAAAGACTACTCGTCTTGAAATTTCAGTGGATGAAAGATGGTCAAAACATAACATGCAGCATATTTGTAAAGAGATGGCTGTTTTTACAAGTGTTAAGTGCATAAAGTTTTGCAAGCTTGATAAAACAAGATTCCAGATGTTGATGAAGAACATTGATATGTTCAGCATGTTCAACATTTTGATTTCAGTTGTAATCACATTGGAGATGAAGGGCTGGAAGGGATAAGTGATAGTTTTAGTTTACTTGAAAACCTTGAGTATGCTGACTTCAGTCATACAGGTATTGGTATCAATGGAATTAAAGTTCTGTTAGAAGTTCAATCTCATCACATCAGAAATCCATTTATCAATGTAGCACATAACCTTAGTGGTCTATCTGCCATTGTACCTCACATCAAAGATCAACTCGAATCTTATTCTACAGATGTAGATCTTGATTCAGATCAGCTTCCTGTACAACAATTGAAATTCTGCTTTGATATTGCTGACATCAACCTGAGCAGAAAGAATGTGAGCGATGATGATATGGAAATGTTATTAAGAGGTATGAAACATCTGTGTATGGTAAATAGTATTGATCTTAGCTTTAACAACATTGACTTATTAGGTGCACGTTATTTTTGTGAAGTGTTTAATGAAATGAATGAACTAAAATGTTTGATTCTTAGTCATAATAAAATTGATGATGTTGGTGTAGACAGGTTGGTTAAAGGCATGGACAAGAAGTTAAAACTAAGACATCTTGATCTTAGTCATAACACAATAGGTGACTACGGTGCACAGTGTTTGAATACGTGTTTAGTGAATATGAAAGAACTGAGACATTTTGATCTCAGTTACAATCGCATTGGTGACAATGGTGCAGTTAGTTTGGCAGAGAGTAGCAAGTTTATAAAACATCTCAATCTCAGTAGTAATAACATAAGCGACCATGGTGCAAAAGGTCTAAGTGAAATGATGGAATCAATGTGTGATATGAGACATCTTGATCTCAGTCACAACAAGATAGGTGACCCTGGTGCAGAGAGTTTGTGTCGAAAGATGAATGAGATGAGTGCGTTAACACATTTTGATCTCAGTAACAACAGATAGGTGACCATGGTTTTGAGTATTTGAGTAGACACTTGGTAAGCATGAACTCACTAACTCATTTTGATCTCAGTCATAATAACATTGGTGACCCTGGAGCAGAGAGTTTGAGTCAAGGGATAGATAAGATGAAAAAAATAACACATCTTGATCTCAGTCACAACAAGATAGGTGACCCTGGTGCAGAGTGTTTGAGTGGAAGCATGGTAAGGTTAGACTCACTGACACATTTTGATCTCAGTCATAATTACATTGGTGACCGTGGAGCAGAGAGTTTGAGTCAAGGTATGGATAAGATGAAAAACATAACACATCTTGATCTAAGTCATAACAGGATAGGTGACCAAGGTATCAAGAGTTTGAGTAGAATTGGAGCAATGAATGAGTCAGTAAACATTAACCTCAGTCACAATGAAGTAACTGTCTATGGAGCTGAGAATTGGAGTGAAGTGTTAGAGGAGATGGATGATATAGTATATCTTAATCTCAGTCATTGTAAGATAGGTGACTCTGGTGCAGAGAGGTTAGGAAGTAGAATAGGAAGTGCAAACAAACTAACACATCTTATTCTCAGTGATAATGACATCAGTGACATTGGTGTACAGAGACTGAGTCAAGGAATGGATAGGCTGTACAATGTAACCCTGGTTGATCTCAGTTTTAACAAGATTGGTGACACTGGTGCAGAATATCTGGGAAGAGCAATGGGAAAGATGGACAAGTTGATGTCTTTTGATCTCAGTAATAACTGTATAAGTGACCATGGTGTGGACAGATTTAGTCAAGGTATAGGTAAAATGCATCAAATAACACATATTAATCTTGGTTTCAACAAAATCTGTGATCATGGTGCAGTATGTTTGGGTAAGGGAATGAGCGGTTTGATAGGCCAGGATTCTTATCCTTTCAAGCCAGGATTCCATGAAAGGGATAGAATATTAAGCAAAATAGAATATGTTGATCTCAGTCACAATGATATCAGTGACCTTGGAGTGGAAGGTTTGAGTAAAGAAATGAAATCAATGTTTGATCTGAGACATATTGATCTCAGTCATAACAGGATAGGTGACCATGGTGTAGTGTGTTTGGCCGAGGGAATCAGTGAAATGTATCATGCAGGAGACATGGATAGTGATCCTTTCTTGTCAAGTTTTCATGAAAGGGATAGAAATATAAACAAAATAGAATATCTTGATCTCAGTCATAACAAGATAGGTGACCCTGGTGCTGAGTGTTTGAGTAGAAGCGTGGTAAGGTTAGACTCACTGACACATTTTGATCTGAGTCATAATTACATTGGTGACCATGGAGCAGAGAGTTTGAGTCAAGGTATGGATAAGATGATAAAAATAACACATCTTGACCTCAGTAACAACAGGATAGGTGACCATGGTATTAAGAGTTTGAGTAGAATTGGAGCAATGAATGAGTCAATGCACATTAATCTCAGTCACAATGAAGTAACTGTCTATGGAGCTGAGAATTGGAGTGAAGTGTTAGAGGTGATGGATAATCTAGTACATCTTAATCTCAGTCATTGTAAGATAGGTGACTCTGGTGTAGAGAGGTTAGGAAGTAGAATAGGAAGTGCAAACAAACTAACACATCTCATTCTCAGTGATAATGACATCAGTGACATTGGTGTACAGAGACTGAGTCAAGGAATGGATAGGCTGTATAATGTAACACTGATTGATCTCAGTTTTAACAAGATTGGTGACACTGGTGCAGAATATCTTGGGAGAGGAATGGGAAAGATGGACAAGTTAATGTATTTTGATCTCAGTCATAACTGTATAAGTGACCTTGGTGTAGACAGTTTTAGTCAAAGTATGAGTAAAATGCGCCATTTAACACACCTTAATTTTAGTTTCAACAAGATCGGTGATCATGGTGCAGTATGTTTGGGCAAGGGAATGAGTGGTGTGATAGGCCAGGATTCTGATCCTTTGATGTCAGTTTCCTATAGAAGGGATAGAATATTAAGCAAAATAGAATATGTTGATCTCAGTCACAATGATATCAGTGACCTTGGAGTGGAAGGTTTGAGTAAAGAAATGAAATCAATGTTTGATCTGAGACATATTGATCTCAGTCATAACAGGATAGGTGACCATGGTGTAGTGTGTTTGGCTAAGAGAATCCATGAAATATGTCGTCCAAGAGCTGGAAAAGTCATTCACACCTATTCTTTCATGTCGAGTTTCCATGGAAGAAAAAGAAGTATGAACAAAATAGAATATCTTGATCTCAGTTTTAATGACATAAGTGACCGAGGTGCCAAGAGTTTGAGTGAAAGTATAGAATTAATGGTTAATGTAAGACTCTTGATCTCAGCCATAACAAGATAGGTGACCCTGGAGTTGAGTATTTGAGTAGACACATGGAGAAGATCATGTACTCACTGACACATTTTGATCTCAGTCATAATCACATTGGTGACCATGGAGCACAGAGTTTAAGTCAAGGGTTGGATAAGATGAAAACAATAAAACATCTGGACCTAAGTCACAACATGATAGGTGACCCTGGTGCAGTGTGTTTAAGTAGAAGCATGGTATGGATGTACTCACTGACACATTTTGATCTTAGCCATAATTACATTGGTAACCATGGTGCAGAGAGTTTGAGCCAAAGGTTGGATAAGATGGAAAAAATGAAAAATATTGATCTTAGTCATAACAGGATAGGTAACCATGGTTTCAACAGTTTGAGTAGAATTGGAGCAAAGAATAAGTCAATGAACATTAATCTCAGTCATAATGAAGTAACTGTCTATGGAGCTGAGAATTGGAGTGAAGTGTTAGAGGTGATGGATGATCTAGTACATCTTAATCTCAGTCATTGTAAGATAGGTGACTCTGGTGCAGAGATGTTAGGAAGTAGAATAGGAAGTGCAAACAAACTAACACATCTTATTCTCAGTGATAATGACATCAGTGACATTGGTGTACAGAGATTGAGTCAAGGAATGGATAGGCTGTACAATGTAACACTGATTGATCTCAGTTTTAACAAGATTGGTGACACTGGTGCAGAATATCTGGGAAGAGGAATGGGAAAGATGGACAAGTTGATGTATTTAGATCTCAGTCATAACTGCATAAGTGACCTTGGTTTGGACAGATTTAATCAAGGTATAGGTAAAATGCATCATATAAGACACTTTAATCTTAGTTTCAACAAGATCGGTGATCATGGTGCAGAGTGTTTGGGTAAGGGAATGAGTGGTGTGATAGGCCAGGATTCTGATCCTTTGATGTCAGTTTCCCATAGAAGGGATAGAATATTAAGCAAAATAGAATATCTTGATCTCAGTCACAATGATATCAGTGACCTTGGAGTGGAAGGTTTGAGTAAAGAAATGAAATCAATGTTTGATCTGAGACATATTGATCTCAGTCATAACAGGATAGGTGACCATGGTGCAGTGTGTTTGGCTAAGGGAATCAGTGAAATGTATCATGCAAGACCCATGCATATCGTTCCTTTCACAGCAAGGTTTCATGGAAGGGATACAAGTATAGACTATCTCAATCTCAGTTATAATGACATAAGTGACCATGGTGCAAAAGGTCTAAGTGAATGGATGGAATCAATGTGTGATATGAGACATCTTGATCTCAGTCACAACAAGATAGGTGACCCTGGCATTGAGTATTTGAGTAGACACTTGGTAAGCATGAACTCACTGACACATTTTGATCTTAGCCATAATTACTTTGGTGACAATGGTGCAGAGAGTTTGAGCCAAAGGATGGATAAGATGGACAAGATAAGACATCTTGATCTTAGTCATAACAGGATAGGTGACCATGGTATTAAGAGTTTGAGTAAAATTGGAGCAATGAATGAGTCTGTACATATTGATCTCAGTCACAATGAAGTAACTGTCTATGGAGCTGAGAATTGGAGTGAAGTGTTAGAGGTGATGGATAATCTAGTACATCTTAATCTCAGTCATTGTAAGATTGGTGACTCTGGTGCAGAGAGGTTAGGAAGTAGAATAGGAAGTGCAAACAAACTAACACATCTTATTCTCAGTGATAATGACATCAGTGACATTGGTGTACAGAGATTGAGTCAAGGAATGGATAGGCTGTACAATGTAACACTGATTGATCTCAGTTTTAACAAGATTGGTGACACTGGTGTAGAATATCTGGGAAGAGGAATGGGAAAGATGGACAAGTTGATGTATTTAGATCTCAGTCATAACTGCATAAGTGACCTTGGTGCAGAGAGATTTAGTCAAGGTATGAGTAAAATGCATGATTTAGCACATTTTAATCTAAGTCACAACAAGATAGGTGATAATGGTGCAGAGTTTTTGGGTAAGGGAATTAGTGGTGTGATAGGCCAGGATCTTGATCCTTTGGAAAAAATTGATAGAACATTAAGCAAAATAAAATATCTTGATCTCAGTCACAATGATATCAGTGACCTTGGAGTGGAAGGTTTGAGTAAAGAAATGAAATCAATGTTTGATCTGAGACATCTTGATCTCAGTCATAACAAGATAGGTAACCATGGTGTAGTGTGTTTGGCTAAGGGAATCAATGAAATGTGTCATGCAGGAGACATACATACTGCTCCTTTCTTGTCATTTTTTCATGGAAGAGATAGAAATATAAATAAAATAGAATATCTTGATCTCAGTCACAATGATATCAGTGACCTTGGGGTGGAAGGTTTGAGTAAAGAAATGCAATCAATGTTTGATCTGAGACATATTGATCTCAGTCATAATGACATAAGTGACCGAGGTGCTAAGAGTTTGAGTAAAGAGATCAAATTAATGCATAATATAAGACATCTTGATCTGAGTCATAACAAAATAGGTGACCATAGTGCTGAATGTTTAGGTAGAATGTTGAAGGGGATGTACCAACTTGCATATCTTGATATTAGTCACAATGTCCTAAGTGACTCTGGTGCAAACACATTAATGGAACAGACAAAAGGTTTAATTAACCTTTTGCACATTAATTTAAAGTAGTCTGTGCCAGGACAGGAACTCGGACTCAGTATGGTATAGAGTTACAGTGATTCATTGTAAGCTTGACAGTGTAGCCTTACTGTAATACAGTAGTGTCAGTTTAGCAGATTTCGAGTAACAGCCCCCTCACTCGACAACACATGCAGCTTACAAGTTATAGTGCATTCAATAGTGTGACACAAAGAGACAGTTACTTCAAGAGATGAATATCAACGGTTACCATAGATTTGAATAATTATTACAATTTTGTATTACTTGAATATCACATTATATGTTTCCTTATGTCAAAGACTATAGGAAAATTTAAGGAAAAACATGTTTAGTATACACATCGTCTTTGCCCTCATTTTATAATTGTTAAAATGCAATACTTGGCTTTTTTATCTTCTTGTATACACTGTGTTTATTGTCACCATTCTGTTACATTGTGAGAGTGTGGCATCTTAGAAACCTTTGTGCTTGAATGTTAATGATTATATTATATTTCCACACTGTGTATTTTGAGATGTTTTATTGCGACTGGTGTCATCAGACCTTTATATGCATTCATACAACAAATGCATAGTTAAAGGGAAAGTAGTTCTTTGAGCATTTATAGGAAATGTTAATTGCTGGTACATTCCTACAGCAGACGATAAACTCTCCGACAATTCATGGTATGATGAGAAATAAAGCTATGAGTCCTGTGCACTGACTTTCGCAGTTTGGTATTGTAGATATTTCACCTGGTGATATTTATGTACCAGTACTGAATTTCAGTTTTGTCTTTTACATTTTTGTATTCAGACAATGTAACTCTCTTTTCTAATGTTTCATACTTTAAGGAAAATCATATCCATACACAGTGGATTTGTCTCTGTCATCTCTATAAACTTTGCAAATTTACAGTTTGGTACAGTAGATATTTCACCTTGTTATGCTCTTTTCTGGTAGATAGTTATACACCAGTTCTGAATTTCAATTTTGTCTTTTATTTTTTCTGTATTCTGACAATGTAATTGACTTTTCTAATGTTTTGTACTTACAGGAGTAGATTTGGCCATGTCATAGATATATCTGTACACCTGGCAATTAAGCAATTTTCACTTTTGTTAAATTATTTGTTGTTAAGTGATATTTCTAAAACGCACCAAAGAGGGAAATATGTATGTCTCTTGTGTCGGTATTTATGCTGTTTGTGCATTGTTCTAAAATATGATATAGCAAAGGAGTGGATGAACACATTGCGAGATAGCAGTCAAAATATTAGTGACAAATATATGGACTCCCACTGATCGTACTCAGTTTATTATGTGAATGGTGTGGTTTGAGTGTAATTCCTTGATAAAGTGTAAAGTTTGAAAGGAAGTCTGCTGCAGTTTCTGACATTATTTTAATCAAAAGTGGATCCAAGTTATCCAAGAAAAACTCTCCAATGTAATGTTATTATTAGATGCTTGTTTTTTGTGACATACACTAATTTTCATATCATTGTGTAAACATATGAAACTTCACAGACGATTACACAGACAATGTTGTACAGGTAGGATTTTACATTCTTTATCAGGTTATTTTAAATTAATATCAACAAGACATTCAACTGTAAGTTTACGTCATATGCAGATATTGAAATCGATTATGTATGGTATCATAGTTGTTGTGACTACATAATTTTCATGTCATAATCCAAACATGACGCTTGAAAAAACATTGCAACACTGATATAGTTCAGATAGAATTTTACACTCTTTGTATGTTATTGTAAATTTATATCAACACGATATTCAACTATTATCTCATAATTCGTGTATTGTTAGATATATCCACTATGCATTCTTTTCAATGGCATTATTTTCACGTGTATTTTTGCAAGTTTATATCATACGCAAGATTTGTAATAGTAAGGTTTGAATAACTTCAGCTATTTTGGAAATATTAACGAAACCAATATTGCACAAGATTGCTTTCTATGGTCAGAGATTTAGAAATTGTAAAATCATAAGTAATATCTGTTAATTGCATTTGTCAGGTAGGTTACCCTCAGTCTTTTGATTTTTGTAAGATTTAATGGACTTCAATTACAAGAAGAGAATAAATGATGTTATTACGAATAACAGAAACTTGTTGTGATTTTTTACACAGTATTTCTTACTGATATCAGTTAATGAGTGAGATTGTAAAAGTTTGGAGATATTAATCAAGTGTGGAGTGTTGCTTTGTTTTGTTGGAGAAACAGAAAAAGAATAGCTTACCCATTCCCTCACCACCCCACCCCCACACACACAGACACAAAGACAATTTGATTAAAAGCAGATGAAGAGATGGTTCATTTCAAGGTTTGATGACGTGTTATTCTGTTTCTGTCACAGGGCAAACTATCAGCCCATGATAACAGCAAACAGAGATGGAAATGTTGACATCTAAACATCTGCTTGTGATCAAACTGACACAAGGATAAACTTTCACAACTTTGTTTGCTAATAATTTTAATCATAACCAATTGTTGCGCCCTCACACTGAAACATTATGTTAACAGAGTGTAATGTGTTCTCATGTCGTTATTGTTTGACCAATTTCCCAAATCTTCTGTGAGCGCCCTCTGTGGTGCTTTCTAGGCGCTTAATAATCCATTTGAATGTAATAGCTATTGTTCGAACTATTTGATATCAGGTTAGGCTACAATACTGGCGTGACAACTGCAGTGTGGTTGATGCCAATATAACAAAATTTTGCTAAACGGCATTGCAGTGCGTACAAGTTTTAATAGTTAAGCCCGAAATGTAACATGCGAACGAGATTTCCACAATGTGAGCATAGAGTTTTTGTCAAACATTATTTTTGTGGTGAATGCACAGCTAAGATTTTAAAATGTACATTATTTTCAAACTGGAACTCAAATATGGCTGCCGTATACATGCGTGTATTAAGCGCCTGAATTTACTTGACAAATCAATCATTAAGGATTGTAGTGACATTTTCAAAAATATTATGGCTTGATATCGGGAATTCGAAACACTTCCCTGGATATCGTGGGGTATTCTTTCAAATGGTACACCAAATACAACATGATTCATCTAATAGGTCTATAAAGTATGTGGCATTTCTGCCACACCGGGACTAGTGTTTATCAGGAAACACTTCCTGGTTTTGAACCATGTAGCGAGTTATTTGAAGCCCCTACATTTATAAGAAATTAAATTTTGTATCATTTGTGAGTGTGTAAATGAGTGTGTGTGTGTATTCGTGTGTCTGTAAGTAGGATGAACCGGACGATTTTTAAAACTGAAGGCTTTTGCCAAAATCTTGACGGCATCTGTTGAAAGTGTTGGTATAAAGTCCAAATCTGAAAAAATAATTTGGCTAATAAGCATGATCACAATTTGGCAGCTTCTGGAAAATCAAAGTTTCCAAAGTCTTTCCCTGATAATATTGTAATGAGGGATAATGAGACAGTGCGACCAAAAATCGGATCAAATATTGTTAAAATGGCATAAAGATGACTTACTGTACAATAATGAGTCCGGTGAAAGGTGCATCGATAGTTTCCAAATTATTTCTGTGAGAATATTGTATGGGTTGATAAGTCCAGTGAAAGAAAATGGAAGATTGTCTTCACGCTGACCATTGTGTTTACAGTATCATGGATACAAGCCATTGTTTCTGGTCAGAGACAGGTAAGAACGGGTGAAAAAGCGCGTTGTTCAAGTACTGCACTATTGCGAACATTACTTTCTGCTTTGGGAAAACCGTGGGCGCTAATTTGCTCTGCATAGCTGAACCTTTTTAAGCACAGAACAAGTAGAAAAATATTTATAATTCCGTTATCTGTCCTTGTTCTCTCTCTCTCTCTCTCTCTCTCTCTCTCTCTCTCTCTCTCTCTCTCTCTCTCTCTCAGAATGAATCTGAGGCACTGTGCACAAACTACCCTGCAGGGCAGTCCATTTTACCTTACTGTGTTATTGACAAATGGTCCTCTAAATCTGATCTGTACGTCATGACAACAGCGGGAGAGGTTGAAGCTGTCAGTTTTACGATTGACGTCCAATTCATGCCACAAAAATCGGTAAGACGACATTTTCTATAAATTTTAGTGTTTTAGTAACATGCAGTCTGCCTTTATATAGATACCTTACTTTTTGTGAAATTATAACGGTATTTATTCGCTTTCAAGGTAAAGGTCTCATACAACCCTTCTACTTTTATCGAATGTATTTTCAAGTCAAGGAAAGAAGTTTTTGAGCGATATGTTGACTATTGAATGTAGCTGATGGTTTTACTGGCCTAAACAGGTGCTTGCAGCGTTGCTTAGATAGTCAACGGAAGGCCCGGGGGTCGAAATCTGAGGCGGACCTCAGACGTAGTGTAAAGGTAGTATTGACACTACTACTACTATTGACACTACTAGATCTTCGGCCTCACACTTCGATCCCTGGTCTTCGATCGACTATCCAAGCAACGGTCCAAGCATTTGTGCTGGTCTAAACAGAAAAATGAAACATGATAAATGCCTTTCTCTGTTCAGATGTTCTCTCTTTTTGCTTCGATTTTTGTCGTTTGCGTCTCCCTGTTTAGAAGAAGACCTGGGATCGACCGAGTAAAAAATTGCAGCGAAATCGATCAGTGAAATTTCCAGTTCATCGTTCAGGAGATTACTATCTACAGGAAATTGTCAGGCTAATAACCACAGAACGCCTCGCCTACCTGGATGAACTTTTGCTGAATGTGTCATTCTGTCCCAATGAGAAAACCACACAACGTTACACTATTGTCAATACTGTATTCAGCGTCGACGTCATTAGTTCGTATACGCAATACATCTGCACCAACCTGCCTTGTGAAGTCGACGGACCAAACGTGGTCAAGTTTAACGGCAACCAGTTGCCTTCCAACACCATTGAATTAACTGCTACTCACGCAGAGTGGCAGCAGATCTATATGTTGGTGGTGTGCTGGGGTGGAAATTTTGATCCACAGGTTGATGACTACGTTGGTGATTTCCAGTACAGTGGTACAATTTTGCCAAACCCGTGAACAGGAGAGGGCATTGGACAACGTCAAACATATGCAATGTGTGTATCCAGCGATTTGCGTGTTTCATGCTGTAGTAAATTTCTCTATACCTTTAGTATAGATAGTTCTATAGTTAACTAGGACTAGACATATTCAACTATTCTAGCTTACACGAGTATTTCAAGCTAAATTGAAATTCTTATCAATTCCAATTACATCGTTACTTCAGGTCATTTGACTGTCATCACATTTGGTTATTATTCATTGTTATTGAGAACATACGAGGGTAGGAAAAATTCTCTGAAAAGAAACATTCATATTAATGCTCCGCGAGTTATTTTTCTATTAACTATAAATGTTTCACACTAGTATCATTCAACATGTTGCTTATCTTATTTGTATCAACACTATTGTTTTTATCGCCAAGTTTTTGAGATCAATAAAGTTATACTATATTGGATTGCAATCTGACCAATTTGATGTTCATTTACAAATAGTTAGATCTCTGTCGAATGGATTCTCATTGTCAAATATAGGCTTTCTGTAGTCCCTGAAAGCCTCTCTGGACCTGTAACTCAAAATTATTCAAAGTTTGGGAAGATCACAATGTGGCAGTCAAGAGTGAAAGAGTTTTTAAAAGACTCTCTCTAGTTGAGTCGAGACTTTTCTCAATACGGTTTGTGTACCTGTGTACATCGAAGATGTATAAAATAAAACAGCTCATGTCAAAGTGAAAAATATGGTCAAATTTTGCATTATTGATGATCCTTAATGAAACATATTTTGCACATACTGAAAAGCATAATTATATAAGCTGACAAAGATAAGGCCACACGAAGAAATATCTTACAGTGTTTGCCGTCCTTGGATTTTCGAAAAAGCTACTTGCCAGCCGAGGGGGGGGGGGGACACAGACAAAAACACAAATGTATTGACAAAAGCTCTGTTTTAATTTGCTTTCTTTTAGAAAAATAATATTTTTATTTGCAAAAGTGTTAACATTGTGTTTGTTCTGTTAATTTTCTCCGAAAACCTATCAGCACGCTAACGGCAAACAAATAACTTTATTGAATGCGCCTAACTGAAAATACATCGAGATTTTCAAAAGCTGAATAGTCAAAACAATTTTACTTTGAAAAAGATTCACTCTCAAAGCTTGGTCAGTGTCTCAAATTCGTCTCAAAATCGCCTAGATCTGATCATACAGAATTGTCCCTTGCTCTAAATCTTGTCCTATCTGGTCAATGTCGTCAACGATTTCCTCTCTGAAAAAAAACAACCAACAAATTTTGTCATGAATGGCATCTGGAGAATGTTTCAAATCAGAGGAGTATGTAGACGTAAAACTACAGGAACGACAACACAAGTTTGAATGTCAGAACCGATAGTATTTCAATTCATTTTAGTCACCTTACTGCTTACTCCGGCGGTCTAACAATGACGTCGACTAAATCAATAGACAGATGAATTGTGGTGGTCGCTTTTGTGGGAAGTGTAGTTTAGTGTCTGAAATATTTTACGATTATTTGGAGTCGTCTTTAAAGTTTAAAAGAAGACATTTTCGCGAACCTTTGTTTCGTGAACGTCAAAAACATGTAGAAATGTAGAAAACATTGTACTTTTGGTCAATTTCAGTCATACTTTTCTCTGAATACGACTATTCACAAAGCGTTTTCACTGCAAAAAGGTCTGTACTTTCGTTTTGCAGTTTGTCTACTTTATCTAGTGTTATTTAGAGACGCCCCTCAAAATTCACGTCTCCTTTTACAACTACTGACGCCTCTCATATAATGAACTAAATTTGCCCCCTTTCATTGCAACGGGTGGACTTTACATCTTTGCTCAGACGTGCAGATTATCAGCGCCTGATAGAAAGTAGATTCAAATGTCACGACCTTCCCAGGCACCACCATAAGACCCTACGGTAAGGGCTGTCTGGTAATGCAACTACGACAATTACTATGGCCGTAATTTGGTCTGCTTCGATTGCAACGGTTAAACTGGACATTTTGAAGTTACGTAAATATTACAACACCAATCAATGTTAATGTAATGTCAACACTTGCTGAAAATAAGCACATTAGTTTACAAAATATCACGACCTTCCCTTGCCCTATTATTTCCTCTTTGTTTCACCTTCTTCTGTCTGCCTCTGTCTGCTCCTGTCTATCTGTCTGTCTGTCTGTCTGTCTGTCTGTCTCTCTCTGTCTCTCTCTGTCTCTCTCTCTCTCTCTCTCTCTCTCTCTCTCTCTGTCTGTCTTTCTGTCTCTGTCTCTCTCTCTCTCTCAATTCCTACTCTCACGCGTCTTAAAACATTTTCTGTTGGCTTCTTTGTTTTGGTCTTTTCCTAATCTTAAATCTTACAAGCTTTTTGTCTTCAATCGTCATTCTCTTTGCTGTCCTTTACTATATTACATTATTTCATTCTATTTTTACCGATGTTTAAAAGTTCCTGTAGACGGGCCTTATGCCCATCCGTCTAAATAAATAAATGAATAACAACAATAAATAATCAATCAATCAATCAATCAATCAATCATCATCAATCAATCAATCAATCAATCAATCAATCAATCAATCAATAAATAAATAAATAAATAAATAAATAAATAAATAAATAAATAAATAAATAAATAAATAAATAAATAAATAAATAAATAAAATATATGTGACTGATTATAAGCTTCTCAGAAGTGACATTTGTTCTAAATTTCAATTAAAGCTGATGTAGCGGGATGCACTTTCGTTTTAAAGCTTGTACCAATTTCATCCATCGCTATCTCGTAACGCCCCTCAAAGTACGCCTCCTTTGCAACAACCGATGCCTTCAATTGCTGCGGACAAAATTCAACCGTTTAGTGCCCGTGTCAACGTACGATCTGACATAATTGTCAGTTCATTCATACATCATAGTACATAGTTCATTCATACATCAAGACCTTATCTAGCGTCGCCTTCTGACACGCCTGGAAAAAGGTCACTTATTGTACCTGCGACAGTTTTTGGGACCTACATTTGACCTCTTCTATTTGATATGGATCAGTATGGATTAACTTTTGCATTGTGAACCTACGCAGACATTGCAAGTTATCACTGTAGATCAGACGCATTTAAACATGTAATGTCACGACCTTACCAAGCGTGGTATTTAGGTCCAAGATAAAGATGTGTGTTGGCGCAATGGCAACTGGTAAATTGTGCAATTTTGAGCCCGCGTTCAAAGCAAATCCGTACAGAAAGTCTAAAAATGTACTTTAATTTTATTTGCCAAACTGCATTTTGAACCTCGTCCCGATTCTCAAGTATCAAAGGGGTCTGATTGTAAGCAACTAGCAAAGTTGTACATAAAAGTCAAAAGATTATTTCAGACTCTCTCATAACTGTCATTTAAACTAAATTCTCGGCTTCGGGCAAGAGTAATTCTTGTGTCTTCCCCGTTAATTTGATAATTGTTACATATGCAACACTCAGTTAGTTATCCTTTTTATAGTGTGTTTTTGTTACCTTTGTTTTATTGTGAGAATGTTGCCTGTCTTCTTTTCTTTTTGCTTGCGTGTGAATGATCGCATCATATTTCCATATTGTGTATTTTGATGTTTTGTCGTAACTAGTGTCATCAGATCTTATATGCATCCATACAACAAATACATGGTCTGAGCGAAAAGAGTTCTTTCAGTGTGTATAGAAAAAATCAATCAATGTTACATTCCCAAAACAGACCATAAAATCTCTGGCAATATACATGATATGATGAGAAATGAAGTCATATGGCCTGTACACTGAGTTTGGTATTGTAGATATTTCACCTTGTCATATTCCTTTGTGATAAATACTTATGTAACTGTACTGAATTTCAGTTTTGTCTTTTACTTTTATTCTGACAATGTAACTGACTTTTCTAATGTTTCATACTTCAAGAAAATCATGCACATACATAATAGCTTTGTCTCTGTCATAGATATCTGTGTAAAGTTTGCAGTTTTGATTCGCTTTTGTTACATTATATTCTGTTAATAGATATTTCCAAAAACGCACCAAAAAGGAAAGGGTAGAACATAGGTGTCTGGTATTTGCGTATATGTTTTGCATTGTTCTAAAATACAATACATCAAAAGAGTGGGTGAGCACATTGCGAGATAGCAAACAACGTATTAGTGACAAATATACTGACTTCCCAATGAACGTACTAAGTATATTGTGTGGATGGTGTGGTTTGAGTGTAATTCCTTGATAAAGTGCAAATTTTGAATAGAGAAGTCTGCAGTGACAGCTGTAAATTTCGGATTTTTTAAAATTAATAGTGGATCCGAGTTATCATTAGATGCTAGTTTTTCTGACATACACTAAATTTCATGTCATGGTCTAAACCTATAAACATTGACAGAAGATTACACAGACAATGTGTACAGATGGGATTTTACATTCTTTATCATGTTATTTTAAATTAATATCGACGTGACATTCAAATATTATCCCATAACTTCTATGTTTAGATTTACATATCATTGCAGTAATGATATATGTATTTATATAGGTTTACATCATATGCAGATATTGTAATTATTTTGTATGGTATGCTAGTTTTTGTGAATTACATTCAATTTCAAGTCATTGTTCAAACATGGATCTTGAAAGAACATTGCAACACGGATGTATTCAGATAGAATTTTACACTCTTTATTCAACTCTTATCTCATAATTCGTGTGTTGCTAGATTTATCCATTATGCATTCTTCCAAATGGAATGACTGTCACATGTACTTTTCATAAAACACGATTGGAATTAATTTGGGATCATTGGATTTTCAGATTTTGCATTTCTTCAAAAGCGTTTTATGCCATATAGCTGAATGTTGCAATATCGCAATACCCATAAAAAGAAGTGTGTAATATAAAAGGAAAAGCAGATGACATTACATTTGTCGATGAAATCGACACTACTTCACCATCCAATTATCCCAAATTAGTTCCAATCGTGTTAATTAAGTGTATTTCATATGCTAGACATTGTGTAAGGTTTGAATAACTTAAGCCATTTCCCAAATATTAGGGAAACCAATGCTCACTTGATGACGTTGTCATCCTGTTTCTGTCACAAGGCAAACTATCAACTAGCTCATAAGAACAGCCAAGAGCAACACAGGTGGAAATGACGGCATATCAAAATCTGCTTGTAATGAAATAGACACATTGGTAAACTTTTAGGAGTTAGTTTGCCAATCGACCTTTCTTATCACAACCAACTGTAGCGCCCTAACACTGAAATAGTGGTTATAGAGTGTGTCCTCATGGCGTTCTTGTCGGATCAGTTTCCAAAATCTTCTTTCAGCGCCCTCTGTGGTACTTTCTCTGGGCTTGCTAATGCCATTTCAATTTAATCGCTTTTGTTTAAACAGTTTGGAATGGGGAAAAAGAGCTAGTATGAGTGAGTGAATATAATATATGCCAATCAGAACAAAATATTATCAAACATCATTATTGTGCGTTTCTATGACATTTTACATTGCACATAGTACCCATTGACGTGTTTCATAGCCAAAGCTTGCTTATGGTAAACATAAGCATATCAAAGATACCAGACCTGTTCAAGTTTCAACAGTTAATGTCCCATAAGCTGTGTATTTTGCATAATGATTTTATTCAAATAAGGCAGTTAAACATCAAATGTAAATAAATGTAAATTAAATGTTAAAGTGATTTCCTCAATGTGACCATAGAGCGTACGTTCGTAACATATTTGCTTTTAAAATCTATATTAATTTGTATTTGCATCACAAATATGGCAGTCACATATATGCGTGTACTAAGCGCATGAATTTACTTGACAAAAACCATTACCCAGGATTGAAATAATGATATTTGCAAAGAAAGTATGGCTTAATATCGAGAATTCAAAGAACCTCTGTGAACATTGAGGGGTATTCTTTGGTAAACAGACTGCAAAAAAGATGCCAATTGGCCTAATAGGGCTTTAACTTATGTTGCCTTGCTACACTTTTTCTAGTATTTATCAGGAAATACTTGACGGTTTTGAACCATGAAAGAAGTTGTTAAAACCCCCATATTCGTTAGGGCTTTGCATCGTTTGTGAGTGAGTGTGTAAATGAATAAAGTGTGCATGTGTTTGTCTGTGTCTGTGTTTGAATTCAATACGTGTTTTAATTGAAATCTATCAGGCATTCTTTAAGTACTACTGGTACATTGGATTCCTCATAAATGTTGGTAGACGACGAGTTTAAAAAACAGAAATAAATAATCTCCTTTTTGTAACCCAGGGAGATTAGCTCTGCGTCATCAAATCAATATTGACTCATAAGCCCCAATAGCTGCAAATGTTTAATAAACCGATCTCAAAATATCCTTAGTTTTCCAAGAGGTTTCTTTGAATAAGACCCATTAGAGACTGAAAAAGTGTATAACGCTGCCATGAGTGTCATGAGTGGCATGTAAATGCAAAGGTTTGAACGTCATTTTAGATTTCCCGCCATTTTCAAAAACTTGTCATATGACAGAGAAAATAAAGATTACAACAACAAAATGTTAGCAACCGTGTGATGCATTCAAGTAAATGGCATCATACTTGTTTCTGTTATGATCGCGATGTATATGAGCAGGAAAATACTGTTTTTTGTATTTTCCTGTGGGGGCGCCATTTTATGGGTGCGGCACCCATTTATTATTAAACCTGTTAAAACGTGTAGGCATGGTCCAAATCAGCGAGCAGTGATACTTCAATACACGTCCTTCAGCAAGTATATTTAAACTAACCAATTCTGGTTTGAATATAAAATCATAAAATAATGCATAAAATTAGCAGCTATTGGGGCTTTAAAGCAAATTGCCACTAAACAGGGTCATCTCGCAGAAAGAAAATGCCAGTTGATGGACAGCTTCTTAAGACCAGATATGAACTGAATTGCCTCGCGTGCACATTTTGTAAAGTACTTCTTGGGGTATTGGCTTTTATGACATTACATTGTTTTTATTCCCGAAATTAATCCAATCTATCTAAATTTACTGGCAGAGGTCGCGTTTGCGTATAAATTCTGCATATTTCACATATAATTGCCATGTAGAACGAGTTGACCTACTTCACAGTATCTCAATGCGCCCAAAAACGATACAATCATCTGTGCCGCGCCGTGTAGCAGCAAAATGAGTTCGTGACCTTTGAAGTACGCGTTTCAAAAAATAAATACCCATGGGAACCTGCTCACCACGCCACGCAACTCATGTACAGCTGACTATGGTGCACTTGTCAGGCGATGGTCGATGATTCTGGTTATTGCCTATATTGTCAAGTTCAATGCCTAATTTACGGAAACACGAACTCTGTCTAGTGTATTCGAAGCTCTGCGTACAGGTTGTGCACACGGCCTCTACCACGTGCTGTCCTGTGGACAGTGTGGTACAAGCCGTCGATCCGCTATCTGCGGACTACGTGCTGAAGTACATTGACTGTTCATGTCAACGATCGTTTCTCCCTCTGCAGAGTTTCTGTATCCCGTTCAACAACGCTGTACCTCGATCACACGATAGTGACGCTATGTAGCTGTGCAGTATTGAAACTTATCATAAAATGGCCACCTCGTCTAACAGTAACACGTATTGTCAGGATTATCGTACGGAAAAAGACTGCAAAACTAAGACTTATGAATCTTCATCAGAATTGAACACATCATGATTGTACACGAGTATCAACCGTGAATGCACGTTGAGCTCGGCAGTTACACAAGCATGGTACGCTACATGCATAGCCCTACGAGTATGGCAACAGTGTCCGGCTTTGGCTACGCCGGGGGCTACGCCGCCTACCGGAGGTGGGAGGCGGCGTAGCCAAAGCCGGACACTCTCGCCATACTCGTACGGCTAGCTACATGCACTGCCGCGATGCCGATCGTATGCATTCCAAGGCCTATCCCGGAATTTGTTTCACAAACAACCTCAAAGGAGAGCAAACATACTTCTATGGACAATGACGAATACGTTTCTTGGCGAAGCAAAATCAAAACAGTGCAGCAGTACATGAAGTAGGTCATGGCCTTGGACTCTGTGCACGAACCTGATTGGACACTTCAATACCTTTGACCCAAAGTTATTATTCATCAGCACTTCCATGCCATGAGGCTAGGTAGAGAACGTATTACGTACGCAGTGTACGCTGTGTGTTAGGAACGCACACAGGGAATGCACAGCGTACACTGCGTACGTACGCAGGGCTAGCGAGAGAGTTGCCGACATCGACGGTTATTTACGAAAAAAGAATAAAAGACTGGCATTTTTGGAAGCGATCGAGTAGCTGCGGTAGGCAGGGATACGACTTGGGCCCAAGAACGCTGAATTTCGGCAGTAATTTGGCTTTTTACGTCAAGTCCAAAAATGGATTTGAAGTCACCAACTCTACGTACGGGTCTTTGCAGGGCTGTGGTGAGCGGGGCTATTAATAGCTGTAGCGGAACACACAGCATCGTACGCAGGGCTAAGAACGTATGTACTCATTTCTGGCGATCGAGCAGCGAGGGAAACAATCAATTACCAAGGATGAAGCTAATTTGCTAAACGATATTTTATCTTGAATAGTGAGTTGAATGAGTAATAAAATATCATATTTTTAATGTTCAATACGAGGTTGAAACACGGAGGACCGTGGTTGAAACCAGAGCTATCCAGCTGTAGCCAACCTGGACAAGCACATTTCACAGCGCCCTCAAACAGTCGATTGTTTTCACTTGTCATACGCGGCGTAACAGAAAAATTAAAACTTTCATAACTTCATTAATATCCAAGCCACGCCCACCAAAACCTTTTCAGTTCTAGCCATTTGAATTCTGAAGATGTCTACCAAATTTGACTGAAATACGTTCAGCCGTTTTTGAGAAAATGGACCAACAGACAGACAGACACACAGACAGACATCGCTGCGACATAACCTCGCTGCGCGCATGCGCACGCGAGGTAAAAATGGTGATTTATTTCCTGTTTGATCACGTGACTTATGTATAAAAAGCTTGTTCAACGTATGCACATGTTATTAGATTTGTTGGTCTCCACTACAGATGTGTCACATAGTAGAGTTTCTGAACATGGATCGTCCACACCGAAGCCTAACAGCACTCACTGCTTTATGTCTACTAGGTAAGATCAAAACCGACCTCTCTTCCTACAACTTACTTGAAGTGCTTTTCCATTTTCTTTCCTATAAAGGGATACTTTTGTCTCCTTAAAGTTTTGTGCTATTTGTTCTACTCCTGTCTGTTGTATTTGGTATTGTTTAATTTCATCGAGTTCCGTTTCCACAATCCTTTTCAAACTACAGTTTATCATTCAAATCATCTTGAACAATTTTATCAACTTTGGAACTCACGCTAGCCGTTGCTGCAAAGCTATCATGATGTTCTGCTGTATAATAAAATTTTTTTATTTTGAAACTCACATTCAATGATAATTGTTGTCGCAGATGTCCTGATAATCATCGGAGGTCGGGCAGTATCAATATAACACCCATTGCTAATTTTTATGTTCAACTGTCGGCAATAGCTATAAATACAGCACGAAAAACTGTACATGCACACATGCGATCGTAGACTTTATTTGATCCGGTGTCGCAGTATTGACTGGGATAGATGTAAATTCTAAGCAAAGCACGGTTTTGAAACTTTCGTTTTCGAAGGTAACTATTGGACTGAATGAGGACAGCGTCCCTCCCTTATCGTTGCTGACATCGTTATTTGCGAACACCAATATTCAACCTTTGCCATTGCAACTGCTGCCATTAACATTATCTAAACTACACTCTCTGTCTCTGTCTCTGTCTCTGTGTATGTCTCTCTCTCTCTCTCTCTCTCTCTCTCTCTCTCTCTCTCTCTCTCTCTCTCTCTCTCTCTCTCTCTCTCTCGTGTTTAAAAATGTATGATAACACATCTGCATCTTCTATACGAATGTTCCATCCCCAGGTTCCGTCGCCATAGTGTCTGCTAAAGACGTTCTGGTGGGAACACGTTACATCACAACAGAAGTACAGACAGCTAGTCAAGTAGAGACTGGGGTTTACATTGCTGCTACATGTAATGGTTACCAAGGAGACAACGTCAATGTTACCGTTCTATTGAACAACAATCCAAGATGGTTCCCTCCAGCCGGGGTGGTATATTTCTATGTTGTGGACGATCATTCAAAGGTAAATTTTAATTTGTCATAACTCGCACATCTCAGACATTTAGACGATGTTGTGTTCAATTTCACATAGAAAAGCACCTACTTAAGCTAACCCACTCTTCGTCACATCAATGTCTGGAGACATACTTTATCATAGATACTGTGAAAATATTTCTCCAGACAGGACACTCTAGAGCTACTACGATAGCGTCCAATTAAAGGTACATATACGTCATTTCCGCTCTCTCTCTCTCTCTCTCTCTCTCTCTCTCTCTCTCTCTCTCTCTCTCTCTCTCTCTCTCTCTCTCTCTCTCTCTCAGAATGAATCTGAGGCACTCTGCACAAACCACCCTGCAGGGCAGTCCGTTTTACCTTACTGTGTTATTGACAAATGGTCTTCTAAATCTGATCTGTACGTCATGACAACAGCGGGAGAGGTTGAAGCTGTCAGTTTTACGATTGACGTCCAATTCATGCCACAAAAATCGGTAAGAGGAATTTTTCTGTAAATCTAAGTGTTTTCGTAGCCTGCAGTCACCCTTTATATAGATATCGTCCTTTTTGAGAAATTGTAATGGTATTCACTCGCTTTTAAAGTAAAGGTCTCATAAAACCGTTGACTTTTATCTAATCACTGTCGAATGTATTTTCAAGTCAAAGAATGAAGTTGGCTGTCGAATGTAGCTGATGAATGGGCTGGTCTACATAGGCATGATTGCAGCATTGTTTGGATAGTCAATCGAAGGTCCGGGGGTAGAAATGTGAGGCGGACGGCCGAGCCTTGGACGCTGTGTAAAGGTTGCACAGTACACTACTATCGACGTTCGGCCTTTGGCTTCACATTTTGATCCCGGATCTTCGATTGACTTTTCCAAGCAACGCTGCAAGAATTCTTGCAGGTCTAAACAGAAAAAATGATATATGATAAATGTTTTTCTCGATTCAGTTTTTATCTCTTTTTGTTTCATTTTTTGTCGTTTGCATCTCCCTGTTTTAGAAGACAACCTGGGATCGACCAAGTAAAACATTGCAGCGAAAACGATCGGTGAAATTTCCAGTTCATCGCTCAGGTGATTACTATCTACAGGAAATTGTCAGGCTAATGACCACAGAACGCCTCGCCTACCTAGATGAACTTTTGCTGAATGTGTCATTCTGTCCCAATGAGAAAACCACACAACGTTACACGATTGAGAGTACTCTATTCAGCGTCGACGTTATCAGTTCGTATACGCAATACATCTGCACCGACCTGCCTTGTGAAGTCGACGGACCAAACGTGGTCAAGTTTAACGGCAACCAGTTGCCTTCCAACACCATTGAATTAACTGCTACTCACGCAGAATGGCAGCAGATCTATGTGTTGGTGGTGTGCTGGGGTGGCAATTTTGATCCACAGGTTGGTGACTACGTCGGTGATTTCCAGTACAGCGGTACAATTTTGCCAAACCCGTGAACAGGAGAGGGCATTGGACAACGTCAAACATATGCAGCGTGTATCCAGTAATTTGCGTGTTTTATACTTTAGCAAAGTTCTCTGCATTTAGTTTAGTTTTAAAGTCAATTAGGACTCGGTATATTCAACTATTCTCGCTTACATCTTTTCATACTCGAGTATTTCCAGACAAATTGAAATTCTTATCAATTCCAAGTACATAGGTACTTCAGATCGTTTGACTGTCATCATATTTGGTTATTATTCATTGTCATCGGAACGAATTCTTTCAAAAATACATTCATATCACTGCTTCGTGAATTATTTTTCGATTACCCATGTTGCACTACTGATAACCCTTGACATCAGCATGTTCCTAGTCTTTCTTGTATCAACTCCATTGTTTTTATCGCCAAGTTTTGAAATCAATAAAGTTATATTATTTGGGTCGCAATCTGACTAATTTGAATTTCATTTATAACTAGTTAGATCTCTGTCGAATGGATTCACCCTGTCCAATACCATAGGCTTCTCTGTAGTCCCAGAAAGCCTCTCTGGACCTCTAACTCAAAATTATTTAAGTTTGGGAAGATCACTATGTAGCAGTCAGTGGTGAAAGATGTACAAATGAAAAATATGGTCTAATTTGTCATTATGGATGATCGTTAATGATACATATTTGCATATACTGAAAAGCATAATTATATAAGCTGACACGGATAAGGTCACACAAAGAAAAAAATCTTTATTTGCCGTCCTTAATTTTTTGAAAAACCTATCAGCCAGCCAGGGAAACACAACCACAGACAAAAATACAAGTGTATCGACATAAGGTCAGTTTTAATTTAGTTTGTTTTAGAAAAATAATAATTTTATTTGCAAAAGTGTAAACATTGTGTTTGTTTTCTTAATTTTCTTTGTGAAAAATAGCCAATAAATGTTGTCTTGAATGGCATCTGAAGAGTGTTTCAAATCAGAGGAGTATTTAGACGTAAAACTACAGGAACGACAGTACCTGTTTGAATGTCAGAACCGATAGTGTATCAATTAATTTTAGTCATCTTACTGCTTACTCGGTCTACCTGAAAATGACTAAATCAATAGACAAAAATGAAGTTGTTGTTGCTTTTGTGGATATTTTACTTCAGTGTCTAAAACATTTTATGAATGTGTGGAGTCGTCTTTAACGTTAAAAAGAAAACGTTTTCGCGAACGTTGTTTCGTAAACGTCAAACACCGTAGATGGCCGACAGGTAGAAAACATTGTACTTTTGGTCAATTTCAGTCCTGCTTTGACTATTAACAAAACATTTTCACTACAACAAATGTCTGTACTTTCGTTTTGCAAGTCTGTCTACCTTATCTAGCGTTATCTAGAGACGCCCCATAAATTCACGTCTCTTTTTGCAACTACTGACGCCCCTTATATAATGAACTAAATTTGACCCCCTCTCATTGCAACGGGTGGACTTTACATCTTTGCTCAGACGTGCAGATCATCAGCGACTTACAGTAAGTAGATTCAAATGTCACGACCTCCCCAGGCACCACCATAAGACCCTATGGTAAGAGCTGTATGATAATGTAACTACGACAATTACTATGACCGCAGTTCGCCCTGCTTAGATTGCAACGGTTAAGCTGTACATTTTGAAGCTACGTAGAGAGTACAACACCAATGTTAATGTACTGTCAATACTTGCTGAAAATAAGCACATTAGTTTACAAAATGTCACGACCTTCCCTTGCCCTATAATTTCCTCTGTGTTTCATCTTCCTCTGTCTCTCTCTGCCACTATCTTTATAGCTGTCTATCTGTCTGTCTGCCTCTTTCTCATTCTTAATACCTACTGTCACGCGTCTTAAAACATTTTCTGTCGGCGTCTTTGATTTGAACTTTTCCTTATCTTAAATCTTATGAGATTTTTGTATTCAATCGTCATTCTGGTTGCCGTTTTTCAGTTTACACTTCTCTGTTTTTACTTATTTCATTTTTACCGATATTTAAAAGTTCCTGTAGACGGACCTTATGCCCATCCGTCTAAATAAATAAATAAATAAATAAATAACAGATAGATAGATAAATAAATGGATGAATAAATGAATAAATAAATAAATAAATAAATAAATAAATGATATATATGTGACTGATGACAAGTTTCTCAGAAGTGACATTTCTTCTTAATTTCAATTAAAGCTAATTTAGGATGCACTTTCGTTTTAAATCTTGTACCAATTTCATCCATCGCTATCTGGTAACGCCCCAAAGGACGCCCCCTTTGCAACAAGCGATGCCTTCAATTTTTTGGCCTAAATTTAATTTATTGCTCATTCGGCTCATTCATACATCATAGTCAAATGTCAGGACCCTAGACTGGCGTCGCCTTCTGACAAGCCTGGAAAAAGGTCACTTATTGCACCTACGACACTTTTTGTGACCTACATTTGACCTTTTCTGTTCGATATGGATGAACTTTCGCATTGTCAACCCACGCAGACATTACAAATTATCAATGTAGATCTGACGCTGAGCGCATTCAAACATCAATATCAAGACCTTACCAAGCGTTGTATATAGAAGGCCCCAGATAAAGATGTTTGTTGGTACAATTGCGACTCTCAACGTTTGCAATTTTGAATACGCGTCCAGAGCAAAATCCGAACAGAGAGTGAAAATAATTTACTTTAACTTGATTTGCCAAACTGCATTTTTGAACCTCGTCCCGATTATCAAAGGGGATCTCATTTTAAGCAACTAGAAAAGTTGTACATGAAAGTCAAAACGTCTTTCTTGCCCCTCCCCCTCAATCTAAACCCCTACGCAACCAGAAGCGCTGTAGAGCTTGCCAAACATAAACAAGTAAATCTTGTGACACTTTATCAGTGTTTTCAGTTTGAGCCGGCAGCTGGCAAAATTTGACGACCGTGACTGAATTTTCGCCCATCAGGCTTTTAGGGAAAATGCGAACGAATACAACGCAAATTAAGAATAGCACATCAAATTAACACAACACATCATCAAGAGTTCTATCGCTCGTTGGCCGTTTGGTCTACAATCGATCGTTGACGTAAAAGTTCATTAATGTCAAGGCTCGATGTTGACACTTTCAGAGTAAATAGATGTTTACGCTTTGTGTTTTCAAAAATAGTGGAGGGAGGAGTCATTAATGATTATCAAAATATGATTTCCTCTTTAAAAAGTAACATAATGAGATCCACAGCAAATTATACTCTCAATCGAAAATTATTTCAATAACGACGTCATCAAAAACTCATTGTTTGAAAAAGTTATCTCACTGTTGCTGATATAGACAAAACAGCATTAATAGATTACACCTGTGTGAATATTTGGAGAATTCATTATAACTACATATTCACATATTCACTCGTTTGACCTACGACAGTTTTTGTGACTTATATTTTCTCTCTTCTGTTTGATATGGATGAACTTTTGCGTTGTGAACCCACGCCGACATTAGAAGTTATCAGTGTAAATCTGACGCCTAGCGCATTCAAACATAAATGTCACGACCTTACCATTTACCAAGCGTTGTATTTAGAAGGCCCCAGATAAAGATGTTTGTTGGAACAATTGCGACTGTCAACGTTTGCAGCTTTGAACCCGCGTCCCGAGCAAAATCAGGACAGAGAGTGAAAATAATTTACTTTAACTTGATTTGCTAAACTGCGTTTTTCAAACCTCATCCAGATTACCACATTGAAAGGGCATCTGGTTGCAAGCAACTAGGAATATTGTACATAATAAGTCAGTACGTCTTTCTTGCCCCTCCCCCTCATGGTTAACGTTAGTTTAAATTCACATGCTTACATTATTTACACTAATGACGTCATCAATAACTCATTGTTTTTAAAAAGTTATCTTAATGTTGCTGATATGGAGGTAAGCTGGACAAAACAGCAATAATAGACTACTCTGATTGTGAATGTTGGGAAAATTCATCATAACTACACACCATGGACACGGTTGTAATTCTATAGATTGTCATTTTACCTCTGCCTCTCTTTGATTTCATGAATAAGGGGATTTTTAGGGTTCCCCCTTGTCCCAATATTTCTCAAAATGAGTGTATTTTTGTTGAAAATTCCCGTAATATGCTATCGTCATCTTGATATTTGCAGATGCTAAATCATCCTAGGAGCTCCACAATCATTGACAGGTGTCAATTGTATCTTTCATACTCATTGCTAAAAAGAACGAAAACTTATTTGAACAAATTCTGCTAGGAACATTTAAAATCTTACACATATAGATGCGATTAATTTTGATTAATTCAGATACGTAGAAATCCATGACATTGTCCCTTAACATAACAGTGGTGTGGTATATTTCCAGCATCATAATTTTATTTTACACGATTTCTACAGAAGCGATGGTCGCATCAAACAATTCGTAAATTGAATTGTTCATGTCTTAAACAAGTACTAAGGGGTCAATGTTTGCATTTCATGCACAGTTTGAACTCGCTGGCAACAAAATCAACGTTTCCCCATGAACAACGCCTTCCATTTTGCTGTCTGATTCTTGTGATATTTGTATGAGAAAGTCTGCACTTTCGTTTTTTTAAGCTTACACTAACTGCACATTTAGTAGTTTGTACTAAATAAACGTCCCTCACAAAGGACAACGCCCCTCCTTGATACTAAATACAGTGACAATCTTATGAGGAGATACCATTCGTCTCCGTAGTGACTGGTGTGTGAACTTTCAAATCAAGTCGCGGAAAGCCTGTAAGGTCATAGTACTTTAGATATCAGTCTGACAGTCGGGAATAAATAACGTCAGACAACAAGTAGATGTTTATCTGCTGCATGGTGTAATATTCAGTAATATCACTGGTTAATGCATTTACGTCCCTGGATGTAACCACACCGATATTCTGAATCCTACCGCTTTCAAATTTTCAATTACTTTCCGAAGCCTAGTAGTTTAGGGGCAGTTTTCAATCCCTTGTTTTCGCATTAGTTTTTGTAGACACTGAGTATTTAGACGGTGTTCGCAAAGTGTTTTCCTTAGAATGTTTTATCATGATGGCCAACTTGCTTTGAGATCAAACTCATAAATGACCTGCCCTTTTTGAGAAAATTCCATAGTCAACATTATCTAATATTATTTAAATTACACCTAATTTATAGAACAAACCAGTAAGTAGATTGGTTTCCTGTTAATCTTGTTATGTTGTGGAACTTATAGCTCTTACCTCTCACAGATAGTGCGCCCCCAGTTGATAAATCGATGTGCAGTAGGAAGGCAATTGCCAGAAAGAAAGCGAACTTTTCCGACAATCGATGTAATTGAACGCTGAGGGCGCATGACAATACCCAGCCGACATCCCCTAAAAATCCGAAGTTACATGGAGTTCATCAAAAGAAGTACAAATCAACTGAAAAGAACACAGCATCAAGTCTTCACCGCCATTAATTAAAGCAGTTAAAACAATTCAGCATTATCGAGGTTGTAGATTGCTGATATGACGAACATGATTAAATGATGACATTGTAATTACACTGAAATGGAAAATACAATTGGACTTCCCAAATAAAATTGTGTGTCGTTGCATTATTTGTCGTTATTTATATCACTCGCTATGTTTAATGGTTTGACTTAGGAGGTGAAGGGGTAAGTGCCCTGCCTCGTTTCATGATGACATGGCATATACTAGTATAACCCATACTTAACCTCAATACACTTTGTTTTTCCAAAAAGTTGTAGACTAATCCCATGCTTTTCACAAACCCTGCCGTCCCTTCCCCTGGCATTTGTTTCCTACGCTGTACAATTAAAGTGAAGATTTTTTCATTGCCATACAGTAAACATTTTGATCGCAAAATAAAAACTTGTCAAATAAACCTTCACTTTTATATTCAACATCACATCAATTAACTATGGATTATAACTCTGTTCAATACAATTACCTCTGTTATCTGCTTCGACAACGTTTGTATCCAAAAAGGAAGAAAATAATCTGATATGGATTTCTGTAACTTTTTACTCAACAACAGATGAGAATTGAGTCTGATAATGACAAAGCGTTGTTTACACAAATCATGTACACTTGCAAACATATTTTATGGGGTACATCTTTCGATGTCATGTCGCTCACAAATGAGTTATTATCCACAGTTAATTGCTAGGGTATTGAAAAGAAAAGTGAAATTTTATTCGACAAGTTTTTATCCTGCAATCAAAATGTCTACTGTACGGCAATGAAAAAATGAATTAACAAATCTTTACCTCTAATTGTACATATAAAACAAAATGTTAGATAATATGTATGCAACATGCAGTAATAGCAAAAGTGAATTTGAATTAAATTGTCATGGTCATATAATTTTTCAAAGTGTTATGCGCCAAGTTTCTGTGAAAGCCTTTCAACTTCAGGTTGCAAAAATGTGAGCTAACACATGTGTCTCAATAATTCCCGGGTGGGGGTCTGGTTTGTAAAATTTGATTGGGTAGAATTACGAGTTAGGCTCAATAAAAGACGTTTAAACAAAAAGGTAGGAAAGTATTCTGTTTAACATTCCTTTACATCTTAGAAAAAATCTTCAGTGAAATTAAACATGTATTAATATCTCCAATCTCGTAGCTTTTTCACACGATCAGACCCAGATATTCTATTCTAAAACCGACCTAACCAATATTTTTAGTGCCATCAAATGATATCAAACATGAATAAAATAGGTTTCAAATTCATGATATCTTAAAAACAACCTTGCTGCACAAATGACAGTTATTATAAAAATTATTTGTTATAAATTCACAATGTAAAGAAATCAAGACGATATATGAGTTTAGTAATTTTATTTTAAAATGTTATTCACTGACCATTGGTATGGCGTCAGCTTCCATCATTTGCTTCGATTTAAAAGTCCAAGAAACTAATGTAATATAGTCTTTTTCTCGAAACTTAACAAGTATTCATTACTTTTCAAGACAAAAGCTATGGCTTGAAAATCACCAGCGAAAAAAATTACTGATTCGACTGTTTCCTTTTTTAAATGTTGAAGCATATGTGCGAATGTAATATGTTCAGTAATGGGTAAGTAATTGAATTGTGCCTCACTTTATTTGAGAGAAACTTTGAAGAAACGTTTTATAACTGATTTGCAATGCTCAAATTAAAAGACGAGACATCTCAGAAAGTGATGTATCGCAAATGAAGTCAGAATATAAACATTTCTTATTTTCACCGCTCACCACTTCCAATTAATTGTCATTGTAAAATAATGACAATCTTTTCTCTTACGAATACCGTCCTACATTTCAACATCGAAAACGCCAAGGCTAGGGCGCAAATCTTGCAGTATGTGGGAGTTTTAAGAGTTGCAATACCGTCGTATGCAATCCATTTACATACCCTCCTGAGCAGCAAATCATGGTCGGAAACATTTCGCTCGGTCCTTTGACATAAACAACACTGGCAAAGTGCATGGATGCCAGCTTTCCGTGTCGCTGAACAAATATGTGTGTCCTGTTGCTATTTTAAGGTACAAGTATTGATTGTTACGGACAGTTTACGTCGAAATTCCTCCCAGGACAACTCTCTCAGTCGTAAGTAAAAACCGTGTGGAGGAATTGTTTCGGAACAATGACATTTCACTTTCAACATGTCGCCCACAACTTTAAGATACCTTAACACCACCTGTGTGACCTGCCACGGTTCTCACATATTTCCACGTTTACATCATCAGCGGGTTTGTAAAGGTAACGGGTATAGCGACAAGCTGCCTCAAATATTAACGACAAGCTGGCCCTCTACGTCATCAGACTGGAATGTGCCAGAAATAATACCGCGCAAAGCGTCTGTGCAGGATTTAGTGCATTCGCGTGATCGAAGCGGCCGAACGGAGCCGGCGCTACGTGGATCCCGTGATATAAATTGTCGGCATGGGTCACACATAGCTCTACGGCGCACCTTTGTCACTTTTGTCATTTAATACAAAAAATGGTGATGGACACCGTTAATTTATGTGATATTAGTGGGCGATTTTGGTTCGCATGAGAATGGATATGGGCGAGGTTTGTTTATAATGAGCGATTAAAAGCGCAAGGCACCATGGGATATCTCCGGTCATTGGGGTCAGGAATACAGTGATCGCACTGTGCGTTCATCAAAGTACAGGAGCAGTCTTTGGTTCCATGTAGACTTTTCGTATATTGCATGACTGATACTAGAGTCACTACTTTCAGCGTCTGAAAGATCCACAGCTGTTTTTAAGTTCAACAGGGAGACGTTCTCATGCTGACATCTTTGACTTAGCCACGAGAGGAGAATAATTTGTTTGTAATTTATATTTTTGAAAAAAACTATCTATTTTTAAATTCTAAGCAGAACAATGAACGAGGGATTTCACCTATTCGTGGTCCATGGACTCGTACTGGTGCTCCAAGGTAGGTGACTGTCGTGTCGTTGAATTGAACATTACACTGTGATAGATTCTGTATGGAACATTCATGTTGTGTATTATGAAAAGAAGACGACAACAGTATTCGTACTGAAAAGAAAAACTAGGTTCGGGAGAATGAGATCTCGACATTATTGAAAAAAAAAACAGTTTTTGATATTGAGTAGCTTGAGTAGCTTGTTTGGGCAATTTACACTTTTCGTCATGCGGGTCTCTCACATGTATTTGTAATGGTAATGTTATGCCATTGTTCTTGGTGGCTTACGAGTTGAATGGCTTCAACCAACGAAGGTCAGCGTCTATTCATTGTCCTCAGCCATTGAGTGTATTCATCGTCTGGGAGGGCATTGAAATGAGTGAACGGGTGACACCATTTGCCGTTTATACTAAATTGCTGTAACAGAGCATACACTTTTATCTCTGGTAAACATGGCTGCTCGGAAGTGAAAGTTTGTGTACGTCGGTCAAATGGCTTTTCAAAAGTTGAGAGGATTCTTTTCATATATTAAAACATTGTTTTATTCATAACGGCTTCCATTGACTTCCGGACGTATGAGATTAAGAACACACAGAAAGGTCAATTTACCTTACCTTGCCTTCAGGCTGTATAGGATGACCCTTTCATTAACATTTTACCGATCACAAAGATGTGAATGTACATGCGTTTATCATGAGAGCGACATTACATTTGTATTGTATGCTCCCTATCAATGTATTTTACCCACCAAATAGTATTACTTTCGTTGTAATTTCACAGCTCAGTCCGTGGAGGGACTGTGTTCAAAGTGATCGTTTTGTCGCCGTTTGCTCATTGTATGGCATAACATGTCTGCGCATTATCAATCGGTCATGTGACCTTGGTGGACACATGATGTACAGGGATCGTGTAAAATGTGACTGGTTTTCTTAACAGATCCTGGGTCCCTTTATCTTTTTCTTACAACATGTTTTATCTTTACGTTTTATAAACCCACTATATGTTATGCCAATTCCTTTTGTTGCACATTGTCAGGTCACAGTGATACAGGCATACATACCAGTCTGTCAGGTCACAGTGATACAGGCATACATACCAGTCTGTCAAATAACATATGGGACTATCTGTTAACCTGTTTGCTACATCTGATGTTGTCAGGATTAGTTTTGTATCAGTTCTCGGGTCTACACCATTACTTTCCCTTGAAAACTTTTTCTTTGCACCAAAAATATTTTTTCAATAGCTTAGCACAGGCCAGCATTTCCCTTTTCACACTTGACCTTGTTTACAATTCAAAATATTAATACTTTATAGATATGCATTCATAATCAATTGTTACATACCATGATGCAATGAATTCTGAGAGTCTATGTATTCAAAACTATAACACCGTGACACCTGTTGCGCTTTAATTTGCCACTTGCAATACCATCTCACCACTATTTTAGTATCAAATATCGGGCACTTTTCAGAAGCTCAATATCACTAGTCGTGTTACCATAGTTATAAATGGATATCAAATCTATGTGATGTGTTAAAAATTTAAAAGCTAGTGCGACCAATTTGCATAATGCTGGTAATTCGGAAAATATGATATTGCTGTAATCCCCTGTTGCCAAGGTGATTAAATTCGCTTTGAAATGCAAACGTAATTAGTGTTTTTGACATTGACAGCGTGAAATATTTTAATTAAGTGTTCATAATACTGAATAGTAGCCGCCCTTGTCTCCAATAATACCGGCTGATGTTCAAAATCACGTGATCCCACGTCGAATAAAAATAATATTCACCGCACCCTGTACTGTCTGTAAATACGTGTACGATTGGAGCGTTAAATAAATGATGGGTGTATTGGATATTAATGCTGGGTCCGACAACAGTTCGCACACATGACCTGGATAATACAGATGGCATTTTAGAAACACTTTTGATATTCAGCCCTATATTTTCTGTTGAGAATTGCCGAACAGCACCGCCATCTGTGTTTGGTGTTTGCTGAGTAAAACAACTAAATGAGAACACTGAGTTGAATTTTACTGCATTGATGCGAACAAAGTACACAGTCGTTACCATCTTGTCAGTTCTGTGCCATAGGGATAATGGTAGTATGATCAGGAATTTTTTACCTGGGCGTGAAAACCAACACATAACACCAGTGTATGCGTATTAATCGGCCTCAACTATGTGCCCAGTGTCACAATGCTAAAATTAACTTAAAACGAGCAGAAATGGCAAATTCATCTGCCTATCCATTAAAAGGAATCTTTAATCATATAAACTCATTACATTGCTCTACTATGTTGCCATGGAAACTAATACGAGGTTTTTAATGGGATCTAAAGTTTGTAATTTCATTCTAGAGGTTTGTTTCTTTGTACATCCTGGACAAAGCGCCACTTTCAGCACCTACGCGACGATTTTGCAACATGACAATCCAATGCCTTCACTTCTGGTACATTCACATCTTGTGCCCTCAGATTTAATCGTCACATACAAAAGTATCATTCATGTATATCAAAAATTAACTAAAATATTTTATGCTATCGACCAAAAGATGTATTATTATTTTGAGAATATTGTAATGTGACGGCTGAAAAGTAGGTTTTCCCAATTACTTTTTCAAGCTAATTTTCGTACAATATATAATCAACTTTCTATTTCAGTCTATGTGTGGCAATGAAGGTATAGCAATTATCGATTGCAGACAGAAATCGTAACCCCTAGCAACACTTGACAGAATTATCTGAATGAAATTTAGAGAGATAATAGCAACGTATATTCTTGCTCGTACGTAATTTTATTTCTGATTCGAGAGAAAATAAATGCACGAACGTCAATGAACTCCTCTAAAGAATTTTTTAAAAGACTACCTTTGAATTTGCAAAAACAAATCAATACATGAGATTTACAGTAGTTTTCTGCATCAACTGCGGTCAAGGGTTAAATATTTGTGACGACACAAGGGCAATAACATTTGACGCAAAGTTGTCTTCTAGCGTAATTGTCTGCTGGTGCTGAAAGTGGCGTTAAAAAAGCTCATGTAAATTAAAAGACAAAATTAATAAAGGAAAAAAACACCAAAAAGTTCAAACTATCTGTATGTAAGCATAGACCCTCGATAGAAACATATCGAGGGTCTATGATGTACGCAAACATTCAGTTCACGTCTGTGGAAACTAAATACAGGTACACAGTCATTAGATTAGTATTCATGTCTGATACCAAAATACAACAGAATAGTTGTGATTTGAATTAATCTAGTTAGAAAGTTAGAACCACAACGTCTTTCATAGTTGTTGAGTCAACTCAACTATTTCTAATGTGATGACATAAAACGTGTTTGTTTTTTGAGGTTTGGCCTTTGCCTGCAGCGATTTCACAGAATACTTTTGCCAAGACTGTACTAAAAAACTGAAGGTCTAGCTAGAATTCGTCAAGTCTTTATGCATTTTGATTGAAGAAAGCAACTGGCATTATTGTGTTGTGTCTGAAATTGTTTGCTAACAAACTTTTGAAACTTTCACTTGATGAGAATGTTAGATATTAGAAACAAAAATGCGTTCGTAATGCAGAAATGTCCGTAATCATCTGTGTTTATCTAAATAGCGTATCTCGGTCAGAACAAATTTGTGGAAAGTAAACACCGACACACTTAGCATTCATCTCTGATACCAGCATACAACGGAATAGTTGTGATTCAACCATTCCTAATGAGATGACATAATTGTAGAGGCTTATTGTCAGTTTTGGCCTCTTCCTACCTGCTGCCATTTCACATAACACTGACGATAATAAAGAAACCAAGTGCAGGCTATTGCAGGCCTAGCCAGACTTTGTCAAATCTATACGTATAATTATTTGAATGAAGAAAGCAACTAACATTGTTTCATGTCTGAGATTGTTTACTAACAACTTTTTGGAACTGTCACTTGTTGACAATGGAAGACGTTAAAAACAAAAATGTTACAGTAATCATCCAGATTTGTCCTAGCGTATCTTGGTTAGAAACACCAATGAATTCTTATCTTGGTTAGAAACACCACTGAATTCTAGACAGTGCATCTGTCTCAGCCGATGACCTCAGCTTGACCTCATGTCGTGTTCAAAAGAAAGGCATTTTCATGAGTCACACGGTGAGGGCTTCTGAATAAATCCATTTGTTTTGCTTTCACGGAGCAGGCAAACAAGAATCTCATGCAACGTTGACTTTAACGCCCTCAGCGCGCTTTATGGCACACCTTGATGACTGTCAACAAAATATGTATAGAATGCTGCACGGTTCAAAGGTCGTAAATGTGACGTCACACAGTTGTGAAATAGAAAGTGGATCATTCGCCATACCACTTTTTTTCGCTGGTCCTTGTGTCGACTTTTAAAACAAAAAAATCTTGGAATCTCAACTGTTCACATTACAACTCAGTAAGTTGCAGAATCACTCTGATACGAAAGATTTTTAAACTTCCCGGAAGAGGACAAACCGAGGGGTCACTTTACATTTTTAGCTGGTGAGCGAATTTCATCGACTAGTGAGTGGGAGTAACAATTGAACACTTCATGGACAATGCATTTCTCTCTAACAATCCAATAATAACAGAGACAATGTAACAGTCTCCTGACGTCTGTCTTTCTTTAAGCAAACTAATCTTATAGAGATACTAACCCACTCAAAATATATACCTCGTAAAATTAACACTACAGGAGTATCATGTATATTAATAAACTTAATTTCTTGATAAAATATGTGAAAATTATATCAATCTTTTGGTTGCTATAAAATGCTTTATTTTGATGAATGTAAGGCATACTTTTTGTTAAAATTACAATTCTTCGACAAGTTCCCTTCTGAAAAGTTTTTGAACAAATACTGATACAAAGCAGGAGTTAAGTCCTATTCCAGCGTTAATATGAAACATAGAAATTCATGCTGTATGACGTAACAAATGCAAAATAATGGGCCGCGTTGAGATTTCCATGCTCCCTGACTAAATGACGCAGATTTATTGAACAGACCAAATCACTTATGTCTCCTGAATAACGGGGAAATTCTGCTGGAAATGATTAAGACTCTATTTACCCTTGAAACCAGCCGTCGTTGAAGATATTCGAGAATACAGGCGTGTTTGAATGATTTAAAGAATTTTTGCTAACCCGAACTGTCGATTCAGCCAAGAAACTCAGAAGTATATCGAAAAAGATATGATCGGTAGGGCACTACGCCTACATACCTTGGGAAAAAAGTAAAAAATGTTTGCCGTGGTCTTACAGTAATCTTTCACCCAACGCTTCTAGCACGATAATGCTAAACCCTGAATGGATTGGCTATGGACAAAGAACCTGTCCTTTGCGTTAGCCACAGTTTTTGTACTCCATGAGAGCATGTAGGTAGTTGATTATGACAAGTCTGTTCTACCTTCTTCTTTTCATGACGTCAATAACGGACATGACTTTGTTATGATGCCCTTGGCAACAGATTATAGCTTTCAACTTTGCCCTTGGTAGTTATGTCTCGTGATCGATTTTTGACAATACATGAAATACCTTATTGTGTGACGTCATATATTGAAGAATTGCAAAAACCGACCGAAGGTCAGTTCATCACCTTACAGTGCCTGCAGTCATCTGTGTACGTTGATTTTGATAACCGCGAATTCAACAGTGTTTTCCCTCTAGCTCCGAAGGTTCCATCTCCTTGTTTTTTATTCTGTGTTCTTTTGTCTGACTTTTACAATCTTCATCTAAAGTCTCCGGCTGGTTGCCCTTCCAACACCCAAGAACAGATTCCAAACTGCAGTAAGCACAGTACAGTATACATATATCTGTACCTGCAGTGCACGGTGCAGAGCTTGCATTCATCGTTTGAATATCCGATGGCCTATACATCCAGGCCCGATCATTCTTTCTTCTCTTCTTTTCTCTGTCATTCAACCAGTCAGTATTTTGTATGTCTGTTTGTCCGTCTACCAACTTCTCTATTCTAATCACCTTTCAATTCTCCGCCCCAATTTGAGCTCATTCGACTCTTCGAGACATTGAACAACGCCCTCTCTCGTCGATGCATGCACCCTGGAAAATCATAACTTTGACTTGCACAGCTAGCATTTTGATTCTCTATCTATCTGTAGGCTTCAATGTCGCAGACGGACTCGGAATCGTGGCGAAAAGTGAAGACACAGCCTATACGGGCAGTGACAAGATGCTCTACTGTGATTACAGGGAGGGGCCACCAAGCGAAGCTATCAGCACTGTAGCCGTTGACTGGGACAAAGCTGATTCGTCTCAGGATTATGGATGGCAAAATCTTTGTAAAGGTGGAACTGGCATTGGAATTAGTAAATTCTCTAGGGATCCACAAAAGTAAGTTATTCGTGTAATTCCTAGTCATAAACACAAGGATCACCCTCCCCGTAATGTCAATGATATTAGACAGGTTTGGTTACAACGGGGGTTACAAGATTTACGTTAACGTGAACGCGTAGAATATACTCAGACTCTATCAAAAGCTTAAATTTCCAACAACTATTAAGCCCAGCAATCTGTCGTGTTTGGAAGAATCCATGCATGTTTCCCTAAAATAAGACGGAGAAGAACAACAATCTAACACACAAAAATGTTTTGTCCACGTTCACGACTAAATACTAGTAAATTTTCAAAGGGATGTTTCAGTAGCTAGGTATTTTGGCAAATGATTGTTGATCTTATTTCCTAACCGTTACTCATAATATTGTGAGGGCGACTCTCAGTCACAAATGTCTCAGACAAAAGTTATCATTTTCGACTCGTGTCTGGCCTAATGAAAGTGAAGTAACATTAGGACTGATCAGAGGTGGCAAAGAAAAAAACACCTTAATTACATATCATTAAACTAACCTGACCTGATATGACCTATGACCTCATAGTAATGAACTTATACCGACAATATTCAAATACCATGATGAGTCATTTGACAGAGGTCTAACTTGTCTCGGAGCGCCACCACCGATGGAAGAGCAGCATACACGGAGTGAGGTTGCAATCTGTACATACATGTTGATATACTGACTCGGCTAATACTTTCCTAAGCCACGACACTAAGTTCACCTGTCTCTCTTTTCAGATTCTTTATAAATCCTGATGGTACCGATCAGTCCCTAACTATACGTCAAATTACCAAAGAAGATGCGGGCATCTACAGATGTATGGTTGTCATAACAACAACCGTTGACCAGGAAAACCAGCGCGAACGCTACAATCAGTTTACGAGTTCTTGACCCGGATGAGGATCCCACAGGATCGACCGATGTCGAAGACAACAAAAGTGCTTTCATGCTGCCATCCCTGGCTATCATCCTGATTCATTTACTGGTGTCAGCTTTCTTGTTGTCATAGTGATGACCTGCCTCTTACAGCATGATAAATGCCTGACGTATCAAGCTGCATTTTCTACAAGTTATGTGATATCACTTTGTAGATTGCAATGACTTATGGAAACTGAAATTCCGTAACAGAAAGAGCATGAAAACGCTGAATACAACTTTTTCATATCTACACTTTTAAGTTTCTCGATAAATTCCAGCCACTTTAAAGTCCATCAGCGCCCTCAAGATATCCATGGTTCCAGCGTATAACAATCTACAATGGGTTTGATTCGATTCTGTAGTTGTTACAGTGTCAATAATGTCACGTTACCTTGTATATACGCTAAGGAGTTAAAATTGCTTCTTCTATTTTGATGTAAATGTGTTTGTTTTCCTTCAAGTTACATTGTATAAACTAGATATATACACAAAATGACAGGGCTAGTTGAGATATTTTTAGCTTTTCTATTTTAGGGGGAAATACTTCACTTCATATAAAAGCAATGTTATCTGCTACAGTCAATGATCAGTATCCTATTTTTAGTGACAAAACTGATGCAAAGTAGCGTAAAATGTCATGCGTACATTGTGGCACCATTAGTTGTCGCAAAGAATCATGGGAAAACATCGAATTTTTACGAGTCATTTATAGAAAAATAAGCAATGCTTTCATACGAATCTTTTTTATCTAGAAAATTTACCAATGCTTTGACATCTTACAGGGTATGTCGATTACCATGACAACGACAAAGACAAGACTCTTAACGAGGCGTAAAATGTCTCCTTCCAGGATCTTGATAACAGCAACCATCGCCTTACTGGAAATACTCATTTTTATCATGATATTTGTTTTCGTCAAAAATTCAACAGTGTAAACTAGGTTTCTAGAAATAGTATGTCATTTATCTTCAGTAATCTTTTCACTGCAGTAACGGTAAACAGTTTGTAAGCTGCACTCAACTCACAGAGGCGATTCGAGCGTAAACAGTTACGGTTTATTTCATGCTGTCAGTGCCACATTCAGAATAATTCTAGGGAAATGGTAAATACTCTTTTGTCTTTGGAGAAGATTTCCCTTTGTTTTTAACTAGAATAATAGTCTCTGAAAGGTTTGAAGAGTAATAATTCATTTAAAGACAGACTAGAGATAAGTCATTGATAAATTATCATATCCAAGGCATAGCAATGTATTTTATTTGCTGTCGTTTTCAACAGTTACAGTTTAAAGTCTTTCTATATTGCAATCCCTAGTGTGTAGACATGTATTTACGACTCTGATTTAATCGTTAAGAATAGATACTTTAAATATTATCACGGTTGTAAAAACGATTTATTTCAAGCTTTCAGAGAAAACATTCAAGCTCCTACCACTTTGTAATAATGTATAAAGTTTTGCTTTCACCTTGAGTCAAGTTCACTAAATTGATCGTTTCATGTCAAACATTATTTACAAAAATATTTTCGGATGTGAGCCATCAGAAGGTGAGGAAGTCAGGACCTATGGAGCTGTTTGCATGGTCGTTTGTAATTCTGAAATTGAAATTGGACCTTGTCTAATTTCCCCAACAGATGACAGATGTTATTTACGACAATTTTCACATCCTGAAACGAAACGGAGATCGTTACCAATTTTATACACCACTGTTTAGTCTTAGAAATAAGGACTATAAAGTTTCTGACATTAAAAATAATCTAGAAAGTTAGATATTTCTAAACTTTTATTCAAGTCATTTATGTTGTATTGACTGTTTCGCCAAGGCAAAAATATGGACAATGATTGTTCGATGGTTTATCAATTCAACGTGGATGTACTTCGCTTTTAAAAGGGACATATATTTTAGGTACACGTAAGAGCATATTAGAGTGATAAAAAACAGTATAAAGGAATGTTGTTTTGTTATTTTAATCCATATTTTGACCGATAGTATTTTTGCAATATTTGCATCATTTAGTAAAATTTATTTACATCATCCTTTCGTTTATTTGCTTAGTTTATTTCATGTCATGTATGGTAAGTTCAGAAATATTCGAATATATTGTATGTTTATTTGTTTGTTCTATGTTTCCCTTTATCGATAGATTTTATATGGTAAATGATCAGACGATAGCCCTGGATAGTACTATTCACTTCACATGACGTCTTTGAGTTACAGATAGACATAGATGTGTTTGTTTTTAAGACTAATACGAGCTTGGATGACATGGCGTCCGTCATATAGCGGACATTTCGTGATCAAACAACTTACATGATATGTCTACCTGCAAAAATTTACGAGACGAAACCAATCTACCAATCTACCATGACATGTATATACCAGCTAAGACCACAGAATTGAATAAACAGGCTTATAAAATTAGAAATACAAAGGTTAAAGTCGATCATAACATGGCATTATACCTGCGTTTTTTCCCGCCCTTTTGTTTTCAGCTCAGTGTCACCACGAAGCTTAAGGTAGTATGCGATTTGAACGATAAAGACTCAAACTTTCCCTCATATTTTTGTTCATTCTCATTTAAAAATCAGTGATGAAAAAAACTTACACCATGCAAATTTCAGTAGCAATTTACAGTTTACAATTATTTTAATATAAAATGGCCGTCAGCCGCGCGTTGACTGTATTGTGAAAATCACACTTTCCATTTTCAAAAAAATACAAGAACTTACAAATTGTTTTTAAACTCCCTCAAAATGAGCCGATACAAGAAGGTATTATAAGGTCAGAGAAAAAAGTTATTGTTCTTCGGATTTTTTTGGTAAAGCTGCGAAGGTGGCGAGCGATTTGTTTTTATCGTTTTTATATTGTTAACGTACTGGTAAAATCTGCCACGAATTATGCCTCGGAATCGAGATTTGACAAGATGTCCATAGAGGTATTCACAGAAAGTGGTGACAAAATAAAAATTTAGCATTTCCACATGCTGAGGAAGAAAACAAAAAAACATTAAAATTATTCACGCTAAAAACATGAAAATAATTGCAAAGCGGAATGATATATTTGGCGCAATTAAAAAATGCAAATTGGATAAAGTAGAAGCGGCGATGTCAAGGAACAATTGAATTATTTTCCCTGGCCTAAAATTTTAGAGTCGATTATCTGTGCGCGTGTCGTATTCTACAACAACATATCAATATGTCTTGCAGCTACAGTTTGTCAATTCGTTCTCGTATCATGTTGCCAGACAGAAACTCAGACTTCACCTGCAATGAGTCAATGATATAGAATATAACGTATTATGGTCTTAGAATAACCACATATATATTTTGGACTGGTTCAGAGAATGGTCAGTCCATTCAGCATAAAGACTTGAGCTGGCCTTTGAGCCAATCACAGACAGTCCTTTGAGCCAATCACAGACAGCCCTTTGAGACAGTCGCGGGCAGCCCCTTGAGAGAAGATTGATGTTCAGTTTAATTGCAAACATCGTCCTTGATTATTTGAATACAGTTTGACAAATCAGACACTTGACGCCGACATTACAATATTTATGGATAGCCGCTGTCTGAAGTTACATAAAACGACCTACCACAGTGCATTGGGTCAAATAACGTGTCCTCAGAGCCGTGATATCCATACGACAGATTTGCTTTCTCTAGCAAAGACACTAACATTACAGATCGCTCTAAAGACATCGAGGAGTGATGTAGAATGCGGGGACAGATTTTCAAACTTTCGAATATTTTACAATTTTTTCTGATTGACCAATTGTATGGGCTTAATTTGAAGCTTAATAAGTACTATTTTTAAAGTGGTTTTTTTTTAAATCGAAAAGGTATTTTCTTGGTAGCGGTTTTGAAATTGAAATATAGGAAACACATGGGCGATTTGTTTCTCTGCTTTCAAGTTGTTTGGATGCCCCTGATTTTATTCTGAATTTTTAGACAAGTGACTGAAAATTAATTCATTTGATCAAGAGCATAAGTGTTTACTTTCGTAGGCATAAACAACATTAACATAAACGAACATTTGAATGTAAAATATTTTCATAGCAACTCCTTGGCGTTCTCAGTAATCCACGCAACCTATGCTCTCCACTTTGTTTGAAGTCTGAATTTCATAATATCTTCACTGAAGTTTTTTTCGCAGATCACTCATCCCCTTTGAGTAGCTGTGTTGAACGATAGCGTCGCAAATACAAGTATAACATGGCATGCAAAACGCGATGAAGGCTGTGAGGCAATACAGAATGAAATAATACCTAGTGATATACAGTTACTGCAGAATGTGCCTCGGGGACAGATATTCAGACTCTCAAACTTTTACAATTCTTTTCTGATCTACCACTTGTGGAAGTTCATGTTAAAGCTCTTGGTGTAAGAAAGTTTTTTCTGTCTTAGTTTTTTTGTGAATTTGTTTCTCGAGTACAAAAATTTGCACGGTGACCCCTCAATGTTTGTCCTTCATTTTGAAAGAGAATCTTAAAATATTCCTTGAGGAAATGTTGATCCCCAGTTGAAGTCTTTTATTTTCGAGGCACATACTCAAAGTCGGAATTTGAATTTTTAATGGCATTTGAACGAAGAACGAAGTAAATATTTTGTATAGTAAAACTTTCGAAATGTAGTCCACTCCGCTCTTTGATGGAGGGTCGAATCAGATCATATCAAAGGAGACTAATCAAAGTTTTGTTTCTTTAAATTTGATTATGTTTTATTCATCATAGCGCTATATCATCCATGTTTAAAAAATTATCTACGAAGATTTAGTAACATACAATGCATAAATTATTTGGTTCAAAATGGAAATAACACACATGTTCCTTCAGAGTGCAAGGGTAAATGAAAATAGTGAAAGCGTTTCAAAATCTTTCACTGAAGCGACTTAAATATCACTTGATTACGTGACCTATCTGTAACCTAATAACGTGTTTTGTTCTTTTTCTGAAACATAGTTTGAAGGTCTCATCAAAGAATGGATGATGTACAATCAATTAGTTGTAAAGACAGTATATGTCCGATTTTCAATAATACTGTTGACAGGTCAACATTTCTCTTCAGGGGCAGTCAAGAATTCATTTTTAGAAATACTGTGTACATTATGCGTTGCGTTCGTGAGTTGCTGGGCTTATAATAAATTTTACTGTTTTTTAGAAAGTGGAAGAAGAAGATAGGTACTTAATTTGTGGGGGATGGCGGTGATTACTGTGTCATCAAAAGTTTCGGCCAAGTCTTTGTTGTGTGTTGACGAAGATAATATGCTGACTATATATTCTCAGCAAAAACATTGCTTTTAGATGACAGGTAATCGTGTGTAATATGTAATAATATTATAGGATAGCCTTAATATTTGACGAATACGTCATAAAACATAGAAAATACTGGTTGGACAGAAAGTAACAACATTTCATCATGCGAATCATAAAATCAGAGGGGTTATATCTAATGTCCGCAATGCAAGCGATCGAAATAGGCCACGTATATCAAATGGATGCCTCCCGCTGAATGTGTAAACAATCGTTTACCACAAGGCGACGCTATGACCTCAAATAGCAGAAATGCTTGGAGCATTACACAGAGCATAACACAGTGTCTCCGACCGAAGACGTGTTTCGACTTCAACGACCTCCAAGATGCTGCGATTGTTCTTGGTTTTAGTTGGTGAGTGGAGCATCTTATATGAATTTCTGTTGATGAAAATGCCGCCACCCATTTTCAAAACTTTGTTAGGGGCCTACAATACTGTCAAGACAGATACTTGGATCTGCCAACAGAGACTCATCATGATAGAATGTTGATTTTTTTTGGAAACGGCCACACCTTCACATCGTTGGATCCACCAAGATGTGTATCATTGCTTTCTTCAGTTTATGAATCATTCCTAATCTTGATCCGTACAGCTTGACGTGTCCATGGTAGGATAGAATATAACATAACACACTCCGTGTACTTTAAACAAAACAACGAAATTTATAATCGTGTCTGTGCAGTTGAATGTATGCGCCATTGTTGTAATCTGATACGGTATAGCAGACTTTTACAATCATAATATATTGTGTGATTTGAATTTTTTTAAGGTTTTATAGCGTTGAGATTCCGTATTGGTGACGTCAGGTGGTGTCAGACATCATCATATTGTTATCTTGTCTTTCACGGATGTAAATGTAAGGCGTATCATGCATAGAGTAGATCTGTAAGTCGTTCATATCAGAGCAGTTGCAATGTTTTTGATTCCGAAGTTAAGTTCAAAGACAAGGGTCCCTTCTTCCCCAGTGCTTCTTCATTTAATCATCATATTAAAATATATCTAGGCAAGTATCTATGCAAGTATCTATGCAAGTGATCTATGCAAGTATCGAGCCAAGTATCTATGCAAGTGATCTAGAGTAATATGAGTCGATAAAACTAAACGCAGTTTCATCTTCCAAGTTATTGACATGGGTCGCATTGCATTGTACTGATCAGGTGCCGCTAACGAAGCTGTTCGTGCAAAAAGGTGTTCGTGCGCAGTTTTTCAGCGGGTGGGATTCAAAAGTAATCAGCGGGCGGGGAGGAAAACTCGATATTTACTGTGAGCGGGGAATAAATTTCATTTTTTCAGTGGGTACCGGAAAATACGTAGAGGGAGGGGAAAACCGTGGTTGATAGAACTTGAGGGGAGATTGCGAGCCTAACTTAGAGAGGAGCAATGTTCCAAGGTATACTGTTAGCTACTCGCATGGTTTTGTGTTGATCTTGGTTGCCTAGTGGGCAACAGGAATTTCAGTAGTGGGGAGAGGGCAGTGGGGAGCTTGAATTGTTGTGAGGAGTGGGGAGCGGGCAGACCATAGATACTGAGGGCGGTGGGCATAAAAATTCAGTGGGAGGGCATATTTTCCATGTATGCCAGTGGGAGAGCGGTTACGAACAGCTCTACTTTCCCCTCCAAATTTTAGGACAAGGTCAACAATAAGTTAAATTGGTATATCAGCCTTCAAAACATGTTTTGTGGTGATTTTGCGAAATTGATGAAATTTACCAGATGGCGGCACCTGACTGATGACCGTACCCAATGACCCCATTCGCTGCCTCTGTGTTATTGAAACAATCAGGATAATGTTCATAGGTCGTTGACCTGATTCAAGTAACGAAATAGTAAACAACAAAGTTCAGTCGGTCATCCTACTTGGCTAACCGCCGTATTTGTAGCTATTGTTTTTGTTTTATTGTTTTTGGTTTTTAATGCCGAGTAAGAATTGACATGCACAAGTCAAGCTTTGTCGTATCTCAACAAAAAATACCGGAATTTATACTCTGGTCGTTCTACGTCACGACAACTAGTCTCTCTGTCATCAGTTGTGGTGCGTCAGACTGTCTGTTGTGTCGATCTTCGATGTGCTTGCCAATGTAAACAAACATTATGGCGGTCCGTATCTGTGTCTAACGTGAACATTTCGTAAAAACCAGTCATCATCATCAGACTCTGGCAAAATACACCCACTTAGCAAATTTTGAATCTTTGTGTTTTAGTTTTGTCGTCAACATAATGACCCCTGCCGCCTGAGGTTTTGACACAAAGGAGTAGTTTTCAATTCATGCGGTAGACAGAGTTTCCAATGTAATAAATGGGGTCAAGTGCTGTGTCCAGGCCTCCAAAAATCGTGTAATGAAATCAATATTTTCATAGACTACGACATTAATAATCCGAACCATGAGAACGCAAGAATGTATCGCTTATATATTCCCAAGGAATTCCGTGAAAAATTTGCAAAAACAACGAACTCGAAGCTGGTTGCAATACCGTGGGTTCCGTACGCATTGGCAAGGCAACCGGGGTCGAGCGCGAGGTTACAGTGTTCGCGTCGTTTAGCTTCATAAAAGTCTATTTTTGTTCTCAAAAATAGTGTATCTTTGTCTGAGGAAAATTTCTAGGCCTATGCTATCTTTGAAATAGTGTATAATTTCGCGGAAGGGACGTGTAGACCGAGAGGTCGTCTGGCATTTGCTCCATACACGAATGTGAACGCCGTGTTTCTCGCTCACTCGACCGACAACTGAAAATGACTGACAAGTCGCCTTCGTTTTGGACTCGTGGCTACACGGTCAAAACGTCATTCATATGAGAGAGAGAGAGAGAGAGAGAGAGAGAGATACATACATACATACATACATACATACATACATACATACATACATACATACATACATACATACATACATACAGCACGATTGGAACTAATTTGGAAGAATTGGATCATTGTTAAAATTTCTCAACAGTGTTAGGTGCTCTATAGCTGAAAGTTGCAATATTACAAATTACGCATAAAACAAGTGTATTACGAAAAAAGGAAGCAGACGAGCATCTACATTTGAAGATTAAACCAACATAACTTCAGTATCCAATTATCCCACATTATTTCCAATAGTGTTACATACATGTGTTACATACATACATATACATACATACATACATACATACATACATACATACACACACACACACACACATACATACATACATACATACATACATACATACAAACATACATACATACATACATACATACATACATACATACATACATACATACATACATACATACATACATACATACATACAAGTTTGATTGCTTGTTTTATCAACATTCAAATCACACTATTACGTATTTCAGCGGTTTGTCTTGTGACGTCACTCAACGTCAGTGTCAACCCTCAGCAGAGCGCTAAGGTCGGTGACGCAAGCGTTGTTCTCTACTGCTCCTACACCAATGTCCCGGATGATGTGACCAGTGAAGTGGTTGAGTGGCGGAAAAAGTCAGACGGTGGCGCTGTATTGTTGGCATCCAGATTCAAGACTGGTCTGGTTCAGGTCAATGACCAGAGGTAGGTCAAAGTCACAATATCACAGATGGTGTCAAGATTATATTTACAACCTCGGTGTCCTAATAGAGTTATTAGACGTCGTTTGCTCTGTAAATTGGCGAACCAATCAAGTTCTTGCTTTCCACGATTTTAGTAGCGGATTAGCCAATAAAAGCATTGCAATCATGGTTCAAAATCAAGCGACGATAAACTAAATTTATGGGTGTTCATACAGCCACTCACCGAAAAGTTGAAAGCATTGTTGTTAAATTCATTCTCAACCAATAAATATACACGTTCTATATTTTGAAATATTGGACGTTTTCTTCCTGCATTCACTAATGAAAAAGGTGCTGCTTTGTTTGTCGACGTCTTTAAACTTGAAAATGTTTGTTGTGTTTCCGATGATGAACAATATGCAAAGACTATAACACGACAGGCTGAATGAGGAAATTGACATCGTTTAATACTATTATCACTGTTTTGATCTTCAAAGATTCTCGATCATCAATGAGGCTTCACTTAAGATAAGCGACGTGGTGGCCGAAGACGCCGGGGAGTACACGTGCACAGCCAGATACGCTGAGGGCGCAGATCGAACTGAATCAAGCGGTACAACAAAACTCACTGTCAGCGTCACCTCCCAAGATGCAACAGCAGCAGCCGAGCCAACCAACAAGCCTGGCGATCAGTCTTCAACGCCAGGCGATGCATCAACTTTAAAATACTGCACGCGTTTGATGTTTTTACTCACTTTTATTTCATTAATTCTGAGTCGTTAGTAAATCAGGAGACGGCCAAAACACAATAATCTTAATCTTTTTACGTTATTTCGGTCATTTTTAAAATTTCATTATTATGAAACGTTTTGCGTTATAGTTTTAATGCTGGCTTTCTTGGAGCTATCAACATGTATAATCTGTGATGACGATTATGAAGGTATAATTTAGTATGATATCAGGCGTTACAGCATAGCGGAATTCTGAAAGTTTGTAACAAAAGCTACAATGACATACAGGTAAATGATTTCAGTATGGAACAAAATGGCCAAAATAACCTAAGAAGATGATGATTTGAACGACTCTTAGTTTCAGAAAGTATGAAAAGTCAGCTCAACAAAAGTTGATCAGGGTCGCAACTCAAGCTAGGAGCACAGTGTGGGTGCATGCTTGGAACAGTAGTTGTCCAACTGGATTTTGAACATGAATGTTATCACTACAATCGAAGACCATATAAGAATAATCAAGCACCACGGTTGGCTGAATGTAACGTCGAAATATTTTACTTTGAGTGTGAATTTTTGGAAGAAAATTGCAACATTTTACACGTGTTAGTTAAAATGGATAATTTCAACCTGAATAGTTTATTCCAGACATGCTAAGAAGAGTTTAAACAATTATTCTGGGATTTTTAAAAGCAAATGTTGCAGGAAAGAATAAGAAAATGTCATGCCGTGAAATTGGCAAATTAATATAACATACCAAAGGTTATTATGTTTCCGGAAACGAAGCTATGCTCTCTCTATGAATATTGTTTGACGATAAAGTTTTTGATATCCTTGCATGCAGTATAGATCTCTGAAAGCGCCCTCTAGAGCTGTATTAAAAGACCCATTTTGAAGTCTGTAGCAGTAAGTTTTGCTCGGTTCAACACAACAGATTTTTTTATCGATGAGACTATTTCTAAAGTTTTGAAGTGTAAATCGTTTCTGGCAGATGTTGACTTGCATTGTCTATTTCAATTTGCATATTGATGCCAATAAACAAGGCACTTTGTGCAATAGTCAAACAACTGGATCGTTTGGTCTTCTAACACATCTATCTATCTATTTATCTATCTATCTATCCATCTTCTATTTATCTATCGATCTATCTATATTATATCTGTCTTTCTGTCTGTCTGTCTGCATGAAACTAATTTAATCTAGAAAACTAGTCAGGTTGAGGAACCTAATTGACCCAATGCCAACCAAAAGTGGAAACAATTGTTTCGGGTCTTTGCCTTTCTAATTTTTTTCAATGTCGGTGGGGCCCTTCTTGAGACGTGTTCAATGTTACATGATGCGGAATACGTCGGTTTTCCACAACGTTGGTCTGCAAGCAAAGTAGTACCTGAGAAAGAGTTTTTTTGAACTTTTAGCCATGCTTGGTTAGCTTATGCTTAAAATGTGACAGAAAAGTGAGAAAACAATTTTATGCTCTCATGGAAGGCTGCTGTGAAGTGACGAGACAGCGTCATAAAATATTGCCTTTTGGGGGATTAGAGTCAGAGACACGGTCGGGTGAGGGCGCTCTTCGGTCCTAAATCAAAACCGGCGCAGGAGAGCACGAGTTACCCAAAGTGGCTGAATGTTTTCCCTTTTTCATTAAAATTCAAATAAATATACTTGCTTTGTAGGTTTAGCTTCTGTTTTATCCTATTATTGAGATTTTTGAACATACAAACCCTAAACGGGTCAACGTTTGGATTAAAAACCTCCACACATCGGTAGACTTTTCACAATGATTCTAAAAAACTACAATGCATCATTCTTTTATGATAACGTTTAACCAAGAAACAGTCGGGCATAATAGTCATAAAAGCCCAATATTGTCGTCACCAAATTATTCGGGAGCAAAAAAAACAGCAAATCGTGGTATGCATGAAAAACTGTTCAACTGCAGTGAACTGTGAGATTGATGACCTTGATTGACCCCATGATGACCTTGATTGACCCCATGTCAATCGGAGACAACCCGACCGTTTCTTGCGCTCTTCGGTCCTAAAATTTCAAACTGCCGCCGGAGCGCAAGAGTTACCTTAAAATTTCGATCATATTAGGGAGCATTCGTTTTTACGGGGGGATCCATGGAAGTTAAGCGACAAATGAAATGTAAAAAACAACCCCCCCATTAATTTTCTAAAATTTGAACCCCCTCCCCCAATTCATCAATTGTAAAATGTGACCATCCCCTCGAAAAAATCAGATTTGATTCATTAACCCTTTGCACCGTAAAGCACTGGGGTGAAAATTTGGGCTCTTCAAAAGTGTTTGCAAGAAAAAGAGTGACCCACCCCAATTTCATGCACAAAAAGCAGCGACCCTCCCCCAGATGTCACAGTCCATATCAATAATATCTTAATTGACTTATAATTTCTCATGTCACTTTTGAACTTTCAAAGAATCATTTTTGCACTTTACAAATAATCACTTGCGTGAAATTCCAATATCATAATTCATATTTGTTTTTCAGATCTGCTCTTTTAAACATAATCTCATCTTGTACATTTATATCAATTGTCAAACTTTTATAAAAGCACAGATTTAGCTAGTTTTGTATTGGAAAAATATTCAGGTTTCCTCACAGACCACACTGACCTACCTACCTAGTAGGTAGGTCCCTGAACTGTTTGTCTGACCAGTTGAGGGTTGGCATTTGAAATCCCTGAACTGTTGGTCTGACCAGTTGAGGGTTGGCATTTGAAATCCCTGAACTGTTGGTCTGACCAGTTGAGGGTTGGCATTTGAAATCCCTGAACTGTTGGTCTGACCAGTTGAGGGTTGGCATTTGAAATCCCTGAACTGTTTACATTTGAATCTTACTGATGCTGGGCGAGGTTTTCCCAATGTATATCAGACACTGTAATTATTACTCAGTGAGTGTGGGCCAGATAACATTTATTAATGTAAAAATATGACCACAGCCATGAATTTGGCTTATGAAGTGGCAAAGCGAAAATATTAACGTTCTCTGTCAGTGCCGCCAAATTTTTTTTCACTGTGTAATTTTGTTTAGAAAAAAGCTTGTTAGTCTTCTTTGTTTGCAAAGGAAATGCCAATTCAAGTTTTATTTTTTCTTGGCGATATAAAAATTTTCCATGATAAAGACTAGAAATCCTTAAATGTGTCATATCTTTGAGGAAAGAAGCTGGATCTGACGACGAGTGCTGATGTATAACTGGAACTTATTTACTGAATACGGAACCATAACTGGGCCTAGCGGCCCATCCACTGATACATGAGTCTTAGGTGGTCCTAGTTCCTAGTTTCGGTCACTCCACTAGAGAGTGATCGTGGTCCAAAGTTCTAGTTTCGGTCAAAGTTCTAGTTTCTGAGTGAATGTCCTGTCTCGGTCACTCCACAATAGAGTGACCGTGGTTATCGGTCCTTCCTTGTCCCTGAGTTAGTGTGTCCATTTATACAGTATCTTGGCTATGTCGGATGCCGACGCCATAAAGAATATAATGAGACAATACTTTGATTTACCGACATTAGAAAATATTACATAAGTAGAAATTATCACATGCCCGTGCGTGGCTTGCTACAATTCTTTGTTTCAATTCACGCCATGAATAAATTAAAATGATAACAACGGCTCAATATTACGATAGGTTGAAACACAATATAACACGGGGGTAGTACGCAGAATACCTCCATGAGAAAAATAAGTTACTGGGTTATTATTTCAAATGTGTAAATGAGCTAGATCATGCTGTCGATACTGTGCTGGTATTTCGTGGCGCCAGCAATGTTAGAGTCCAAACAAAGAAACGTCAGCTTGATCACTTGCGTCCCAGAACGCTGATGTATTGTGAGCGTGAAAAATTACTATTCTGTGCGCCAATTTGGAATTATGACAAATGTGTAAAATTCAAAAAAATGTGCAAGTGTTCTACCTACCTACCTACCTACCCACCTACTTACCGTCAAACAATCCTACCTACCGTCCTACCTATCCGTCCTACTTACAGTGTATCTACCTATCCTTCTATCAATCCATTTCCACATAATACAAACTGCAAAAGTCAGACTTTTCTAGACGTGCATACATATGCAATAACATACCGAAACTTCACATAAAAACCTAACATCAAAACAGATATGATATTAATAGAGCTATTAAAACTGAACTGGTTTCTGAAAAAACTTCCACATGCATGTCTATTGAGATCAGTATTTGTAGAATGTGGGACATCACTTGTTATCTGCATTGACAGCCGTATCTATAAATTGAACAAATACAGGTATTAATTATTTCCATTACGTTTATTTTAATGTCTGAGGTCTTACAAATATCAACGGCAAGTATCACTTTAGTTACACCAATATCGCACATCGCTGCCTCCCGTGACAAGTGACTGACTGACAAGTACGATTATCATCGTGGCATCATGGACAGCGGAAATACGTCACCTTCTATATCCCATAGTTTTCAATTAGAGGCTCCGAGCGTCTTATAGCGTGCCCTAGTGACAACGACAATTGAACGAGTCAGTCAATCATTGTTTGGCTTGTAAATCAAACGTCTAACACATTATTGAACACTTAAGTGTAGCGAAGAATCTGAATGACTGATTATCAAGATTGGCGCCCTCTTTTGTCAATACATGTATCACCAAATTGTAATTATGTGTCGGTATTTTAGATTGGATCACATATTACGCTCTCATTAGAAAAAGTAATCTTCAAAAGGCCAAACAGTGAAGTCCAATATACATGCAGAATTTTCCCAAGAAGTATACAAGGCCATCCTCCTGAACAAGGTCACTTCAGGGTCAGACAGAAATGGCTGAACCCCAGAATGAGGTCACATCCCATGCCACGTAAGATATTAAATACCAGAGGTGGTTTCTGGTCTCGGGTAACTTCCAGGCTGACGGAGTAGTAGATGACGCGTGCAAGCTATCATGCCAGCTGCCAGGCAAGCCAGCCATAGCATGAGTCAGTGGATCTTGCTACTCTCAGGAGGTAAGTCAGCTTGTCTGACGAAATCGTCAGTGTTGCAGCACGATGTATGGAGTTGATGTGTATGAATCGGTTGACTTTGACTGTCGTGATTAACTGAATGAATGCAATGCCCGTGAGTCCTAAGTATACGGCAAGACGGCCATTCTAAGAAGAAAACTAAATATTTCTATAGAGAAGACTTTATCACTTTAAGGTCATCTTAAGGTCAGGATGGGACAAAATGTCATCGTTGTTTGAAATATATCTTCATCATCTTCCATACGGCATGAAAATTGACTCGACAAGCACAGACGAAAGAGATAGCATCGAGACGAATAAAGCAAAGAAGGCTACAAAAGTCATTGCACCGGTAACGCGAAAGGGAAAAAAAATATGTTTCAAAAGCATAGCTTTACCTTACTTAGCGGGAAATGCTCCGCAGTGAACTTTTGTCACTATGGAAGGAGTCACGTCGATATAGTTTATTTCACCAAATGTGCAATGACGCACTTATATGCTAAAAATTCCACTCAGCTCGGATCGGTGAGATATGACCGTTCCAGTGTTCGCAATAACAAATTTATGGTGAAATGAGACTGTCTGCAAAATGTAATTGAGAACATAATAAAATGAACAATATCCTCTTTCGGATGGAAGCTATATCAGGCAGTAAGTTGAAGTTAACGTATTACACACTGTTGTACCTTACGATCAAGATCCCAATGGGGATACGATTTCAATAAAGGGTTACTTGTTTATGAGGAGACTTGTCGTTACGTCTCTTTGATTTAAATTCCTGGATCTAGATGTGTGGTTTGTTTTAGGGTTAGAATGGAATGAGATAGTCAGTACGATGCTAACTTTCTGCATAACATTCTGAACACTGGCGACGCTATACTTCATCTTGTCTGTTAAATGTATTGTACAGTCCAATTTCTCTTTCGTCATCGATGATAAAAACGCTGCCTTCAGACTTCTGATACCTCGTACAGGTATGTGACGTCATGGTGTTAAAGACATCGACATATCTACCTTTACATCTTCAAGTTGACGAAGTCAGACTTTTTATCACAAAATGAAAAAAATACTCTCTTCTCATGTAACAAATGTAAAAATATATATTCAACAAGTTCTATCTGAGACATTGATAAACTTTGGCTGTATATGTACGATTGATGTATAACACTGGTCCAAGTAATGATACCACAGCGTATATCAATTGCCATCTGAAACGTCATGTTTCAACCGATGAGACTGTCAAACCAAGACTGTTGAACAACTAAAACAATTAATTTTCACTGGGATTTAATTTCTCTGTTTTGATGTTTCAGGTATATTCATCTGGATTTTAATTCACTGATTGCCTATAAAAGAATGACACATGTTGTTATTTAGCATTTTCACTTCGGGTTCAATTCGTGAAATTAAATCCAATTAAATAATTAATGTTTTACAGCTTCTCGTAGATAACCTTACATGTCACTCAGTTTACATCTGTGTTCGGTCCCATCGATGTTTAGAGCACTGTCGGCGTATTCATTCTACTTTTACATCTGGTAGACAGAGTTTTACACTAACAGTAACACGCGTGACAGGCAAGCTTCACTGATGTTAATGTACGTGCAGATCCATGTCGTGTTGCCTACCATTTTGACTTGAGACCGTCTTCCTCTTCTGTGTCTTTATTTTGACCTTGATATAGACAGATTAAACTAAGGCATAGTTTTTAAAAGTAAGTGTACCTGGTACGTGAAAAATGAATTGACTTTCAAGGAAGTTGCATGAAACACCAATGCTTGAAAAAACCCGCAGGGTTGACATACTTGACGTGTAGTAATAATAGCTTTTGTGCATATCTTGTGTTATATAGTCGTTAGGAAAATTATGGCATTTTGAATGACGAGGTAATCACTTTAGTTATAATAATGATGATATAGAAATTTTCATTCATTTTGCTCTCTCTCTCTCTCTCTCTCTCTCTCTCTCTCTCTCTCTCTCTCTCTCTCTCTCTCTCTCTCTCTCAATTACTTGCAGTAATTTGCTTTTCGGCGTCAATAATCATTGAAGCGAATGACATTCAGAATGTCAAGGTCGGCGACGCCAGTGCCATTATTCGCTGTACCTATAGCGATGTACCCAGCAACGTTAATAGTGTAACTGTGGATTGGGATAAAGTACAGACAGACGGATCAAATGAATTCCTTGTTAGAAAGACGATACCACGTGGCCAACCTACACAATCTAATGACAGGTAATATGTGATTCAATGTGCTTCGTGTCACGTTATTTCATGAAATATATAAAGACAAATAACGAGAAAACTCCCATCTTGGCATCGTCAATTTCACCTCTGTTAGAACATAAGCACCGTATATTGAACAATTTACACAGCAATATATTTGCAGAAAATTATTATTGTACTTGGGCCTCAGCCCAAGTACATTTGTTTTCATTCCGTGGGAAAAAACTCTGTAAGGTATAACCATTTCTGGCTGAGACCAGGGAGGGCAAAATGTCTTGGCTTCATCTTTCTTGGCATAATAAATGGCGTGCGTAATGATGTTAACTGGGAAGTGCTGCTCTCAGCCAGTCTTGAATAAGTGAGATGTGAATATTAATGCTTCTCTATCTGAGTTTTTGCCACAAAATCTTCTGAATATAATCAAAATGTGCATCGAAATGCAACAATTAATGCACCCTCCGTTTCCTAGACGATGGCACGACCCTTGCTACACCCACTGGACGAGCCAAAGTGGGAGGGGTAATTTCAGTTTGGTCGAACAAGAGGGCTCGAGACCAGAATTTAACATTTAAACTTGAAACATGTTTAATCGCTGACAAGATGTGGACTAGTGTTAATCAAAGTAAATCTGTGAAAAGGAAAGGTTTTATATCCCGGACACAATGAAAAATATTACGACTGGAAACTGTGCCCCCAGTTGAGAATAGGCACAGCGATGGAGAACACTTATCCTTGAGCTGAGAAAACCAGACCATCATTTCGAAATAGAGCTGCAGATTCGAGAAGCTCGTTCAAAATAGCTAGGTACACCCCATAAAGGGGTGGTTTCGAGTTTTGAGGGCAAATTTCGCCTCCTTCATTTAGAAATCGTACGTTTGTTTTTCCAGGAGAACACACCATTTGACACAAAATTTGCATGTAAAGGGGTCGCCAGTAAGCACGTGGTCAAATCTGGCATAAGAAACAATATGAAATGTTGGGTAAAGCCAGTCCAAAATAAACTGATTTGAACTTTTGTGTTTTGTAATTTATACCACTGCAGTAACATTACCTTTTTTGACAACATCACACGATGTAATACGTTTTGAAACTGAATACTCCGACGTATTCTGTGTCTCCTTTGCTAAAAAATACGGTATGCCGATTACCATGTAAGGAGATGGTGACGTCAAGACAGATTTGTTGTGCGTTTGGTCCTGGATGGTGCACGAAGTTTTGTCAAGGTAGCTTGTGTATTTATTTCCTAAATGGGAGAGATTAGGGTCGATCTAAAGAAGGCCGAAGAATGTTATGATACTCTAAGCGAGCTGAACTCCAATGCGAATGGTTGGATAATTTGGAGGATGTCTAGAATGATCTCGTCTCATTAAGATTATTTGGCGGTCAGTGTTGAATTTCAACTGCGTCACAAGTTTGCGAAATGAGTATTCCGTCGAACGGTCAACGAACGATATTTTAGAAATCTGGAGACATGGCACATCGCATTTTTATTTTAGTATTTTATATTTTACAAAAGATGTAAGAAGCAATGATTTTGTCGAAAATTCTGAAAAAAAATAAGGAAGATTTGATCGCGAACACATTTATTTTCACTTGGGGTCAACTAGCCCTACGTACGATGCTGTGTGTTCCGCTACAGCTAATCGCCCAGCTCACCATAGCCCTGCAAAGACCTGTACGTATAGGTCGGTGACTTCAAATCCATTTTGGGACTTGACGTAAAAAGCCAAATTACTGCCGAAATTCAGCGTTCTTGGGCCCAAGTCGTATCCCAGCCTACCTCAGCTACTCGATCGCTTCCAAAAATGACAGTCTTTTATTCACTTCTCGTAAATAACCGTCGATGTCGGCTACTCTCTCGCTAGCCCTGCGTACGATGCCGTGTCTTTGCTGTAGCACATAGCATCGTACGCAGGGCTAGGGGTCAACATGGGTCGCAGCCATGTTGCCTCAAAACTTATTTCTGTCTGCACTCAAAACTAAAAAATGTCGGATATGAACCTGAAAATCGATGTAATTTTGTCAAACTTCGGCGAAATTTCAGCCTATAGACAAAATTTTATCTAGGTAAGGTAAATTTACTGAAATTTGATCGACAAATAATCCTGAGCTTGAACGTGACAGCTCGCCTTCTCCGGGAAGTCTTGCTGCGAATCCGTAGCCTCTGCCACTCGGGTAGCTTGGTCATTGGAGTGGCAGGGCTTGTTTTCGCAGCAAGTGTAATACTATCCTGTGCGATATTTCAGTTCTTCACATCGCAGCCCCCACTCCCAGCAGAACACGTCAAGGAGTGACAGGGCTCGTTTTCGCAGCAACGGGAAGTCAAGCATCCAGCTGCCCATACACAGTTGCCCATATGGCCAGGTTTATGAGATTGTTTTCAAGCGACGGCGGCAGACCGCCGGTTCGGGGCTCTGGATATGAACCTACCGCCGGTGTAGCTGTAATAACTACTGCGTTGTTTTTAGTGCCCACGGACGAAGTCCTGGGGGAGTTATAGGTTTGGTCATGTCAGTCCGTCCGTCCGTCCGTTCACGCAGATATCTCAGACATGCCCTGGTCAATTTCTTTCAAACTTTGCACAAGAATAGTACCCAACCCCATACAGATGCACGTTGATTTATTTCACAATGCGATCGAATTTGGCCGTGTTAGAGGACTTTTTAGTTTACACCTCCATAGACTCCCATGTATAAGGCAGTTCTCCATAGATCCCATGTATAAGGCCAAGAAAAATAAAAATTTAGTTTCTCATCGTATTCATATTGCCTAAAGGATGCAGTGACACAGTTTTTTGTCTCCACGGATAAAGTCCAGGGGGCTTATAGATTGGGTCATATCCGTCCGTGAGTCCATCAGTGAGTCCATCGGTTCACGCAGATATCTCAGACATTTTGACAAAATATCATGTGACCTTGGTGACCTTTGACCTCAAATATACATTATTGTCCATAACTCAGTAACCACAAGTGCTAAACCTTTCATATTTGGTATGATGGGACACCTTATGACGCCACATATTGTACCCCATTAATTATGCGCATATCTAATTTTTAGCGAGCCAATAGAGCTAGAGGTCTGATTTTTGGTATATAGGGATAAGTTAACAATATAATTTGTTTGACAAAACGTCACGTGACCTCAATGACCTTTGACCTCAAATATACATATTTGTCCACAACTCAGTAACCACAAGTGCTACACCCTTCATATTTGGTATGATAGGACACCTTATGACACCATATATTGTGCCTCATTAATTATGCGCATATCTTATTTTGAGCGAGCCAATAGAATTAGAGGTCTGATTTTTGGTATATAGAAATAACTTAGCAATACAATTATTTTGACAAAATGTCACGTGACCTCAATGACCTTTGACCTCAAATATATATATTTGTCCACAACTCAGTAACCACAAGTGCTACACCCTTCATATTTGGTATGATGGGACACCTTATGACGCCACATATTGTTCTTCATTAATTATGCACATATCTAATTCTGAGCAAGCCAATAGAGCTGGATGTCCGATTTTTGGTATATAGGGATAACTATAGGGTAGAAATTTTTTGACAAAATGTCATGTGACCTCGATGACCTTTTACCCTAAATATACGTTTATGCCAATAAATAAGTAACCACAAGTGCTATGTTCTTTATATTTAGTAGGATGGGAGACCTTATGCCAACACATTAATTATGCACATATCTAATTCTGGGCAAGCGAATAGAGCTAGAGGTCTGATTTTTGGCATATAGGGATTAATTAGCAATACAATGGTTTTTTTTCAAAATGTCACGTGACCTTGCACTGGGCAAAATGCTTGATATACAACAATATATACACATATACTGATTCTGTACATGTGTTAAATACATTAAGTATACAGCACTTATGCTAATAAAATGCAAAACTACAGTGTACACTTAGTGTGCAAAGATCTGCATTACGTATACTCATGATCTTCATAGAAATACGATACGCATATCAACATATTGGAATGTTCCATATACAAAAATATATACGCTGCATATGCAATTAGTATTGTGTTCCATATACGTCAATATACGTAAATATGCTAAACGCATATCAAGCATTTTGTCCAGTGTTGATGACCTTTGAGCTTGATTATACATATATATGCATAACTCAGTAACCACAAGTTCTATACCCTTCAATTTTGATAAGATATTAGACCCTAAGATGTCACATCTTGTACCTCATTTATTATGCGCATATGTATTTCTTGGCTGGCCAATACTGCTAGAGGTCTGATCTTTTTTCCCAATTTAGAACCATAACTTAGACATGCCTCATGTGTTTCAAATTGGGAACAACAACATAGACCTAAGTGCCCATAGATCTCAACATATACACTCCTGTGATACTTCTTAATGACCACATTTCCCTGCCCCATCAAGACTAATACTCCTATTACAAGTAGAGACTATGTCATTGTCAATGAATCGTTTTACAACAGCTTGCATGCATGCATGCAATCACTTCAGAATCTGCGTCTGGATACACCAAATTAGTGCTAACTCGGCCATTTCCTGACAGTATATTAATCGGTAATCCTGCAGTGTTAAACAAAGCAAGTCTACCAATTGTAAAAATGCAGTGTAATCTGTTGTGGTGACATTTTGCTAATTGTCATAAAAATAACCTTAAAAGCCAATTATGTTGTGTTTTTCACTTCCTCTCATTGTTCATATAGAATGGCAAATTAACCATGTTTCACTGACAATTTCCATTCAAACAACTATTCAACTTGTATAGATAATGAATGTTTGATAAATGTGTTCAATAGTTTCATGTGTAGGTTACCACTCGTTTAGTGGATAAATCTTGTATTTTTTCCAAACCCAATTGTCAGAGAGTTACGTGTAATAATTGCACATGTTTGTTTGATAATATAGTTAATTCAGTTGTGTTTTTAATGTTACCTCAGGAAAAAACTCGCAAGTTGTGTTATTTTCAAAAGGTTTCCAGATTGTGCTTCGATTTCTGGTGCTATGTTTGGCATGACACTTGATTAACAGTTCAAAAGTTTGTCTAGCAGTTCATAGATTAGTAGGTTATATCAAACACTCATTAAGTTGATGCAAATTTTGCACAACTTTTGAGAATATTTTTTGATTTTATTATTATATTAAAGTTAGTTCATGGAAATGTTCTGACTCTGCGATGTTTATTCAAGTATAATTATCCATTGAGTTGAACTACATGGATAGATTTCTGTAAGGCAACCGGTTCTCCTCCCAAATATGGCCACAGTACTGCCATACAATTATGATAAACACCAAAAATGGTGCACGTGCAATCTTTCCATCTTTACAAATACAACATGGTGCAACCTACTTCAGGATGGGACAGGAATCCACTCCATTTATACCCTTTTTTCAAATAGTATGGCAAGCTTTGGAAAATGGCAGAATTAACAAAAATCTTTTCTTTGTTTCGCCTATTCTGCCATAAGCAAAATTTATAGATAGCAATGAATATCTGCGAAAATTAAATGGTAACTTGAGGTTGGTTAAATTTTGCAGTTACCTCTCAGGCCCTTTAACTGGCTCTAATAAAATCCTGTAATGTTGAGTTTGCTTCCCAATGCCAGAACAATTCACTTAGGGACGCACCATTAGACTTTGTGAGGGGATGGTCACGATCGGATTCTGAAATCTCCACCATAATATAGTTAAACAAACACCATGTTTATTTGTGCACATACTAATATTTATTAGACATCTACCATCGAGAACAAAAGAAATTTGCTGTTATTTGAATATTTAAGGAGTTTAAGCAATTTCCATTACAAATAAAGAACCCCTGCCTCAAACTCCACAAAAGTTGCTAGACATATTTTGCCGTTGTCAAGCCATTGCTTCGTTTAATAACCAGTTAATCAAATGCCTAATTGACAGGAGGAAATTCAAGACCATATTTGAATACCAGTATATATTGTCCTCAAATTTACTTTATCACGGCCCAAGTAAGCATTGCCTTCAGCAATACTGCCTTGTTATTATTATTATTATTATTATTATTTCGTTGTTGTTGTTGTTGTTGTTGTTGTTGTTGTTGATGGTGGTGGTGGTCATTCTGTTGACATTGTTGTCATTATTTGTACGTGCGAACAAAAGGCACGTGTAAATCTCGGACAAATTTAATATGACAATAAACTGACATTGATAATATGATGCCATCGGAGTTTGTTCCGTTGAAAGATAAACATGTATTTTGAAATTGTTGCTGACTTTGTAAGATTTCACCTTTTTTGTACATTTGTCGTGTTATGTAGGTACGCAATCTTGAACGATGGTTCACTGAGAATATCTGATGTCAAAGAGACCGATGAGGGCGTATACATCTGCCAAGCAAGGTATTTCAACGGTACGAAAATTGTCACAGATTTGAAAAGAACGAACCTGACGGTGAGCACAGTGGAGATATTTTCGACCAAACCAACGAATCAGTCTACTGGAACCAGCGATTCGTCGTCTGTAACACGTGATCACTACTTCCACATTGTTATTGTGGCAGTTTTATTAGCATTTCTTCTGTGATGAGTTTAAGCTTTTTGCCTCTTCAGTTCTCAATTAATGCCACATATGCTAGAAATGGAGTTACCGTTTTGAAACCAGCGAAGTTCAATCGGTTGACTATTGCTGTGCCAGTATAGCAATAAAATGAATCCACTCCGCTAATTAAAACATTGCTACTACCTTCTCTATAAAATGAAATTTTCATTTATCAAGCTTCTTATACACTCGTATCATGTACAGCCATCACTTAGTATGCAGGCAATTGTAACCTCACTTTGATTACAGATGTTTGTTAAACGACAAAACACTCAGAAAATGTTATCAAGATTTCTCAATGTGGCACGAGACTCATTATTTAAGTGCAGGGATAAGCCGTGTATGTGTTATGTACAGGAAAAATTCAAGGTGAATGAGTGCTAGTTGTTCACAGCATAGAAACATACAGACAGAGATAACGATAAAACACACCGTCAATCCTGACTCAACTTAGACTTCAATGCCTTAACTACAGGTGTTCACGAGACAATATATGCAGCCAAGGTTGAAAAACTTGAAAATAAAACTTTTTGTGCCTTCAATAGTTGGTATTGATTTTGTTGGATATTACACGCTGTATGACGCACCTTAAACTTGGGTTGCTGCTAGGAATAAATGCTGAGCTAATATTGCTTAGATTTGCTGTTAAAAGCAACAAATATTAATGCAAAAAACTCATGAAAATGATGCAGTTCATCCCCAAAGGACGTCTTATGTCAGAAACTTGACTTCTTGACGTGCCTTCATAAAGTTTCATCAAGTGCTGTTAATATGAAACCATACCGGTAAGGACTTTCCTTCAACGTACTCTGCTTTCCAGGGATTCACATGTTTCAACAAATACCTGCCAACGTCAACAATTCATTAAATACACAGATATTAATAAGTGACTTTTTTTCTCTTTCAAGAGCTGACCAAGTGGCTAACCAAGCTTTTGCAGGTTTGAGTCTAAACTCTGAGTGTAATCGGTAAATTTGTATGATTTTATGATCATTTTGATATTTATTTGCACAGAATCATTAAGATCGATCTAACGAATTTCTCATTTGCCTATAAGTATAAATACGATACCAGATATCGCATGATTGATGCAATATATTTACCCGATGTGACAGTTTACTTTTCATGATGATCCGACAGTTATGCAACTAATTACAGAGATTAATTAAACCATAGACCCTCGAGACACGGAAGTTAGTTACATATTTACAACAGCTCACTAGCCTTTACTTGCCATGTAGCATCCATTACGTGACTGTGTTTTGTTTGAAGAATAAAATCACTGATCAGCTCCCTATATCACATAGATGTGTCAGTGTGTGACGTCAGATGTCATTAAAGGCATACTGTCACCTGTTCCAATTTTGCCACAGTCACCAAGGAAAGAGAAAATCTAACCAATCACAGATTTTAAGCGGGTGGCCACTTTTTAAAAACAGCGTCCTCACATGGGCATTTTGAATACCAAGGAACGCCCCTTTGACCATATATGGGCATATTTAGATTACAGGTGACCGTATACCTTTAATGACGACTGGATTCTAGTCCGGACCTGAATTTATTGAGGGCAATAATATCGCATTATGTACACAACTTAATGTTAGGCTGATACTTTTCATTTCAGCATTCCCAGAAAGAGGAAAAATAATGTCCTTGTTCGGTGAAAACGGAATTATCAAAATAATAATCAAACGATATATCTATTGGTTCTGTAAGTGGATGTGTAAAGCATAGCTCATACAGCTGCTATGGAGGCAAAAATTCCAGATTGTCTTGCATGCATGTAGTGTCTGTCGCCAGACGACATTCCGTGTTGTCGACAATGTTCCTTCAAGTAAGGAGTTACTGACGATAAATTAATATAAAGTCAAACGAGAGCTGCTGTCTACTTATTTTTCACTTGATCAAGTTGCAAAAAGTCAAATGGAGATTCCATATTGTCATTTATCATCCATCGAGTTACGCATCAGTTGAAGGAATGTCACGTGATCTGTCTGGACAATTTCGTTTCGTTTAATGAGACGAGTAAAGAGAATGCTCATAGCTTGACGAGTCTGGGCTTATGACGTCACAGTTCAAGACGTTAACTTTATTCGTAATGCAATTGCAAGTCACATTAGGCTATATGTGTGTTATTTTGCTTTTCGTTAGTTTAAAAATGTTCTAAGTCCATTTAGATTCATTGAGCTAAATCGTGCTTCACTGAGGAATGACATTTAATTTGTTAAGTTGAGTTGAGGCAACTTGTTACATTGCATAATTAAATTACGTAAGATGGAATTCACGTTATGAAGGATTTAGCCCTTTCGTCTTTGGCAGACATGCGAAGTTGAAAAATCACGTACATATTTTGCAAGTTATTAACTTATATCTTCAAGTTTTACCTACAATGATATCAGTAAAACCCGATCCTCAATATTTTATTGCTAAATATGCGACAGTGACTGTTGACCCAGTGTTTGCACAGACATTTACACAGTCATTCACACAAACCTCATAAGACAGACACACAGACATTCACACAGGCTGTACGACATACTATTATAATTGTTGCATACAAAGATGAACAGTGATAATAAAATGGATTGGCAATGATGCAGCAATTCAGAGTTTTGTGACTGCAATAACCTTGCCGCTTGTTGAAAGAACCGAAAATCAGCTGTACCAGGTTTTGTCAACACTATCCAAAACCTGCTCGAGGTAAGACAGCGTATCGTCTATTTCAAGATGATAAATATCCCAGCTGTGGAGATGATGAAACGACGCTGTCAGCATTCGTAAACAAGTCATGCTGAAATTTTCGAATTTTTCTTAAATCGTTTTCTCAGATGGTCTAGAACCACTGACAAGGGAATGTTCGTTGCGTCGTACAAGGGAGAATAAATGTATCGTAATATACGGGGTGTAAATACTCTGACGCATTATATCGTCATGTTTTCTATCATTGGTAGAGACTGAGATGGGCCGATTTTAGTTGCCTAGCCTGCTATTACGAAAACATACAAATTTGACCTTTGTGAAGTCGAAATTATCTCACGGCAAGTGTCATCATTTTAACTTATAGCAACCACATACTACTAAAACGAATATCACGACTTGAAGATCTCAAATAAATGTTCGAATGCTAATATACACACCCCTGCCGATGGACTGAACGTTGCCTAGTATTCGTGCTGGAGGAACCGACGCAACACAGAGCATATGACTGGTGGCGTAACTGTTTCAAAGTCAGACAAATTCTTCTCTGCTAAGTAGCCTTGACACTGAACTATTCAAGACGATGTTCAGAATTTTTCTTCTTTCGACAGGTAAGTCATCCTTTGTAATTTTAAACATAATATGAATCATTTTAAAGTTGTTCAGCCAGACTACACTGGGTAGCATCAACTCGACACATTTCATATTATGTCTAAGTCATTTAATGAACACACTGGCAATACATACCATGCCTGTATTTCATATCTTCAATCCTATGAAAAGACAACAAAACGAACATCAATGTAAATGATGTGATAGAAAGTAAAGGTAATTTTGACGGTAAAATGATTGGTTATTTAAGTCAACTTTTTATGTCGAATTCCGTCACTGCTATTTTTATCACAACGTCATTAAACACATACCTGTCACGTCACATCTGTTGCTAGCCATCGCTATGAATTATTGAGCGGATTAACTCTTCGGATTGACTTTGTGCTAATTCCTTCTCAAGTGTGCTTGGCGGGTTAAAACGACGATATCATTGTCTGTAATGCCAAGCTGTAACTCCATTAACTGTATGATGAAAATAAAAAAGTTGCATGGGCATCAGTTGTATGTTAGATTTCCTTCAGCGCTGTGTATCTGAAATCTATACTTATTAAATTGAAAATATCCCTTCTTGTTCTCAACATCGAATCCGACCGTGACCTTGAAATCTTTTTTTAATTGCAATCGATTTCGATTCTTCATTTGTGTAGTTACCGTCAATAAAGTCTAGTGTTTGTTAGGTTAATGTACTGCGCAATTCCCATTGACATAGTCACATTGACTCTGTAATTTTCATTAATGTATTCACATTGACTCTAAACTTCATTGATGTATTCCCACTGATATTTTCATTGATGTACTCACATTGACTCTAAAAATTCATTGATGTACTCCCACTGATATTTTCATTGATGTACTCACATTGACTCTAAAAATTCATTGATGTACTCCCACTGATATTTTCATTGATTTACTCACATTGACTCTGTAATTCCATGGATGATATTTTCATTGATGTACTCACATTGACTCTAAAAGTTCATTGATGTGCTCCCATTGATATTTTCATTGATGCACTCACATTGCGTCGTAATTGTCATTGACATACCCACACTGACTGTAATTGTCATTGATGAACTCACATTGACTCTGGTATTTTCGTTGATATACTCACATTGACTTGGTAAATTTCTTTGACATACACACCTTGACCCTTTAATTTCATTGATGTACTGACATCGACTCTGCAGTTTCATTGATATACAGACGTTGACTCTTACATATCATGAATGTAGTGACATTGACTCCGTAATTTTCATTGTTCTACAACAATTGACACTGTCATTACTCTAACTCTTGTGTTTGCAGTGCTGGGTTTTGTCACGTCATTGACCATTGATGTACGTGATCAGCAGACTTCCCAGCTAGGAGATGCTTCCACCATATTGCACTGTTCTTATTCTGGCGTGCCAGCTGGAGCCCTGGCCTTGACTTTGGAATGGAAGAAGATTCTTGATGACGGATCAAGTGTAAGCTTGGCATCAAAGGCTATGCCTAACGGCAGACCAACATTTCTTAATAACAGGTAAATTACACTTAAATTTATAATTACATCTCTCACTGCCCTGTTTTCTTGTGATCACTTTATGTCAACTTTTGGAAAGTACATTGGTTCTCTTCTGATTGCTTGGAGTGTGGTGTCATCGGTGAATGTTTAGAGTTAAGAATTATCGAGAAAGGGGTTAGAAACGAAGCTCACTTTTTCGCATCAGTCGGAAGAGCGCCACCACACGCCACGAAGAAAGAAACATAAAGTGGTCCGTGTTTGATCAATCCGGTGGTCCCTTGATCAGTGCACATGTCTATCTTGGTTACTATATAAATAAACTATGAAATATTTACCCTTTTGTCAGAATAGTTTCTATGTCTCGTTTTTGTGCTGTCCATTGTGCTTGAAGGTTTATCTCGTTGAACTTAATACAATTGTGCAATAAATGGATGTTTATGTCCCTTTTGTTGGTTTTATTTAAGCTTAGGCCAAATAAAAAGAATTACGCGTGTTTCCAATTACCCGACGTACCTTATCAAAGCTCCCGACCCTAAACAGGTTATTTTTTCTCATTTTCAAAAATCACACGTGAAGTTGCCAAATTTTGATAGGCCACGCTGAAATGAAAGACCTATTTCCTGAGTGCTTGTTAACGGAAGCAGGCAATGCTTTCCTCAATCCTTACCCATAATATTTCGTGTAATTTGACACAATACAGGTATGCAATCGTGGATACAGGTTCACTGAGAATAGCAAATGTCATCGCAGACGACGATGGAGATTACACCTGCAACGTCAGATATATTCAGGGCAAACTCGTCAAAGAATCCGCTACCACTCGACTTGTGGTAGTTTCCACGGAAACAGAGGGAATGCCGACCGAACAGCCGATTGTTCATCCGACGGCAGAGAGAACGGTAGATATAGAGCCAACAGCACGACCTACAGCTGGTCCATCGACGGAACGAACCATCAAAGCGGCCACAGAGGCGATGGCGAAGGCATCTACTGACTCAGTCGATGAGCCGTCTGTCCCTGCTACTGCTAAACCATTGACCGATGAGTCCGCGAAGCAAGCCACAGATGCGTCATTGAAACAAACCGAAGATATTAGACTTTCAACTAAAACAGTGGACAAGCTGAGTACACAGTCCGGCAAGGAGCAAGACAAAAAGCCCACAACAAAATATCTCAAGTCAGTCACTGAATATTCCAAGCCTATCAAAGCGGCTACCACTACAAACGTGGAACCCGGAACAGCGACAAAACCAGTCGCCGGTAAAGTTGTGAACGGCGTGTCTAATCTATTAGGCTGTCCTCTGCTGATTTCAATCATGCTGGGATTTCTCCTGTTAGTTTAGAAGTCGAACTACAAAATTAGTTCATAAAATCCCTCCGGAGTGTTTTGAACAAGTATCAGACATGTTTTGTGATGGGTTGGCGTTTGTACAGGTTTAATAGTGCTATCAAATAGATTGCAAAAAAGTCTCTTCTATAACCGCCGATTTTATATTAACATTTGATATTTTGAACAGTTATCTCAACAGTTGTATGTATGCGTCAGTTAATCACTCGTTATAGTCATTGAACACACGGGCGCCCTCAACATACTCTCTTTCTTTCTAAATATTTTAACGCCAACATTTTATTCTTCCAGGATATTAAATTAATATAGCTATATCAATAAAAATGCTGCAATGTTTGAGTATTCCATTCTGTGTTTTATTCTTTTTGAGTTTTGAAAGAATCGGCTTGCATTTCAAGATAGGACTGTACCTTGTTTCGTTTATTGAAAAGTTAAAGACGCTGAAAAGTGACATCTGGAATTATGTAACTATAAAAAGTAGACCATTCGTAGTAAGTTGTAAATCCAATAATTTTAATGTATCTATAATGCATTTGTAAACAATAAATATCGCTGCTTTACCAGAAACGATTTTTGAATTTGTTGTATGTTTTTTGGTACAGTGTAGACTTGGAAATTTCTTGTGATAAAAGAAACATGACATGTGATAGTCAAGCAAGCAAAGGACGTCACAAAACAAGCTAACAGCCTCTTTGAACACGACTACGAATTGTCGTCACCATGCATGGCCATGACCGGATACTTTAAACTAGGGGAGCGGTCAGTTATTACGGTCGGGGGTGGGCCGGCAAAATCCAGGGGGGTCACCTTAAATTTGAAAACTGCAAAGGGGGTCATGTATTTTTCAAACAGCTCAAAGGGGGCGTCACTTAATTTTCATAAGTATCCGTCCAGTCAAAAAGCAGTTTCAGTGTTCAAAAATATTCTGAGAGATAAAAATGATTCGCTGCATGATTTCATTCTCTGAAGTCATTTAACTGTAAATCTGAACAAAAGTATAATTATCTGTCACATGAACATCTTGACTAGGCAACTCTGAGGCTTGTCTTATTGTAAATCGAGCTCACTGAGGGCAATGAACAATTCCTATTACTTACATATTAGAGATATAGCAAGTTTTGTCAGGGAAATTATTTAACAGTTACTGTAGACTAATAGTACCACGAACTTATGCCACATGGTGGCCATTTTGTTATGTTTTTTTCATGTCGAGAGCCATAACTCTGGCAAGTCTCAACTGATTTTATTCAAAGTTGGTACATGGACATTGACTTATATCATACATATGCATGTCGATTTTTAGACAGTAAGATCAAATACGGCTGCGTGGCGACGATTTTGTTACAATTTTTTCATGTACAGAGCCATAACTCAGACATATTTCCACCAGTATAATTCAAAGTTGGTATAATGACATTGACCTATTTCATACATATGTATGTTAATTTGTTTCATGTAGCAGTATCATGTCAATTACTGAAGTTTCGTAATTAGGCTGATATGTCAAGAAATACTGCATCAAATTTCATGAAACTTGGTACAGATGTTAAGCTCACATTGCTTTAACAGTGAAAAAGACATTTATCAGTGTCATTTTTATATATTTGTCATTGCATATGTAATGAACTTTCCTAATTAGAGTGATATATCCACAAATACTGTATCAAATTTGATGAAACTTGATACAGATGTTGATCTCATAGTGTTGTACATAGTATTCAAAGCATCAAACTGTATGAAATATGGTACCGGTGATAATCTGTTAGTGTTAGGATAGTATGCAAAAATGTTTGGCAACATCCTGTCAATTAGTTCCTAATTGACCCATTTGATGACCTTTTGTAATTAAGAGGACGGCCAACATTGGTTTAATGTTTTCACCAACATGGAACTCATTCTTGGCCATTGAGTGCCATCTGTATCAAAGTGTTTTTATCACAGACCTAATTAATGAAGAGGACTCTATCCTCTCTGAGGACTTGTAATCAAAGTACCCATTAACAAGTGGGGCTGTGTCATCAACGATGACTTGTTTTTTGGATTCTATTCCCCCCCCCCCACCCCCGCCCCTTCCAGAGGTGTATGTGTGTGCAGCTTTACTCAAGCAATGTGCAGGGGGTCATGAAATTTTTATCATCTTAAAGGGGGGGTCATCAATTTTTTGGTGCAATGGGTAGGGGGGTTCACTAATTTTGACTGATGCCCTGGAAGAATTTGCCGGCCCACCCCCGGCCATAATAACTGAACGCTCCCTAAGAGAAAAATAAATAAAACCAAGGGAATTTCAACTTTTTTTTCGGGAACAGGCATCAAATTTCAGACACATAACGGTCGTGACCTTAGCTTAAGTGCGCTGTTTTTGTGATACGAGCAAATATATCTTGGCACGTACACAAGTAGACTGGAGGATCCGTCGCTCGAGCTCGAGGGCGGTCTCCACGCTCCCCTCTCAGAAGAGGGGAGCGTCGGGAGCGTCCTCGAACGTCGGATCTTTCAGTCTGGTACACACGGTATTAAAGGGACAAAGTCGCCGATTTTTTTCATGAATGTTGTTTGATATAATATACTGGTTATTTTGTTTGACATGTTTTTCGGCGTCAATAATCATTGAAATGAAGGCCACCAGAATGTCGGAGGCGCAAGCGCTATCATTTACTGCACCCAGCAACGTTAACAGTCTTAGGTTCAAGACGGTAACTTTATCTGTGATTCAATGTATGTCACATGTGTGGCATTTTGGTTTCTGTTATTTTTTTTTTAATGTTGTAAGCTCATTTATATTAAGAGAGCTAAATCGCGCGGCACTGGGAATGGACTTTTAATTTGTTTAGTTAGTTAATAGGCAACGTGTTTGATTACAAAATTAAATTACGTTGAATGGAACTCAAGTTGGAGAGACTTTTATTTAGCTCTTTATTAGACTGAAAGATTCCGTCGCGTGCGGGCGCTCCGGCGCCCGTAGGTCGCAGTGCGCCGGAGCGCCCGCACGCGACGGAATCTTTCAGTCTAGCTATTTATTTGCAAGTTAGTGACTTATTTATCGTCGAGTTCTACGTATAGCTAAATGCTATCTCAGCTAAACCCGATCCTCAGTATTTTTTAAATGTGCGTCGTTGATTTTTACCGGATGTTTGTACACATAGGAACTTGCTGGCAGAAATTACCAATTACCCAACTGAATGAATGACTTGTAGTAGCCTAGATTCTATTCGTCCGCTTGCCTCCGTACCTCGGAGTACGGGTCGGAGGTACGGAGACAAGCGGACGAATAGAATCTAGGCTAACTTGTAGAGAAGGACTCGGGAATCGTTTGAGGGCAAATTGCCACTCCCTTGTTGTATGATTTGAAGGCTATCTGTCTGACAGTACTACCTAAATAGTATGAACATCAAGATAAATGAAATGCATAATATAAACCTTTTGGAAACATTGTTCGGGATTTGTCAAGGCCAGTATTGCTGTACTTGAATTATGATTTCTGTCAAATGTAATGCTAACAATACGCACGATTCTTGATTATAATTTGAAACCAATCAATCAAAGAAAACATTTCGGCATCATACTGTTGCATCATTTTATCAGTTTTTGGTCAAATTGTGTGATTTGCGTTACAGATACTATGTAATTTACATATATTCCTGACTACGCAAATGATATCTAATTTTGTGAATAGAAATTTTCATGGATGCATTTCGATCAGGCCCACTAGATATTACCGTCACCTTGCCGAAACAAAATTTGAAATTCCACTTCATTGTGACGAGTTATTTTTGAAATCAGGCGCAACATGTGGGACACACAGACGTCTAGACACACACAGACATACAGAAGACAGAAAGGCACACATACATTTACATAGGCAGTATGGCATACTGTTGTATCTATGGCATGCAAAGATGAACATAGGGATGATAAAATAGATAGTTTATGATTTACTGTCACAGAGATGAAGGAACTCACAGTTTTGTAACTGAAAGAATCTTGCCGGTTGTTGGAAGAACCCTCTCTTGTAAAATCAGCTGTTTTGTCAACACTTCTCCAAACCTGCTTGCAGTGATACAGCGTATTTCAAGATGATAAATATCCCAGCTGTGAAGATGATGAAAAGACGCTGTCAGGATTCGTAAACAAGTCATTCTGAAATTTTCGAATTTTTCCTACATCGATTTTCAGATAGTGTAGAACCTCTGACAAGGGAATGTTCGTTGCGTCGTACATGGAAGAAGCAAAATATCGTAATATACTGGGTGTAAAGACTTTGACGCATTGTATCGTCACTCTATTTTCTATCATTGGTTGACACCTCCTGGTCGCATCAGAAATCTCCTGGTCTAATGAGGTTTCCATGACAATTAACTCCCTCGGGGTAAGTGTTGTTATTATATTATAACAACTCCATCCCCACAACTTTTCATTTTGACGTGGTGGGTATGGCCTATTTGGGACAAATCGGCCATACTCACCACGATTATTAGAATACATGTTTACTTTGCTTGTTTACGCACACACTTATATAGATTGGAAATCTGAGGAATGGCTATTACATCAGGTTGACAACCCCCACACGTGAAAGGCAGTAAATTAATAACGTTACATTCATCAAACAAGGAAAACTATGCAGACCTAGCAAAGCCGTTTGTAACGACATTCGAAACACAGTAAGGGAGCTTTCAGTAATTACAGGGGGTGGGCCGGGGGAATTTCGCGAACACCCGTACCGTAAAATGTGACCCTCCCACCTATCCTCCTGCCTAAACGGTGACCCTCCCCCTTGTCCGACATTCTAAAACTTGACCCCCCCCAACCACTGCTGTATTCTCCCCAGGAATAACTAAAACAGTATCAGCCAATTTACATTGTTATGTTAGGGACAAATTACAGAGGGGAGGGCTGGTGTTTTTGGAGGGACAGTCGCAATTTATCACGCAAGAATTTTTGAAGAGATATGGTATGGTATTTCATACAGTTTAGGGAGGGTCACCATATTTTGTGCAACTATAAGAAGGCAAGATGTAGCTGATTTAGTGCTTCATCCAAAAATATCAAATCATAATACATGAAGTCTATAATCAGGCAAATTATTGACAATTTACCCCCGCAAAACATGCTATATCTGTATTTTATATATGTTTGATAATGTATTTAAATGTATTTTGCTTGAATAGGGAAGTAAAATGTGCATTTGTGTACAAAAAATTGATTTCTGAATTTCATCTAAAAAGTTGGTTCACTATCCATGGTGTCTATGATGAAATTATGAATATTTTTTTTCCAAAACAAAAATAGGTAAATCTCTGCATTTGTGTACTCTTGATTACTAATTTAAATTTTCTTGATTAGACTAGAATGGTTACAAGTCTATGGTTGTGTAAGAAATTTGATTTTGTAATTTCACTGAAATGTCATTCAATACACTATGCGTTGGGGTCTATGATGAAACTATGAATAATTTTTTTCAGTACAAAATTACATAAATCTGTTCATTTATGTATGCTTGATTATTTAGATTATTGTTCTTGATTAGACTACAGTGGTTACAAGTCCATGGTTGTGCAAGAAATATGATTTTGGAATTTCACCAAAATGTCAATTCACTATGCATTGGGGTCTATGGGTGAAACTATGAATAATTTTTTTTCAGTACAAAATTAGATAAATCTGTGCATTTATGTATGCTGCATTATTAATTTATTGTTCTTGGTTAGACTAGAGTGGTCACAAGTCAATGGTTGTGCAAAAAAATATGATTTTGGAATCTCACCAAAATGTCAATTCACTATGCATTTGGGTCTATAAGTGTGTGCGTATTTTGTTGGTGATTTCCTATTCAGGAAATATCACACGGACAATCAAAGTTTTGGCCATAATATCAGCTTCTGTCAAAAGTGACCCTCCCCCCAAAGATAGGTTTATAAAAAGTGACCCTCCCCCTTGAACTGTTTTCTAAAAAGTGACCCTCCCCCCAAATTCCCCCGGCCCACCCCACCTGTAATTACTGAAGGCTCCCTAAGCATGTAATAACCAGGGTATTCCACAATGCTTGCCATATAGCATCGAGATACTAGCTCCGCTCCTGGCTCCACGATCGTAGTGAGCGACTAACCATTGCGGTAGAAGAGAACCTTTTTACCTCCGTGGACTTAAGTACGGGTGACCAAAAGGTAAAACCACAGAGGTTACTACTAGTATTTATTTAAAATTAATTTTCTGACACAGTATCAACTGATACGCTATGGTAAGCTATTAGCCCTACGGTCGGTAGAAGTCAAAGAGTGCACGCCTATGATTACGCCATAGACGTATTATAGCCCTGCCACGCAGAGCGGACTGGAGCGCGCGTAGACGCAAGAGATACCAGCCGGGCCCTTCTTTTGTTGTGCATGTAGTTTTTGGTCGTGGCAAAATTTGCAGCCATCTAAGTCTGTGTAAGATGATTGGTGTTCCGTCCACCATGTTTCCCTCCATTGTGATGCAAGGTAACGTGAGAGAACGGAACATGTACGTTGTACCAATGATGCATTAGCCAAGGTGAGAGTAGCCTACGTTTTAATACATTAGAAAAGACTGAGAGTAGCCTGACCTGAACTTTCCTATACGTAAACGTCTTTGCAATGTCGCTTTCCAAGTCACCTACCCAATCATTTAAAGGGGTGATCATGATGGCCAGAACAGCCAATTTCGACCAATCGGAATCAAGAACCTGGGGAAGAGATGACGAGATTAACATTGAGAACAGTAGGATTAAGAAAGGTGTGACTGGTTCAACCTGTTCAGGAGAAAAGTTGGAATGGTTCAGGCAAATTATCCTGTAAGTAGCCTTGACACTGAACTCTTCAAGACGATGATCAGAATTGTTCTTCTTTCGACAGGTAAGTTATATACTTTATGACTTTTTAACATAATGTCAACCATTTTAAAGTTGTTTACTTAGACTCTTCTCGGTACCATGAACTCGACACATTTTAAATCGTGTTCATTTCATCATATGTATATAGTGGCAATACATATTATACCTGCATTCAATATCTAAAATCGTTTGCTAAAACAAAAAGCCATGAAATTAAAATGATGTGATAGATAGTAAAGGTAATTTTCAAGGTAAAATTATTGGATATTTAAGTCAGCTTTTTAAAATGTGGAATTTCATCACTCAAGTTTTCTTTTATCATTTAACACATACTTGTCAAATTAAATATGTTGCTAGCCGTCGATTTGATTTATTCAACGTATTAGATCTTCCGATTAGGGGGCGCTGAACCCAACACAAAAATCACATTTTTCTTCGGATATTCTTTTAATTTTAATAAATTTGTTGACCAAAGATTAAAGTATTAGTTGAGTTCACCTTGTAGCTTGTAAAGCAGTCATAAGTTATGTGATAAATAAGTGTTAATTATGCAATTGTATGCATATCACACGATTTCCAATCTCCTCTTTTCTCCCAATTTCAAGATTTTCAAAGAATTCAACTCCTCTCTGGGTGCGTTAAATTTTCTGAAATTTCCACATTATGTTCTTTAAATGCTATATAACAAAAGGAGTATGTTGTTTAGCAATAAAGTTCCTACATTTTGAATAGGAGGTATTTTAATTTTGTGTATCATATTCTAATCACTTTTTTGAGCGTCAGTATTTCAACCTTGCCATTTTAGAATAAGATAGATAATGCAAAATAAAATAGTCGTTTTTTTCTACATTTACTATTCTTTCAAGAGAAATGTTACATTTCAGAAAATGGTGTCAAGTTTTTTCACTTCAATCATTTTTATCAATAACACCGAAATTGAGGGTTTTACCCAAAATATACATCCCTTCATCCTTCGAATAAACTATTGCTACCATATTAAAGATTATATTCTTTGCTTTTGAAAATATATATGAGGGCTTTCCTTGTCATCGCATCTTAGATGAGAAATATTCCTTTGAAAAAAATGTGTTGGCGTTAATTTCTTCTAAGGTGTTCTTGGCGGGTTTTCCAACCAACGATCTCATTGTCTGCCGAGCTGTAACTCTATTAAAAAAAATAAGAAGTTGGGAATAGGTTTTCCGTCAGGCTTTCTTCATTGCCCTATCTGAGATCAGTTTATTAAATTGGGAATATTTTTTTCTAGTTATCAACATCGAATCCGACCGTTAAGCCTGCCGCACACGAGAGAAATTAGCTGAGCAAAATTTTATTCGAGGCTGTTTGTTCAGCTAGTTTACCGTCGTGTGCGGTCGATTTTTCGTGAGTTTTTGTCCGTTGAGCAAAATATCAAACGCGCGTGTTGAGATCACATTACAAAGCAAAATGACCGCCCGTAGCATTGAAAACGCAGTCGCTTGTGGTTCAATACACGGCGAAGGCTGCTGTACGCATTAGAAAGATAGGTCAATCTATCTTTTTTGTCATGTATTTTGACGGCATTTGCCATGTATTGAACCGCAAGCGACTGCGTTTTCAATGCTACGGGGCAGGCTACGGGCGGTCATTTTGCACTGTCATGTGATCTCAACACGCGCGCTTTAGTCAAAAAGACGTGAGGAAAATGACTTTCTCCGGCGCACACGGTGAGGAATTTGCCTCGCGAGGCAAAAATATCAAACAGGTTGGATATTTTGCTCAACGCCTCGCGAGGACAAAAACTCACGAAAAATCGACCGCACACGAGGGTAAACTAGCTGAGCAAACAGCCTCGAATGAAATTTTGCTCAGCTAATTAATTTCTCTCGTGTGCGGCAGGCTTTTCCTTGAGAGAGGTTAGGTTTTTAGTAAGAAGTATTTCCCATCTGAGATGCTACCAAGAAACTTGCCTAAACGTCTTATAACATACATTACCATGCCATCATTTTACCACTTAAGGGACTGGACATAAATTACAGGGGGGTGGGGGGTGGGCCGGTGTTTTCAAATAATAATGACCCTTCAAAAGTTCATGCACAAAAATTAGTGACCCTCCCCCTTATCCGTGCATGAAAATAAGTGACCCTCCCCTGTTACTCAATACCCCCCAAACAAACCCGCAATGCGTTCAAGACCTCCTTCTGACTTGCTATACTTTTGAAGTCCCCTCCCAAAAGGAAGGCAAAATGCGGCTGATATAACGCTTTGTCCAAAAAATATCAAATCATATGTGTGTGATAATTCATGTAAATGTACTTTGCTTAAAGTGGCAGATAAAAAGTGCATGCATGTACAAAAAATGTAATTTTTAGATTTCATCGATAATGTCGATTCACTATGCATGGCAGCCTATGATGAAACTATGAATATTTTTTCCCAATACAAAACTAGGTAAATCTGTGCATTTATGTACACCTAATTATTAGTATTAATGTTCATGACTAGACTACAGTGGTTTCAAGTCTATGGTTGTGCAAGAAATTTGTTTTTGGAATTTCACTGAAATGTCCATTCACTATGCATGGCAGCCTATGATGAAACTATGAATTTTTTTTTTCCAATACAAAAATAGGTAAATCTGTGCATTTATGTACACCTAATTATAAGTATTAATGTTCATGACTAGACTACAGTGGTTTCAAGTCAATGGTTGTGCAAGAAATTTGTTTTTGGAATTTCACTGAAATGTCCATTCACTATGCATGGCAGCCTATGATGAAACTATGAATATTTTTTTTTAAATACAAAACTAAGTAAATCTGTGCATTTATGTACACCTAATTATTAGTATTAATGTTCATGACTAGACTACAGTGGTTTCAAGTCTATGGTTGTGCAAGAAATTTGTTTTTGGAATTTCACTGAAATGTCCATTCACTATGCATGGCAGCCTATGATGAAACTATGAATATTTTTTTTAAATACAAAACTAAGTAAATCTGTGCATTTATGTACACCTAATTATTAGTATTAATGTTCATGACTAGACTACAGTGGTTTCAAGTCTATGGTTGTGCAAGAAATTTGTTTTGGAATTTCACTGAAATGTCCATTCACTATGCATGGCAGCCTATGATGAAACTATGAATATTTTTTTTAAATACAAAACTAAGTAAATCTGTGCATTTATGTACACCTAATTATTAGTATTAATGTTCATGACTAGACTACAGTGGTTTCAAGTCTATGGTTGTGCAAGAAATTTGTTTTTGGAATTTCACTGAAATGTCCATTCACTATGCATGGCAGCCTATGATGAAACTATGAATATTTTTTTTAAATACAAAACTAAGTAAATCTGTGCATTTATAACACCTAATTATTAGTATTAATGTTCATGACTAGACTACAGTGGTTTCAAGTCCATGGTTGTGCAAGAAATTTGATTTTGGAATTTCACCGAAATGTTGATTCACTATACATTGTAGGCTAAGAGGAAACTACAAATAACTCATAGGTTATCTGATCCTAAATTGTTATTCAAAAGTTGTTAGACCTGAAGCTTCCAGTTGTTATTGATGACATTTTGCACTATTCTGAATAGTTTGTATTCTGTCAATGTTCTCAAAAAATGAAAAATGTACATACAGCTTCATGAACATTTGACACCGACCTATACCAATGATTTGTCAATGGGAGAATGATATCAAATAAGTGATCTCCCAAATTGTTATATAAAGCGTCATTATAGGGGACAGTTTATATGTACAATAGAGGAGTTGGTAAGTAGAAATCATGACAACTTAATTCAATGTGGCTGCTTTAATCATCAATACATTGTTTATTATACCCTGAAACTTGCGCCCGAAGGGCGCGCCGAAAATGGAAATGACAGAAAATGAAAGTGCCAGGAGGTATGTTTTCTTTTTTCAGTATTCCATATTCTTTAATACGTGCACATGCAATTTCAGCTTTGATGCATGAAAAAGGTGACCCTCCCCCATAGGCTTGCACAAAATTTTATGACCCTTCAAAAATGCTTGCGCGAAAAATGGCGACCCACCCCCAAAAAACACCGGCCCACCCCCCCTGTAATTTGTGTCCAGTCCCTAAGTAACTTGATACTTTTTTGAAAAGCTACGCGAAGCCTAGCGAGTTCACCCACACTTATAACCTATGCACATGTGTGGACACATACACAAGCTCCTAAAAATACACTAAATAAAACTACGCCTAGCATCAGCGGTGTAAACATATTTTTGAATGTTTCGTCACATCCTGTGTATGTGAGAACTTATATTATGTTAGGCTACTAATATATGAATAACTCTCTTTTTAGCTCCCATTTGGTGAATGTATAAATACCAAAGAGTTATTAGGGAGAATCAGTTTCATTTTCATCCCACCGTTATATTAACCACCATCCTGTTCACATTGAGCTACTAATGATATGAACAAATTTCATCCATGGATGTTGTGTTTTGGCAGTATTTTACTGTAAATTGCTGAAGCGTCAACTGCTGCTCTGAGGGCCACATCTGTGTCTCTTAATTTCTGTCCAGACATTGTGGTCATGCTCAATTTTTTCAAGGGCCTTATCATGTCGATTTTTTCTAGTAAATCAGAGCACTGCCATGCAGTTCCAATATGTTTTTGTCAAATTATGTTTCGACCAGTGAATGCTGTTGCGCTTAACACAACCCCTGAGAATTGTCATTCCTACTGCTGCAGCCATAGCTGCTAAATATATTATGAAGTATAGGGCTCTGCAGGAATAATATTTTTCTGTACAAAAACGTAACTTGCTTTAACCACTTCTAACAATATGGAGTAATATTTTTTCACATTCCTAGCCACTAAGAGCCACGACGGTGTGGGAAAAATCGATCCCACACTCTCAAAAATCGTATACGACACTCTGCAGTAGATATTACCCTAGCTCTGATTTGATGATAAACAGTCTTTAGCTCCACGCGCAAAATATTGTCAAATTGCACGGCAGTAACACACGGACCGGAACTACAAAGTAAGCAGGTCAGAGTACAGTGGCAGACGACAGCGTGGTTACGTTTTTGGATAACGTTGTACGTCGTTGGTGACAACCGAATTTTCCAAAGAAGTGGTAAACATAGGCCACTTGGAACATATAGTCATTTTTTTTCTGTCGGACATCTCGTCCGTAGAAGTAGTTGAAGTAATGGCAGTGGAACTCGGGACGGAGTTTGCGTTATTGACAAGGAGTACTAGATGACCGTGAAGTAGGATAGTTGCTGATATAGTTAAACATTCAATGTTTCCAAAGTGAATTTAACGCATTTTTGTGGTCATGTGAGAAAAGAATCTCACACACGACGACCTGGGATCAGATTTCTCACACTCGTTGGGGATATTTTTGTCTCACACTCATTATCCCCAACTCGCGCGAGAAATCTGATCCCGGATCCTGGGGTGTGTGAGATTAATAGAATCCCACACCCAAACGGATTGGGATGGAATGTCTCACACGAGTTCAGGGATTCTGTCTCACGAGTGTAAGACATTCCATCCCAACCCGTTGGGATGTGGGATTATTTTTCTCACGTCCCTCCAATATCTTTAGAAAATTGCATTTTATTGTGGTAGGTTTATACTATCAAAAACCAGCACTCGATTGCTCTTGTTTCATTTGTATCATTCCGCACAGAAAAATGAAGTTCCTTTCATTGATGCGCATATCAAACACGTTAACATGTATATTACCGATATGACAATTTTGTTTTGTTGGTCAGCCATAAAATTCCCCAGGTCATCTGAGGAAAATATTGCGAAACAGCTCTGGTGGCCATCTGTTGATGACATTGCGTGGACGCTGTCGCCTGCTTGTGTGCAGACTCGGATGGCTCGCTCATCGAAGTCTTTCGCTAACTGTATCACTGTCAAGTCAGTTCTTCTCCAGAAAATATGTCGACGAGCGTAAACAGCCGATAGGTTTATAATGGCCTGCATTCTCCCGTTACAACATAAAAGCGGTCATCCTCCGTGTATTTGTTGCCGACGCTGACCGTACTCAAATCTAGAACAACCTGTTCACTCTGCGGTTCAGTCGTCTGTCTGCTATAGTGCCAGTTGTACATTACGCGATGTTCTATTCATCAAATAATTCGTACAGAGAACTAGGCGCTGAGCAGAATTGACCAATCAACATACGTTTCATATACGAGGTGTTCGTTCGCGCAACAAAACAGTGTGTGAACAAATTGATCTCACACTGGTGTTCTCACACTCCCAGCGCACTGGGGACGTGAGAATTATTCTAGCTTCTTCTCTGTTTGGGAATGCATGGCGCCCGCGCTCGCATGTTATCTATTCTTAGTAAAAAGTAAAATAAATGTTGAAATCTATACGAAAGAATCAGCAACAAAATCCATTGAGAGAGCTCCGCTATGAGCTTTGCTATGATATATATATATATAATATATATATATATATATATATATATATATATATATATATATATATATATATATACAGTGTTGTCCTTATATTTAAAAGTAGCCGGGTAATTTAAGAAAGTAGACGGGTGGACTGCGAGGAGGCGAAGCGATCGAGCGGCGAGTGAGCGTAGCGAACGAGGGGGGGGGGGGGAGAGAGCGCGAGACGGGGTGTCCCCCCTCTCGCAAGGCAAAAAATGAAATTTTGGAGTGGAAATGGTGTTCTCTGGTGGCATCTGAGGTGACATTTAGCTGAGACTGAAACAGTAGTTTTGTTGTGTGTCTTAGACGTGGCTCACATACAACAAAACAAACAAACATGATTTTGTTTTGTTTGTATTATTTATGACACACTTATGGTTTTATTTTCAGTGAAGATGTAACATTTAATCTTAAATCACCCGCTGTCTGCTCATTTCATTGCTCATTTCCCATTCTTCATTACCACATAGTAGTTTCCGCTAACCATCAAACTCATTCTATTCTACACATTCGTTTTTCTTAAGAAAAACATCGGTAAGATAATTCACTGTAACATTGTTCGCATTAATGAAAAAAAATGCGTATATAGAAAACTCATAACAATGAAAAAATGCGTAGAGAGTCGATCCAATGCGTAATAATATTACGCATTGGATTGAGTCTCTACGCATTTTTTCATTGTTATGAGTTTTCTATACGCAAACGGTTGCGAAAGCACTCTCCGCGACTGAGCTTAGGCGACATCAAGACGAGATGAGAGCCCGCTTAACATTAAATTTGTTGCAACATTTCTATCAGTCACTCATTTTATGTCGAAAGTTTCGGATTCTCTGAGTGTAGTCTGAAAAATCGGCATCGTCGAGTCAGAGGCACGTTACCATGTCAGTTGCTAATTTTCAGGCTAGCGATAGTTTCTGAAACTTATGACACAAAGTGCGTGATTGACAGAAATGTTGCAACAAATTAAATGCACAAATCGCGCACGATCATCGCGTTTCGCTGTCCCCAAATTTGATCAAAGCAGATATGCAGCAAGGCGTCGGAAGGAAACAACTCTATTTCTTTCAAATTTGCTCCACGAGTCCGTGAAAAAAAGTGATTCAGAGGGTCCATCGAAGGACACTATCGGGCAACCCAACATGGAGAACATGGAGAAGCGTAGTGAAATTGAACCCATGCCGGAATCCACGACGTGTTGTTCTGTTGTCTTAAGCAACAGGGGATCAGCCGTGAGCCGTGACGATGATGCGCCGGTCGGCAACGGTGGGCAACACACATGCCTGTCACCGTGGATTCTAGTACATAAAAATAATGAACGAAAAAAAATACCTATTTAAATAAACAGTTGCTTCTAAAAAAAATCAGTTCTAGCTCATTTTTTTAAATCTAGAAAATGCGTCGGTATTGCTCTTAGAATAACTTGATTTGTTGAGAAGATCATACTCGTAGTGACCGTGACGTTGGCAGCCAGCGCGGCGGCGGAAAACTCTCAGTCTCATGAACTTCGAATCGTCGATCAAAATCACATCTTTTCGGCGCTTTTTTCTCACAAATTCAGCGAAATTGAAGTTTTTCATACATAAACTAAATATATTTTTGGAATCAAGTATACCTTTCGAACGGGCTTTCTTCGGGTAAAATATTCCATCGGCAAGGTGCCAGTGGCCGACGCTACATTTCTTTTTGACGCCATCGTTAAGGTAGTATGCACCTCGAAAGTGAAAGGCTTAAACTTTTGCTCAAACTTTCCTCAAGGAATCTTTCAATCATTCTCTTTCAAAATCAAGAATGAAAACAGGGGGTCACCATGCAAATTTTGGTACTAGAGAAACAAATTACCCAAGATTTACCGATATTAGAAATTCAAAATGGCCGCCATCCCTGTGTTAACTCTATGGAGAAACTAAGCCGGTGAAAAGTTTTCTTTTACCAAGAGCTTTAAAATGAATCCCCACATGCCGTATATCAGAAGAGAATTGTAAAAGTTTGAGAGTCCGAATGTCTGTCCCCGAGGTGCGTTCTACCTTAAAAATCATGACCTAAGATGACCTTCATACTAATCAAACCAATTGCACTGCTCGTAACAAAGACAGCACCATAGGCGCGTCCATCAGCCAATCACACTATTTAACAAATAAAAGATCGGGCTCAAAAAGCCACAAACGGGTATTTAGAAACTGTTTTATGTTTGTGCAGTTCCATGCGGGGAAAGGGGTCTTGCTAATCGTACGCGTGTGCCGTCTAACAGCTGGCAGTGCAATCCCGAAATTACAGGTCTATAAAACAATCTAATGACGTTAAAAGTAGCCGGGAAAAAATGCAGAACAGCCGGGTTATTTACCCGGCACCCGGCCTCTAAGGACAACACTGTATATATAATATATATATATATATATATATGAAGAGAGCGAGAGAGCATATTATAATTTGTCTGTATTTAAAGACCCGTAATCACGTGATTACCGATCGCCTTTTAACTGAGTAGAAACGTGTATAAAATTCCACCTAAAAGCCAATAAACACCGCTTAAAGCACTGATTTGCACTCACATCAAGGCATGTAATAATTACCTGTATATGCACTACTGATATATTCACAATTGATACAAGGCAAACACATCTCCTGTATTTGCATATGTTTACTCTTAATAAAGGACTGCATTTGTATTTACGTGTATTTCCAGCCAATATGCTAGCAGCGATTCCTGCTTATTTTTCAGGATTTACATAAATTGAGGTTAATACAGTTCTGTATGGCATCTGTAATTATTCATATTTGATTTTAGATTAATGGCAGTGAACAATACTGGATTTTCACGGAATAATTTTAGCCACTGAATCAATGAAAGCCCACCGGAGGCGTGTACCAATCTACAAGGCACAGTTTTTCATTTCTCGAGCTGAGGACAGTACTTGAGTACTGCTACAAATCAAAACATTATACCCCATTTTAAACTGGATGATCTACATGATGACTTGATATTGAAATTATGTGAGGCATCTGGGTTAAAAGTTATCTATATTTCCACTAAGTAGTCAGAATCAGTATCACTTTTCAAACACATTTCAACAAACATTTTACAAAGCAAATATTTGCAAAGAGATATTTAGAATTTCATTTCACCAATAGCTTTTAGGCCAGGTTTTAACAAATAAATACACAACATAGTAAAAAGAGCCATTAGAACTAAACAATATTTCAAAATAGTTGTATATTGCGCAGATATTTGAAACACTGCACAGACCCTTTGGAAATATTTCTGATTCTAGTGTTGCACATGTCTTTTTTTGTTTGGAATGAAAACAGGCTATGTTGTGTTGACAGGAATTCGTGTGATATTGGCATACAATACAAATCTGTGGCGAAAAACATATATGAGAAGATACAAATTTCATCACAATTTGAATACATCTTACTTAGATCACCCGAGGGAATCTGCGTACCAAATTCCAAAGCAATCAGACCAGTGGTGTCTCAGAAGATATAAAGGGCAAAACTTGTAACGAAATACAATTACATGCAAATTTCACCATAATTTGATCAATCTTACTCGGTTGTTTGGCTTTAGGAACCTGCCTACTAAATTTCAAAGTAAATGAACATCAAGTGGTTTGAGAGAAGATTACCTGTATACCAAAGTTCACAACAATTTAATTGACAAGGTTTTAAAAGAAGTCAATTGTGGAGGGACAGGTGGAGGGCCAACAGACAATCAGCTATTTGATAACTTTGATTCGACAGCGGTTTTAGTGAAAAGAGGGCGGTCATAATGCATTAATAAGATAGGATCTACTGAATATTTCCTCACAGGTTTGTGATGCAATGAGTAGAATGAATGCCTTTCTCTTACATGTCTTTTTTTTCAAAAAAAATTAAAATAAACATTTTCTCTCAGACAGGCATCCAATGTACATAAAAAAGTTCATTCAACGGGTTTGCTATTCAAGCAGGGGACCTCAAGATGACAAATCCACCCTCCTCTTCTTCATCTTACATCATAGTTCAGGAGGAAATCTATTTAATAGAGTCCTCTTGTCATCATTCAGAAGCACACGACGACTCGTCTTCATGGCCTTCTAGACAAAATAAATTAAACACAGATTCGAATTAGTGTCTGGTCAGATTAATCAAAAAACCTAGCGATATATTTATACAACTACTGCAATTTGAGAGGAAAACAAAAGATAGAAACCCCTCATATGCTTCTCAAGACTTTAGTTAATCCCAATCCCTGACCTTTTCGAGCCCGGGGTTTCACAAACGATAGAAGGTAAACCATTCGTGTTACTTGTTTGTTTGTCTGCAAGGGATTAACGCCCTTCCCCGGGTCTAATGTACGGCCAGACATGAGAGATCACATTAGCCTCAAAGGGACTATGCATTGACATTGAGTGGCTTTGGAACAGAAATGAACAAGGCGTAGCTAGGAATTGGTGTTCATTTTGTAATAATGGGGAATACTGATAAATTATATTACCATGCCCCGCCCGTCGCATTTTGATTGGTCGAGCTGAAGCACGTGACTGACCAGAAATACACAGTAATGGTCTGTTTACATGCCCGTGATATGAATAATAAGTTAAACAACTCAAAGTATCGTAACTTTACAGCTCAAACGTAAATCGTAATCAATCACAAAATACAATAGAGCACTTGTGGGCCAATTTGAGATACTTTTTTTGAAAACATCTCCGGATTTGCAAAAATTTTACAGTGCGCGTGACAGTGCGTTGCGTTTTGCTCAGTTCTGGGACCCAGTTGTCGTTCGTTTGGGAAATTTTCTCAAATTTTGACGGTTTTCTTGGGTTCGTTTGATAATATAATGGAAATAACAGACTCCGCATGCACTGGCCACGTGTGGACGATGAAAGCGAGAAAATTTGTCTCAACACAAATTTAAACCGTAACTTTCTATGTGAGGATAATTTTCTCTACATGACTGTGTACAATGGTACACATACAACGCCCGGGGTATTGGACTTGAAAATAGCTGGCAAGATGAAAATAGCTCGGTTGAAATTAGCTGTGCGAGTGGTAGGAGAATGACTTCATTAGTACCCTGAAAACAGTAAGCAGAGTGTATAAACTTTTTATATAAACACTATGTCTTTTTTTTTGTAATATAATAAAGAAGGAGAAAATACCTGGTATGTATTTTGATATGATATGTGGATCACTTTCAACATTTTTACAAAACAATAAATATGCTTAAATGTAGTCTCTGTTGTATTTACGAAGGATATAAACCCTATAAGGCCTTTCTATTTTAATGTAATAGAGAAGGGAGAAAATACCTGGTATGTATTTTGATGTGATATGTGGATCACTTTCAACATTTTTCCAGACAATAAATATACCTAAAATGTGTCCTCTGTTGCATTCATGAAGAAACAGATAACATTAAGCTTATACTTTTAAAAGGACAAGTATCGTAACTTTTTCTTGATTTTTTCATACATATCTTTTCAAAATAGTATACGGTATACATATTAGATAAATTGACATTCAGACAAAAACGTACTGAGAGGACAGTGCTATCAAAGATGGAGGTATGTAATTTTACCTCCATGGTTTTGAACTACACCCGATACAAGGACTACATTTAGACGGCAGCTCAGTTGTTCTGCTGTCGAAAGTCGATCAAGTTGACGTTTCGCTGCGTTTGTTGGTGGACCGCTGAAACATCCTGCTCGCTCGTTGCTTTCAACCAAAGTTCACAAGGCCAATTGTTATCGCGACATATTGACAGGTTTAAATTTCATAAAACAAAGCTATTTTTATCATAACAGTTACGTCGATGTGCGTGATCCGCCCTGTGTACTCCCTGAGGCCGAGAGAAGGGCTGCAAATTGCTTCGACATGTAGCATTTTACGACAGACATGCAAAACTCACAGAATATGAGATCGGCGTTTGTCATGCGTATTTTTCCGATGAAATCTTGCTGCGGTAGCATAACTTTTCTATGAACCGTCTATGTTTTGAACGCTTCAAATGAAATCAAAGCCAAGAAAATGGATTCAGTTTGATGTCGTGAGAATGAAGGGCTGGATGTACATTTGCGTACTTGTAAATTCCGAATCGGTCGAAGTATAGAACTAGTCGAACTTGTGAAGTGATAGGGTGTTGTCGTCATTGTCAGGATTGACACCGATACGATAAAATTGCCAGGAGAACACACACAAGACGAGTATTAAGATAATATTGTGTCACATTTTGTTGCACCCAAATCCATCCATTCAATTGCAAGAATCTGTATGCCGAGATGCAATTCATACTGAACTGAACAGAACATTGCAAGCATAATTTTATCAACTTCACGGTGCTATGCCCGTCGATCGAAGGGCTAGGGGATTTTATAACACGCCACATGTTCATTACGTGTCGCGATTCGCCAGAATAAGTCACGTGACGAGAAAATAGATACGTCTAGTCCCAACTGAATCGAAAAAAAATGACGTCAGAGGGTATTTTTGAAAAGCTATTCCCTAGGGAAAGTGCCCGGTCACGTGACCGTAGTGTCGTCTGCAGCTTTGCAACAATGGCGGGTGACTAGAACGTGATGTGCGTCCGGGATAGGTGACGACACATTCTCTAAAACAGATTTTCCATTTTCTAACATTCCAACAGCGTATGTAGGAACTTGAACAGCTCATCGACGGAAAAGATTAAAGTGCAACTAAGGATGTCGCTAGGTATGCTTAGAATATTTTTTGAAAGAAAGTGGTACCACGTACAACTGAAACCGCTGTGGAAACATCGCCCAGTAAACTTGTCACATTGGATTGTTGCGGTACAAAATATCAAAACACATTAAAAACTATATAACAATACAACATGAGCAAGTGGTGTGTTATAAAACACCTATAGCCTGGTCTTTATTCGGGCTATAGCGCTCGTCTATTACCCCTCGTGGCCGTGTCTTACCAGAAACACATCGCTATACCCTCGGCCTACGGCCTCGGGAATAGCGATGTGTTTCTGGTGCTATACCCTCGGCCTACGGCCTCGGGGAATAGCGATGTGTTTCTGGTAACACACGGTCCCTCGGGGTAATAGACGGGCGCTATAGCCCTCACGACCAGGCAATAGGTGTTTACTAGTAAATGTTCGTACATATAAAACGTCGCAAAGCAAAAGTTACTATTTTGCGACATTTTTCAAATCCCCCCTCCCTGTCTGGCATACCGTAGCGATCAAAGTCCCCTCTGCCGGGACACGATATGCGATCAATTCCCCCTGTTGCAACGTCCTCCTCCCGACGGAAAACATTGATAGGTGTATTGTAATAAGGTTGAAGTGTGTAAAATTTGCTTGCGGGTAAATGTGTTCAATAGACCATGTTCCGAACCGCGCGTGACATTCCGAGATATCGCGAGAATATGTGGTTCGCAGTGGACGCGTTCTCGCAACACAGGACAAACTGCGTAAAACAGGACAAGTCGCTAATTACGTTAAACACTGCATAAAATATATGAAGTTGCAACCTTTGCTCAGTTCTGCACTTTTTCTAGTTCCATACAAAGTTTGACTTGTATTACTAAGCTGGAAACCTGTTTCTACGGGATGTATTAAAGTCTCGCGAGATCTCGCAATCAGCGGAAAATCGTCTATTGCTTAGAGGGTATCTGGTGTGTGAGGGAGCCCTCACCGGGCTTGTACTGGTTAGTTCCCATCATATTCAGTTGACTTCCCGCCATTTCTTCATTTTTGTCTTTCCCTTCCATCCCCATCTTTTAGCTTCTACTTTTATCATGTTTATTGTTATGTTGTTTTTATTTTATCTTTCCTGCTTTACTTATACTTAATTATGGTGAGGTGATTAATTTGTCTCACTTAAATTCAGAGTTTTTCCAAACTTAATATGCTGTGTCTTTTATTTACTCAGCAATTTATGAAGTAATGTTTCTATGAGAATGACTTATTATGCAATTATAACGACCGCATTGAAATAAAAATATCTTATTAATACCAGTAGAAACGTGTGAAATTAAACCGACATCCGCACCCAGTAATTTGAACCAAGTTAACTGTGGTAAACAACATGTTTCCCTATATCTAGGCTTTCAGAAAATATATAATTTACGGGTTCTGAGCGTATTAACCACTAGAGAATTGTTAGATTAAAAGGTCAATTTCTTATCTTGGAACCTTAAGCCTCACCAGAAATATAATCAATACAAAAGGGATAGAAACAGTCATATTCCGCTGGTTCACCTGATCGATTATGATTTATTTCACACATATACTGGGTCATTCTCCAACGTGGCACCGCGTGCGTATTTACCGTAACGCGTGTTCGAAGTGCGGTGGAGGATGTTGCTATGACTGCCGTGTACATGAGCACGGTGGCTGCGCTGCTCTGCAACGTGCACGCGACGACAGCCATGCACGCGAGTGCCTCTGAACTGTCGTCCGCTGCCCCGGCCGGCCTTAGAAACTTTAATTATAATATGCTTAACTGGAATCTGGTAATCTGATCGGCTGGACCCAAGGTTTACATTCTCAACAAGAAGACCTGCGCGCTGCGTAACATTGTTGAGTGCACGCAAATTTCGAACTCTTGATTGAGAGTCTTCGGATGGAGATCGATTTTGATTGTTAAATTTTAGTTTGGTGCAGCTCGATGAACCCTCAAATGGAGAGTCTGTATAAGCAGCGACGGCGATGTAACAACAACATAATTTTTAAAAGTTCTTCTTGAGCGTTTTTCGAGTAAAATTCTTCAAGTTCGCTGTGTAATCGCGATATCAACGAGAATCAACTGTGCACGCTCGCGTTCTGAAACTTTCATTTTTCGAGTTTCTGTTGAGGCTTGGCTCCTGAACCCTCGTTCCAACTCGGTCCTAAATAAAGACATTGTCCACTTGTGTTCAACTTTAGCATATTATGGTGGGTTGTTAGGGACTGGACATAAATTACAGGGGGGGGGGTGGGCCGGTGTTTTTCGAAAAACTGCTGCGTAAAAATAGTGACCCTTCAAAAGTTCATGCACAAAAATTAGTGACCCTCCCCCTTTCCGTGCTTGAAAATAAGTGACCCTCCCCTGTTACTCAATACCCCCTAAAAAACCCCGCAATGTGTTAAAGACCCCCTTCTGACTTGCTATACTTTTTAAGTCGCCCTCCCGAAAGAAAGGCAAAATGTGGCCGATATTACGCGTTGTCCAAAAAATATCAAATCATATGTGTGTTATTCATGTAAATGTACTTTGCTTGAAGTGGCAGGTAAAAAGTGCATGCCTGTACAAAAAATGTAATTTTTAGATTTTATCGATAATGTTGATTCACTTTACATGTAGTCGACTATAAGAAAACTACGAACGTGTATTTTCCAGTATAAAACTAGCTATATCTGTTCATATACAGATGTTCAATAACTGATATAGATATACTTGATTAGCATGGGTTGTTTACAAGTGCACATGTGAACAAGATATTTGATTTTGGAATTTCTGTCAAAATGTTGATCCACTATACATGGGAGTCTATGACAAAACTATACATGGGAGTCTATGACAAAACTGTCAAAAAATTTTCAGAATTAAAAATTTGCACTATTTGTGCATATATGGACCCTGAATAATTGACATAATTGTGCTTGATTAGAAGAGGGTGGTAAAATGTGCATCTGTGTACAATATAACTTTGTTTTTGGAATTTCGCATAAAATGTTGATCCACTATACATGGATGTCTGTGACAAAACTGTAAAAAAAAAAATTCAGAATTAAAAATATGCACTATTTGTGTATATATGACCCTGAATAATTGACATAATTGTGTTTGATTAGAAGAGGGTGGTAACACGTGCATCTGTGTACAATAACTTTGTTTTTGGAATTTCGCATGAAATGTGGATCCATTATACATTGTAGTCTATGAAGAAACTATGAATAATTTTTTTTAAATACAAAACTTGGCAAATCTGTGTATTTATGTATGCTTGATTATTGATATTTATGTTCTTGATTAGACTAGAGTGGTTACAAGTCCATGTGTGTGCAAGAAATTTGATTTTGGAATTTCACCGAAATGTTGATTCACTATACATGGCAGTCTATGGTGAAACCCTATGAATAATTTTTTTCCAATACAAAAATAGGTAAATCTGTGCATTTATGTACACTCAATTATTGGTTCTAATGTTCATGATTAGACTAGAGTGGCTTCAAGTCAATGGTTGTGCAAGAAATTTGATTTTGGCATATCACTTAAATGTCGATTTACTATACATGGCAGTCTATGATGAAACTATGAATAATTTTTTCCAATACAAAAATAGGAAAATCTGTGCATTTATGTACACTTGATTATTGGTATTAATGTTCATGATTAGACTAGAGTAGTTTCAAGTCAATGGGTGTGCAAGAAATTTGATTTTGGAATTTCACTGAAATGTCCATTCACTATACATGGCAGTCTATGATGAAACTATGAATAATTTTTTTTCCAATACAAAACTTGGTAAACCTGTGCATTTATGCACACCTAATTATTAGTATTAATATTCATGATTAGACTAGAGTGGTTTCAAGTCCATGGTTGTGCAAGAAATTTGATTTTGGAATTTCACCAAAATGTTGATTCACTATACATTGTAGGCTATGAGGAAACTACAAATAACTCATAGGTTATCTGATCCTAAATTGTTATTCAAAAGTTGTTCGACCTGAAGCTTCCAGTTGTTATTGATGACACTATGCACTATTCTGAACAGTTTGTATTCTGTCAATGTCCTCAAAAATTAAAAAATGTACATACAGCGACATGAACGTTTGACACCGACCTATACCCAATGTATTGTCAATGGGAGAATGGTGTCAAATAAGTTATCTCCCAAATTGTTATTGAAAGAGTCATTATAGGGGACAGTTATGCACAATAGTGTTGAATAAGTAGAAATCATGACAACTTAAATCAATGTGGCTGCTTGGATCATCAATACATTGTTTATTATACCTGAAATTTGCACCCGAAGGGCGCGCCGAAAATGGTAATGGCAGAAAATGAAAGTGCCAGGAGGTATTTTTTCTTTTTTCAGTATTCCATAACGTGCACATGCAATTTCAGCTTTGATGCATGAAAAAAGGTGACCCTCCCCCATAGGCTTGCACAAAATTTTATGACCCTTCAAAAATGCTTGCGCGAAAAATGGCGACCCACCCCCAAAAAACACCGGCCCACCCCCCCTGTAATTTGTGTCCAGTCCCTTATCAAAAGACACTTAGTTTTATACGGATGCGCTATTTTGCGGGTTGCGGGCTGCGGGCTGCTGGTTGCGGGCATAAAAAATGCGTGATTTTCGGTATCATTTTCGCTAGTAGTTAGAATGAATGCTAAAAGAGTATCTAGATGTATTTGTTTATGGAATAAAAGCCGTGAACTTCTTGAATAATGCCGTTATTTCAGCTTACATCTGGTAAAGCGCCACCAACGTCAGAATAGTCAATTTCCCATCCAACATTCGCCGTTGCACAGCGCACTGCAGATCGAAGCTTTCGAAATGATATGACTGAACACGGATGAGTTATAATATGAACACAAGACAGATTTCACAACAACTCGCTATATTAACTTTCTATGTTATGATTAGGATAGATAGTTTAAAAGTAAGTTTCGGATCGTTGACAGCACAGATGAACTGGGAGATGAACTTCAGTTCGTTGAAACTCGACACGCCTAATAATTTGTTACTTTTTCATAGAATGCCATGCCCTTCTCACACTTCAGATTCGTTCAACCGCCGATAAAAGCACAATTTTCAGAATCGTTTTAAATGCCGTTTAAAATTATTTTATTGTGGTGAACACGATAATAGTCCTAGGAAACTTTTCATAGTCACACTGGATCAAATGCATATGGAGCGACTATCATGCTGCAGGTGCAAGTCATAGAATATGTTCATGATATTAGGAGATACACAATTATTGAGAGCTGCAGAACACAAACTCATCCAAAAACATTCCTATTAGATCGCACCGACGTGTTTTTCCCGCTGAAATTCTCGCTGAAAATGTTAGCGGAATGTCGTTCTCTGTGGTCGTGACCTCGGTTGAACCGAAACGGCAAAGTAAGCTAAGTCCATTGTCGTACGTCTTTTTCTTTTTAAAGATTTCATGAAAAATACACGGCATTTAAATACACAACACTTCTACGCTTTTTTAAGTCAAATCTTTCCTTACACATTGCATTTAAGTAGGCATTGTTTAATTTTCTGTATGTGTTGTATAGATGCATTACAAAGAATTTACTTCCTATGGCCTGATACTAGAAATGTAACAATTTTCATTCCGCGATAAGTGGCGACATTTCCGAGGCGCGAATTTTTTTTGTCAGTCTGGTATTATTTCTCACTCACATCCATGGCAAGAAAGAAAAGTGATTTCAGATCCCAAATTATTTGTAATGGCCAGGCAGCTCGGAACAAATAAATTGGTCCTCGGAATCGCCGCTTTTAGTTTAGCAGATTTTGATTTTTTTTCAGAAACATGACGTATTTTCACCCACTTGGTTTGGTCTGTTATAGCATCTTTAGTCCAAAAAATCAATTTTACAGCATATATGTTTTCAACAGCCTTCAAATGTACAGTATTATGTTAAAATACACAATATGGAATATGTTGTGTTTCATTAATTTTAACCATCTTGACCTGATGTTGAAATATGGACTTGGCAGGAAAAGGGATACTGTACGATAGACCTGATCATGATTATTGATAATAGACACCTTCTAAAGGTTTTATTTCTTATATACTAAATGCCATATTACATATATTAGAAATCTAGCCATAATTCTAAAAACCCGCAGCCCGCAGCCCGCAACCCGCAACCCGCAGCCCGCACTTTAGCAGATACCAGTTTTATAGCATTAATACGCATATGATTTGCAGATATCCAATTCGACATTGGAGAAATATCTCATCATTAACATATCTAATGCATTTTACCTTCGCCATCAGTGTCTGGTCATCTGCATTCATATGCAAAGTAGATGAGTCAACGAATAGAGACATGTCATTAATAAAAGTCATGTATAAAAGTTGGCCTCAAATTGAACCTTGTGGAACGCCAACAGTGACGTATTGTTTAACAGAAAGGGTACCCATATAGTCAACGACTTGTTGGCGATTTGTCAATTTGAAAGAACGAAACCAGTTATTGGTACAATCAGACAAACCATAAACAGATAACTTTGTCAATAAAATCTCGTGATCAAGGTCTACACATTGTGCAGACTGTATGACTCGAGGCATTAATATGGTCTGATGTTGACACAGTCTAAAGCACATTACGGCAATTGAGTAAAATCTGTTTTGGGAAAAAGATATTCCCTTACTTATTCATCTCCATGGTTAAATCATGCACACACCTCTGTGCGTTGTGGCTGAACAATTCCCTGACTCTCCTACCAGTGAATCCCTGTCCTGCCGAACAGATAATATATTCTCTTCGTTTTTTTAACTGACAAAATTATTTCAGAATATGTTTGAATATGGTGGAAATAATTTGACGGAGTAAATAGGCTTTGGCATAATAGTTGCATGGTCCTCATAGTGTTACATTTCTCATTTATAAATATCGGCAATATCTCTATTAATCTGTAAAATATATTAGAGTGTAAACCAGTGAAACTATGACAGCCATATGCAACTATGACAGCCATATGCAAGCAAGGCTTGGTACAGTAGTTTGGGACAAGGTGACCAAGTCACAGTCATCTCAACCCCAAACATCTCTTTTTTTAACATCCCTGCCCAAGTCAACCCTCAAAATCCAAGACGGACTGGCTCGAAATGTAATCCTGTGATGAACAATGCAAGCTATGTGTCTCCGTGACACAAGTGCATGGTTGAAAAATTCGAGAGACAGAGACTTCTCGATCTGAGAAATTATAACTTTATTGAATGATGTTATCGTGATCTCTACAATCATAAAACGAAGAGAACAAACATGATACGTTATGGAATTCAGAACGAGAATCTGAGAAAATTAAGAAGCGGTGCGGCCGATGCAGATCTTAACGGCGCTGATGATAATTTACTTCATGAGGTATATAATACGAAATATGCTATTCGACTGACTCATACCTTCATAACAGGCCATGGGGTTACCTATCCATCAGCGTTAGGTAGTCATATCGAACGGGAAATTACGCTTACGCTCGACTCCCTAATAATTGTCAGTGAAAATGATATTGGCGAGGTACGGCCGGGTATTACAAAATGAAAAAAAACTTTTTCTATACGAACATGTGCAATACTTTAGAACAATGCCATTTAATGAATCTGACACATTTATAAATGAAACTGTTAATGTGCCACATCGTAGCATGAGAGGTATATTAGTACTCTTCACTAAAGATCAGAATCAGTCAAAACTGAAAAGCGAAGTTTTCGTAAATCTATCTGTTGAAGCAGTTTCTGATACCATTGAGGGTATCGCGAATAAAGTATACGCACAAAAGATGATACCAAGACATTTTTATGTGAATCACGTCAATATTTTGCAGAGTATAAGGATTGTAGTGAAACTGATACGGATGAAGTTAATTATTTGAAGAATAAATTCTGTCTATTCATCGATCTACGAAGTTTTAAGATAATGGATTTCATGAAAAAGGATTAAAGATAATTAAATACAAAAAATTGAGTACAACTTGAGAGCCGGAAAAAAGATACATCAGTTTTAAGGGCGGTGGCAGTGATGCCTATCATGACAAATATTTGCTCAGGTTTATGTTATAAGCGATGCATTGGTCTCTGTTGAGAACAATTGAAGCTTCGAAACCGGGCTGGCTCATCAAACGCTACCTACTATATGCCAACACAAGAATGGGACGAAACATTCCAAAATATATCACTGCTGATGCTAGGCGTAGCTGTATTATTTCCTGTAATTTTAGAAGCTTGAGTGTGTGTCCAAACATGTACATAGGTGATATGTGCGGGCTGAACTCGCTAGGCTTTGCGTAGCTTTTCAAAGTACCAAGCTTACTTAGCGTGGTAAAATGATGCCATGGTAATGTATGTTCTAAGACGTTTATTTGAAATTTAGGGCAAGTTTATAGCATCTCGGATTGGAAATACTTCTGACTAATGGCATTTATCAAAAATCTATCGCTTTCTTCCATCCCAATCGATTCCGATGCTTGTAATTTCTGTCAAAAAGCCCCTTGTGTTTTTTGGTTTTATATTCTGTGTAATCTATTTATGTAGATTGACTCTTTAATTTCATTGATGTACTGAGACATTGACTCTGCAGTTTTCATTGATATACAGACGTTGACTCTTTAACTTCATGAATGTACTGACATTGACATCGTAATTTTCATTGGTCTACAACAATTGACACTGTCATTACTCTAACTCTTGTGTTTGCAGTCCTGGGTTTTGTCACGTCATTGACCATTGATGTACGTGATCAGCAGAGTTCCCAGCTAGGAGACGCTTCGACCATATTGCACTGTTCTTACTCTGGCGTGCCAGCTGGAGCCCTGGCATTGACTTTGGAATGGAAGAAGATTCTTGATGACGGATCAAGTTCAAGCTTGGCATCCAAGGCTATGCCTAACGGCAGACCAACACTTCTTAATAACAGGTACATTACAGTTACTTCTATATCACACATTTTGCCAGTTTATTCATGGGTCACGCTGCAATAAAAATTAGAGAAAGTGTTCCCGATAGACTTGCCCTACTTGCTAAGTGCTTAATAACGGAGACAAGCAATGCTTTTTCTAACACCTTACCAATAACATCTTTTGTAATTTGACACAATACAGGTATGCAATCGTGGATACAGGTTCACTGAGAATAGCAAATGTCACCGAAGACGACGATGGAGATTACACCTGCAATGTCAGATATTATCAGAGCAAACTCGTCAAAGAATCACTCGACTTGTGGTACTTTCAACGGAAACGGAGGGAATGCCGACCGAACAGCCGATTGTTCATTCGACGGCAGAGAGAACGGTAGATATAGAGCCAACAGCACGACCTACAGCTGGTCCATCGACGGAACGAACCATCGAAGCGGCAACAGAGGCGATAGCGAAGGCATCTACAGACTCAGTCGATGAGCCATCTGTTGATACAACTGCTCAACCATTGACTGGTGATTCTGCGAAGCGAGCCACGGAGCGACTCACTGAGCCGTACATAAAACAAACCGATGGACTACACACAACGGAAGCTGTTCAACTTTCAACTAAAACAGTGGACAAGCTGAGTACACAGTCCGGCAAGGAGCAAGACAAAAAGCCCACAACAAAATATCTCAAGCCAGTCACTGAATATTCCAAGCCCATCAAAGCGGCTACCACCACAAACGTGGAACCCGGAACAGCGACAAAACCAGTCGCCGGTAAAGTTGGGAACGGCGTGTCCAATCTATTGGGCTGTCCTCTGCTGATTTCAATCATGCTGGGATTTCTCCTGTTAGTTTAGAAGTCGAAGTACAAAAATTAGTTCATAAAATCCCTCCGACCATTACTTTTGCCATCTGGAGTTTTTTAACAAGTAGCAGGCGTGTTTTGTGATTGGATGGCGTTTGTACAGGTTTAATAGTGATATCAAAGAGAATGCAAAAAGTCTCTTCTATAACCGCCGATTTTATATATTATTTCACTTTTTGAATTGTTATCTCAACAGTTGTGTGTATGCTTGCGTATCAGTTAGCCACTCCTTGCGTGCATTAATCACAAGGGCCCCCTTAACATACTCTCTTACTTTCTAAATATTTTAATGCTCGCATTTTATTTTTTCCAGGATATTAAATTTATATAGCTATATCAATAAAATGCTGTAATGTTTGGTTATTCCATTTCTTATTTTATCCTTTTTGACTTTTGAAAGAATCGATTTGTCTTTCAACACGGGACTGTACCTTTACTATTTGAAGGAAGGAGATGTTGCTCCGTTTATTGAAAACTTTAATTCGCTGAAAAGGGCGTCTGGAATGAACTATAAACAGTAGACCGTTTGTAGTAAGTTGCAAATCCAATGATTTTAATGTATCTTTAATGCATTTGTAAACAATAAATATCGCTGCTTTACAGTACCAGAAATGTTGACCTTGGTATACTTTTTGGGTTCAGGCTGAGTGTAGACTTCGCTATTTCTTGTGATAAAAGCATGATGTTATAGCAAAGCAAACAAAGAACGCCAAAAACCAACCTAAAAACCACTTTGCGTATGATTACGAATTTGCATCACTATGCATGGCCACGAGACTTTGCAAGAGAGTTTGGAATTAAACGCAAAGAAGCCATCGACCGGTCTTCAAGATATCCGTCGATCTCGGCAGCCTACAAAGATCCATGTTGCCGCCATTTACTTAAAATGCCGATGGGGGGGGGGTGAAACATAAACTGAGAGAAAAAAGAACGAAATCAAGGAATACCAACTTTTTTCGGGAACAGACATATTTGAATACTCATCAGGGTCACGACCTTAGCTCTAGTGCGCAATGTTTGTGATACGAGCAAATATATCTGGGCACGTACACACGGTATTAAATCTCTACTCGCCCTACCATTTCGCACAGAGGTTTTGTTTCTGTAACAGTTGCAATAGTTCGCATCAACTAAAAACTTAGTCCCGGCTGATCTACCAAGCACATGTATACAGTATGCTCCGGACGTTGATGTTTCTTCAGGGTGAGTATAATCCACTGGCAAGTATATTGTCACAGTGTGTTAACGTCCCCTGCGCTAAGTATCGACTGTAAGGATGGGAACTCTAAGCTTGATAACATATCTCATATACATAATAAATACTTACTTTATTTCTCGCCCGTCTTCTTTTGAAGCCTGGCGGCTAAAACATGTTCCAATCTTACAAAACAATTTCTGCAAAAAACTGTGTATAATATCTATTCTGTGTCAAGTGGTCATGAGATTAGAAAACACGAAGTAAAGTGAATATTATGTTTCACATTGACAAATCATCTAAAGATCACAACCATTCAATGCATAGGCTGCTTTCAGTTTGCTTTACGCGCGTTGTAAGAAAACTCAAGACTGATTTCACTCTCAATGAGTAATGTTGTTTTGCGATTGGTCATCGGCACTACGAAGTCACTCAATCTTGTCTATGTGCGATATTAATACTTAGAGGCTTCATTTGTCAGATTGAACTTGCTTGTTATCGAAACTTTCTACGACGTGCTTAAGGACCATACACTGTATTATTGCCAGTAAATAATCATAGCTTTCTCAGCAAATCTGCTGTCCGCACTCTGTTTGCGATCCCTCCTCTTCTGAAAAAAATATCACGGTAATTATCGCCATTACATTGTCGATAAAGTACAATCGATTTCTTGCGGCAAGAACACTTTCTTGTTTTTCTCGTGTAGCTGTGTGGAAATTTTAAATACTTGTAATATTTCCCATGACTTGCCCTGGCTTCTGTAAAGTGAGAAGATATTTTATGGAATCAAGCTGCGTGTTGATATTTGTGTGCTAATGTTACTTGTCCATTGAGGTCATTCACTGTTGAATGACTTCACAAAATGATTTCATCAGTCGCGATGTTCTTTAGTTTCAATATGATATTCTCTATGTGTTTGCCCTATCCTTTGTACTTGAAATAAAAAAAAACAATGTTATTATAGAAAAGTGTCTCTTGTGTAAACGGCTGTAGAGAGTTAATGTACATAACTTTATATAATACATACAAAAAACAATATTTCGATACTTATTTCTGATGGCATAAAATGTGATAATATATTCATGTTTATCGAGTGTAAGTACGTCTACCCCTGGCAGTGAGCTAGGTCAATCAGAACACACGACACTCTGTATGTCCTGCTGTTCTCATCTTTGATCAAAGCAATGCAGTTTACACGGGAGTTCGTTTAAGTCATGCATCTGCTGTTCATACGATAATTACTTTTGTAGAGGTGATTCTATATCTGACTTGATGATTTTACATCTTAAAATATTTGTAAAGGAGGGGGTGTCAATGCTGGGATTGGTACAGGGGAGCTCCTGGAACGTTTGCACAATAATGCCTGGTATTTCGCATTGCTTGCCAACTTAATCTAACCTATCACTTTCCTCCTCGATGTTGTCAGCCATCTTGTTTGTGACGTCACTGGAAGTGGTTGTAAACGAACAGCAAGATGCTGAGTCAGGTGACTTAGACGCCATACTGTACTGCTCATACTCGGGTGTTCCAGATGCCATCGCTAGTATCGTTGTGGAATGGAAAAAACTGAAAGACGATGGAATAAAGAAATTTCTGGTACGGAAGGTAATGACAGATGATACGACTACCTCCATTGATATCAGGTTTGTAAAATAATTCAGAGTGTGACTTTGTGTTTTGGACGTCACCATCAAAAGTATACTTAAAGATAGCCAGTGACATACAAGAAAATTACAACACAGAATTTGACTGATATGACAAATCTGCGAAGAGCGCAAAACGACCTGAATAAGTACATAACACTTTAAGTAACCGACTGAGAAAGACAAAGCTTAGAGTCCCATTCGACTGTGTGATATATGAATTGATTTTCTTTTTTTCTGGTTATCGAACAAGATTATCCATGTTCCATTTACACCACTTACCCTCGATATCGCCAGCAAAGGCTAAACGATGTGGTAGTTTAATCGTCAACTCACTCAACCCACAGACCTTGTAATCATAATATTATTAGGAAATTAAATTGAGCAAGTGAAAGGTTTCCATGAATTGCTATAAATCATCATCGTTTTGATATTGTGGTGAAATATCTCCAATGCCTCTTCTAGGTATACTATTGTGGAGCAGGGTTCACTGAAGATATCAGCAATCACAGAGAATGACCAAGGTGTGTACATCTGTATTGCCAGGTACATCGATGGCCTTCAAGTTGTTCAAGAATGGAAAAGTACAAACCTGACTGTGAGGGCGTCAGACTCTATGGACGAAACAACTGCCCCTGCCAACTACACAACATCGTCGCGTGGGACTGCAGCGTTTCAGAGAGACAATCCTTTTTATTTTTATATTTATCTTGGAATTGTTGCTCTCAGGATAGTCGATGGTGCACACAGTCCGGTTAATTCCTAAACCTTTTACTTTAGATCATTCGAAGGTCAGACATATTCATGACTGTAGGTTCTCTTCCAAAACAGCCAGGACGAACACGGTACAAGGATGGCATACCCATGTACACAATTAGGAACCAAGTCTCCATTTCTATGCTCCGTTGATCCATGCTAATTTAGACTTCACAAAACGTTATATTTGTATGAAGTACTTGCATCGTTTTGCCATGGGCTTCCTACCAGCTCAAAAGTCACCGAGTCTATTTGTTTTAGTTCACCTGCACCGTACACCAAATACCACACCGTAGACACCAGCAGAGTAATACGGACACTGAAGTTGTCCGATATTTCAAGAGCTATTTTGCGAACCAAAACCACTTCGTACATCTTCCGAAACGATTCATAGACGGAATTCTTATGCCAGGGAATCAAATAATATTCTTTAATAATAATTTAAATCGTCCATGCACTGGCATCGTTCATAGAATGGTAAATTTCTTTCAGCGGAATTTTCAGCTGTGTCTTGGTCATTGAAATATTTCACTGTAGAGAGACGCTTTTGAAAGTTGAGACACAATTTTTGACGATGAACTCTATCCGGCAATCTCTCTACGACTCCATACGTTAGAATAGAAAATACTCTACTAAGGGGATAATGAGAAACATATACTTTTTTCGTGCGGTACATTTTTTCTTTATTGATAACAGGTTCTGATATTGCTGCCAAGACAACATGGCAAAAAAACAACAAAGAAGCAGCATAATCATGGCACCATTCCCCACATGATCACGTGATCCTGATACAATGCTCACCGAAACTACAATGCCATAATCGATAATCACATTTTCAGCTGAAATCAAAGTAAGATGCAAAACGATTTGAATGTGTTTGCCGTTTTCATTGACATTCTCAGTCGACAATGAACTGTCACAACTCGGTTATTTTTAGGCTGATATGATAAAATACTAAGATTTGAACACAGCATTATTATAATCTTTCTATCCGGGAATTTCTATATCTGTGGAATATATTATTCAAGTCAGCAAAAACAATGTGTTTCTACATCTATGGACGGACATACTACGTATTTGTTGAAACTCTGCAGCGGCCCCGTAGGCGAAACGGAGCTAGATTCGTAGGCTTAATATTTTATTGAACACAATAGTTGTACTCTGTTAGCATGCTTCATAAAAGACAATTGGAAAGCATTTACAACCATCAAAATAGAATGTACTGATTAGCCAATGATATAGGTGATTTGCTTTGCGCGTACATTTTAATAATGGACGGATAATGACTGCAAAGTTGCCGACACTAAATTGTGGATCTTGCATACATGTTATTGATTAATAACTCAACTTTAAAGTAGCAACGTAATGAACCGTGTACATAACCAGACGCCATCGCTTATTCCTGTACAATCGAGTCATTAAGCTAACTTGTAAATGCAGTGCTCATGAAAAACGTATTTCTAGATTCTCAATTTTTTCCTTTTGTATTACCATGCAGCAGAACTCTTAAGACTGTTTTCTATCGGCAATTACATCATCATTGACCGGCGATAACGACAGTTGTCCTACACAGTTCAAATTTGAAACTTATTTTCCTGATACACAATCGTCGAGTTGATGCCTGTAAATTGTTATGTAATCCATTCTCGTTATTCACCATGTTAACTCAAGGGGGAAATATTAAATTTTCGATTTTCACAACAATAAAACTGGTCAAAATTGTAGTTTCTCCAGTCCGAGACTTTCAAAATGAGACTCACAAGTTGTAGACCAGAAAACTTTTGTAAGATTAGAGAGTCTGGATATCTGTCTCCCAACTGCATTCACAACTCAATGTGTCTAAAGACATACAAAAAAGAAGGTGATGTTTCAGTTTATCCTTGGAGATCAAATTCACCGAGTTGAGCGGCAGCCAACTGTGCAAGTCTCTCTTTCTCAGATTTCCGCCTCGCTGGAAGGAAAACAAAATGAGAACTGAGAGAAAATAGGCCTTTTATAAGCTGAATTAAGTCAGGTATTGTATGCGATAGCGATATATATTGATGAAATATTTGTCATCACCGGTTACTGACTGGGACTCTCTCCATGAGTCAAGTGTAACATAAGCTACAATCTAATAGTTTATTAGGGAATGCGCTGCGTCAGTTCAATTATTTTTTGTTGCCTTGAAATACTACGATTTGGAGGAAGGTTTACAAAAACTATCAAACAATGTTGGAGGCAAACATTGCGAATGAAGAGTGCCAGTAAAGAGTTTCTGGTCAGAAATAATGATGAAAAATTCAGTAATGTACTTACATTGGCTCCTCGGTTTTATATCGACATCTGAAGAGAGAAAATAAAACATTTCTTTTTCAAGTACAAACTCATGTCTTATTTCATGCAAATTATAAACCAATCAAGAGAAGCAATATTTAACCACTACTGTCGTGTCAATATTTCATCTATAAACGATGGCATATCTTTAGCAGATGATAACTATGAAAGGTGATCCAAGTACTGGTCCGCTGCAGCTCTCAATTGCAAGTAAAAATAAACTTAGAGGAAAACTGAAACTGACGTTTTCTCCCCTCCTGATGATAGAATCATACAATCGTCATACCGAGTATACAGGATTGTCACCCTTACCATCATGTTTCGTATGTAATTGACCATTTCAGTATATTGTCATAACCATATAATATGCGACAGTTACTCACCACTGGGTTTATACTCTGTCGCTCTTTTTATTGGTTCTAGAGCTTTGACTAATTCATTCAATTTACTGTCAAAATTGGACTGGTCCGAGAAATCATAATACAGTCTACTTCCATTGATGACCCCGGCCCATCCCTCTGAAAACAAAAGAAAAATGATATACATAATGAGGGCGTAGAAAGGACATACCAGTAAGTCTTCCAAGTTGCTCAGCTTACCCCCCAAAAAACAGTACGTTGTGTGTTCAGTCCGGTCGACAATTTCAAAAGATGATTTAGGATATCACTGGCATGAAGAGCTAAACTAGAAGCTAGAAGCGATTGTAGAGTCATGAATTCCCGGTAACCATGGTAACTGAACATACCTAATACAAGTCCTCTCTCCACTATGACAGTTATGATTGGTTTCTGCTTGGAATCGGCGTAACCAGCCTCTTTCTCGCAATTTCTTGACTTCATGTACTTTTGACCGACGCACATCAGCACAGCGTAGGCGCCCTCTACGCCTTCTGCCATCGCCTTATTGATATTTCCTGTCGAACCAAAATTTAGAATACGAATAAAAAATATCTTTGTTGGTTTATTGTTACTACTGAACTAAGACATACAGCAAGCTAAATTTCACTCGACATTCTGCACTCGGTGAAGATTAATGCTGGACAGTCTAGTTAGGTAAATTATGATGAGGTTATAAACAGTGCGTTCGGCTAAGCAAGGTGGTTATTTCACCCTATATTTTCACCCCAGAGGTCACCGCAACCAAATTAATACCCATGCTTGCCGTTTATAACCTTTAAATGTCATGCCACGCATCTTTCTACCAGTTTAAACACAGGAACCAACCTGACATTTGATCGAGGTCCATCCACGTCTGAAATCCTCTCTTATTCAACGCAGTCTTGATTTTCTTGATCAGCTCCTGGTTATCGCTCCAACAATAAGACAACATCACGTGGCAACCCCTCTTCTCACTCGCCATCATGTGACGTCACTTTCTCAACTGCGCTAGCTTATGTTAAAAAGCATAAATTGCAATAAAAGTACAAGTTAGATATGGAGTACTACACTTCGAAGACAAGATTTTGACACAATAATATACTCATCCGGGTAAACAAAGTGCCAATGAAACAAAGAACTGAGATTGGCGTCCCTGTTAAAATCGTAAGTATTTTAAAATCATCGTTGCGATGAAAAATTGACAGCGCTTTTAAATTTTCAGTTGTTTGCGTTCGGAGGGAATAGAGAGAATTATCAACCGATAAGCGTATCGATTGCTTCAACATTTTCAACATTCCGACACGAAAACTCGTGGTCAGGGAAGCTGGACGGATATTGCAGTGGAAATTTGTATTGAAAGGTAACACTAGTGATTCGTGTTGATGCTTACAACTTTTTCTCTGTAATGATCAAACGAACTGTACATGACATTACACATATACGTACGTATCCGTTATTTGGAAGTTAACAAGCCAGCTAACTGTCGTCTGCAGTCAGTAAAATTGACAATGAGTGAACAGACACACGGCCTCTCTTCCGTGGATCAAGTTCAATATTTTTGAAAAGACATTGTGCAGTTTTGTGTAATGGTCAGTATTCAAATTTTCGCGGTCGTACATATTCATCATATTTGAAGTCGACGCTGTAAATGTTGAAAAGTATGCCGTTATCTCTGTTCCATATGATCAAAATGGACAAGAGTCGTCAAAAATAGCAGCTGTAAATTTGTCAGCGAGAACTGCATCGCAGTGCCCGGTTAGTTGTATGCCTTTCGCCCTTATGATATAATTGCTTTTTCATATACCCATGACCGTATCCGTGTCTCCTCTGACGCGTCGTGACGTCGAACGTAAAACATCAGTCTGATACGGCACGTTATACGTCATCAATTGTTGTTTATTTCCGATTTGATGTTATGACGTTCATCTTGCATTTAACGATCAAATCCATCTTTCAATATAAAACGAAACATATTACTAGTACATATGAATTTAACGTTCCTTTATTTCAGATCTAAAGAGAGTTACAGGACAGGTTGTTGTAGAAAATTAAAAGTTGATGTTTACAATCTGTTGTATTTCGCGCTACTTCGTCGTTCCTGTTCACGTCAGCCATGTTTCAGCAAGAGTTATTAAGTGAATTCAAACTTACAATATTGTCCGTGTAATAATTATCCACCAGAACACGGGACGGTGACCAGAATAAGTAAAGTGGCTCCATTCCTTTTCTGAACTGCGGTAAATTGCGCTGAAATAATCCTGTTTAGACGGTATACACTCGACACGATGCGATCGACGACTTGATCAGCTGTTGTAAACAAACATGTATCAATGCGCTCAGACCAGCAGCAGAATATAAAAACATAGTCCCTTCGAAAGGCTGACAAAAACTAATAAAAATTCTTTATTTTTAATTACCTTTACATAAACATACGGTCATGGACAAATGATAAATCGGTATCCCACGACATCAGCGCTTGGTTGGGACGTACTGCCACTCGTGAGGGTGCGCGCCGCATCACACTCGTCTTCGACTCGTGTGAAGCGGCTTGCACCCTCACTCGTTTCAATACGTCCCAACCAAGCGCTGATATCGTGGGATAACCTTGTATCGTCCTCTCTTTCTCTCTTCAGTATCAACTCCCCGTGGAATTAACCGAGCGACTGACCGAGGACGAAGCTTACGGTACGTTAGATTCCTTTTCTGGTACATTTGCGCCCAACGGGTATTCCTTTTTACCCATTATATTTAGCAAGGGCAGTAGCAATGGAATCCAACCATGGTCAACGCGTCATGTACATTTCATGTGAGGCGATGACAATATCCCACACACATTTCAAATCTCGCGTACACTATATACAACGCATGCGTACAATTTCGCACGTTTGAGATTGTGTGATGTTATGTTTACTGTCACCCAGTCTTTGAAGTTTTGCGACGAGATATACACACATAACTTTTGTTATATTCCTTTAAAATATGTGGAAATCTCACACGACAAGTATCACCCCTTTGTCATAAATCAAATGAAATTTACCATGAAGTACTAAACCCGTTACATTTACAATTTTCTTGAGAGGGGATTCATTTTATGGTTGTTTTTTATTTGATCATTAAACAATTACATATATGTAAGAGTCGGCGAAGTGGCAGCCTAGAGCCGCCTATTCTATGCAACACGTTACAGTGTTCGATGTGAGTAAAAAGGATGCACGTTATTCTTGTTGGTAACGATTCATAAATTTATTGAAGTTATTTAAACTGGTAATGATGTCTGGTTTCCTCTATTTATTATCTGGTTGCCATGTGCCTGAAGTATTTGTGTTTACTTCACTGAAAGGTTTACGCTTGTCATCGCCCCTTTGAAGCGGCTACAAAAGGAAAACCTTGCTCATTGTATTTCTATGACATCGTGACCCGCGCATGTGCCATGGCACGCCGGGCTTCAAGTTGGTCCAAACTGTTGTTTAATGAATGTCTCCCAAGGTGTGGGCTGGTAAATATTCTGTTTACGTGACCCGCTACATTAATCTACAAGGAAAGAAGCGGCCTGACAAAATGGTAGGTATTATAGTCGACCCCATCGATTTAAACCGTTGACGGTGTCCTGAGGAAAGCTCGCCGTCGTTGTCGTTCAAAAATCGCGTTCCTGTGCTACGTGCAGTGTAATATTTGTAAATCTTGATTATCTTGATGTGTATTTCGTAACTGTAGAGTTATTTTGTGTAGTGAAAATAAATGTACTAAGAGCACGAAGAAGACCTCTTTGCAAACATAATCCTACAACCTTTCACTGAATACTGTAGCAGAGTCTCTGCTTATAAATATGTCACCTTCTAAAATTTTATCGTGCTTTTCGGTTCATTATCGATTGCGCCTTACTATAAGACGTCTTTGACAAGAACTATTATAGACACAAAGTCAAGGACAAACCTTGACAACTTAAATGCGAGTCAGTAAAGACCGTGGAAAAATACGATTTTTGCAATCAGTTTAGTTTCCATGTAACGTTCACAAGAAAACTTCATATCAGTACTTAACTTTCAAACTGTGATGACCAACTCGGTTATTTTTTCGTGGGTCACTTTTACACGAATTGACCTCGATCTCATTAGCAGTTTTTAGGGAACGTGGAATAGTTTCGAATTCAAAACAATCTCATGACGAGGAATCTCTTTTCATTAAGATAGAGGGAATGTAGCTCTATTTGGAGTGTAGCTCTATTTCGACTATCAAGCGGAAAGTCTAGCTAATTGTGCCGATGTTATACCGGGAATTATGCCAAACTGTTTAATTACGTATACAATTCAAATTTTGTTTACAAATGTTCATAGTCTACACTAAAACACTAAAAAGCTTACATTAACAATCTATCTTCTGTTCAGGGAAGTCATATCATTATTATTTTATCAGATTTTGCATCCCTGGGAAAGGAAGGGGTTAAAGGTAAAACAGTGACTAATTTCGCTTACTTTGCACATGTATTGATTATCTACGGTCCCTTATTCGTTTAATTTTACTGAGGGCACCTATTATTGTCGGGCTATTGTTGTTTTTAAGGCGCTGCAAACGTTCGTGTGGAGCTTCTGCTTGGTGTATTGTGCTATCGTATTGTCATCTTTGCAGACAGATTCGTCGCAACTCAGTGAAGATAATACAGGTATGAACCTTGACCTCTTCCTAAAGGAAGCCAATCACATTACGGAAACCTGTACTAAACTTTTCTTGATGTGCGGCTCATTTTGAAGCTGGTAGAGTAAGTAAAGTTGTCACTGGCTTGTTTTGTGAAAATCGCAAATGTGATTTTCCCAATGGAGTTGGAGTTAACACAGCGGTGGTAACTATTTTGAATTTCAAAATTCGGTAAAATTGTTTGACACATTGAAGATAATGAATGGATGACCATGAATATATTCGACCCCGGTTTTAGACACAATTAATGAAATCATCGCGAGAATGAATTAATGGTCATGACCATTTATCAAGTTCGTTCTCGAGTTGGTTTCATGTACGTTTTTCATGGGTAATTTGTTCCTCTCGTTCCAAAATTTGCACGGTGACCCCCTATTTTTATTCTTGATTTCGAAATTTTATTGTTGAAAGATTCTTTCACGATAATTTAAGCGAAAGTTTAAGTCTTTTACTTTAGAGGCGGCTGCGTCCAACACTGCGCCGGTCACGCTACTCAGATAGTCTGCTGATATGAGCATGCGCATAATGGAACAAAAATATGTCATTATTGTACTTGGGCCTCAGCCCAAGTACATTTGTTTTCATTCCGTGGGAAAAAACTGTAAGGTATAACCATTTCTGGCTGAGACCAGGGAGGGCAAAACGTATTGGCTTCATCTTTCTTGGCATAATAAATGGCGTAATGATGTTAACTGAATGGAAGTGCTGCTCTCAGCCAGTCTTGAATAAGTGAGATGTGAATATAAATGCTTCTCTATCTGAGTTTTTGCCACAAAATCTTCTGAATATAATCAAAATGTGCATCGAAATGCAACAATTAATGCACCCTCCGTTTACTAGGCGATGGCACGACCCTTGCTACACCCACTGGACGAGCCAAAGTGGGAGGGGTAATTTCGGTTTGGTCGAACAGGAGGGCTCGAGACCAGAATTTAACATTTAAACTTGAAACATGTTTAATCACTGACAAGATGTGGATTAGTGTTAATCAAAGAGAAAGTTTGAAAAGGAAAGGTTTTATATCCCGGACACAATGAAAAACATTACGACTGGAAACTGTACCCCCGGTTGAGAATAGTAATGCCCACAGCGATGGAGAACACTTATCCTTGAGCTGAGAAAACCAGACCATCATTTCGAAATAGAGCTGCAGATTCGAGAAGCTCGTTAAAAATAGCTAGGTACACCCCAGTAGGGGGTGTTTTCGAGTCTTGAGGGCAAATTTCGCCCCTTCATTTAGAAATCGTACGTTTGTTTTTCCAGGGGAACACATCATTTGACACAAAATTTGCATGAAAAGGGGTCGCCAGTAAGCACGTGGTCAAATCTGGCATAAGAAACAATATGAAATGTTGGGTAAAGCCAGTCCAAAATAAACTGATTTGAACTTTTGTGTTTGTAATTTATGCCACTGCAGTAACATGACTTTTTTTGACAACATCACACAATGTAATACGTTTTGAAACTGAATACTCCGACGTATTCTGTGTCCCCTTTGCTAAAAAATACGGTATGCCGATTACCATGTAAGGAGATGATGACGTCAAGACAGATTTGTAGTGCGTTTGGTCTTGGATGGTGCACGAAGTTTTGTCGAGGTAGCTTGTGTATTTATTTCCTAAATGGGAGATATTAGGGTCGATCTAAAAGAAGGCCGAAAAATGTTATGATACTCTAAGCGAGCTGAACTCCAATGCGAATGGTTGGATAATTTGGAGGATGTCCAGACTGATCTCGTCTCATTAAGATTAGGCCTATTTGGCGGTCAGTATTGAATTTCAACTGCGTCACAAGTTTGCGTCGAGCGGTCAACGAACGATATTTTAGAAATCTGGAGACATGGCACATCGCAGTTTTATTTTAGTATTTTATATTTTACAAAAGATGTAAGAAGCAATGATTTTGTTGAAAATTCTGAAAAAAATATAGGAAGATTGATCGCGAACACATTTTCACTAGCCCTGCGTACGATGCTGTGTGTTCCGCTACAGCTACCGCCCCGCACACCACAGCTCTGCAAAGACCCGTACGTGGGTCGGTGACTTCAAATCCATTTTGGGACTTGACGTAAAAAGCCAAGTTACTGCCGAAATTCAGCGTTCTTGGGCCCAAGTCGTATCCCAGCCTACCTCAGCTACTCGATCGCTTCCAAAAATGACAGTCTTTTATTCACTTCTCGTAAATAACCGTCGATGTCGGCAACTCTCTCGCTGGCCCTGCGTACGATGCTGTGTGTTAGCTGTAGCACATAGCATCGTTAGGGGTCAACATGGGGTCGCAGCCATGTTGCCTCAAAACTTATTTCTGTCTGCACTCAAAACTCAAAAATGTCGCATATGAACCTGAAAAATCGATGTAATTTGTCAAACTTCTGCGAAATTTCAGCCTATAGACAAAATTTCATCTAGGTAAGGTAAATTTACTGAAATTTGATCGACAAATAATCCTGAGCTTGAACGGCTCGCCTTCTCCGGGAAGTCATGCATCCGGCCAGCTGCCCATATGGCCGGGTGCATGAGATTGTTTTCAAGCGACGGCGGCAGACCGTACGGGGCTCTGGATATGAACCTACCGCCGGTGTAGCTGTAATAACTGTTGCGTTGTTTTTAATCACCATGGACGAAGTCCGAGGGGACTTATAGGTTTGGTCATGTCCGTGCGTCCGTCCGTCCGTTCACGCCTAGTACCCAACCCATACAGATGCACGTCGATTTGTTTCACAATGCTATAAACTTTGGCCGTGTTAGAGGACTTTTTAGTTTACACCTCCATAGACTCCCATGTATAAGGCAGTTCTCCATAGACTCGCATGTATGATGCCAAGAAAAATAAAAATTTAGTTTCTCATCGTATTCATATTGCCTATTAAAAGGATGCAGTGACAGTTTTTTTGTCCCCACGGATAAAGTCCAGGGGCTTATAGATTGGCTCATATCCGTCCGTGAGTCCATCAGTGAGTCCATCGGTTTCACGCAGATATCTCAGACATTTTGACAAAATATCATGTGACCTTGGTGACCTTTGACCTCAATATACATTATTGTCCATAACTCAGTAACCACAAGTGCTAAACCTTTCATATTTGGTATGATGGGACACCTTATGATGCCACATATTGTACCCATTAATTATGTGCATATCTAATTATGAGCGAGCCAACAGAGCAAGAGGTCTGATTTCTGGTATTTATACCACTCCAGGTCATGTGACCTTTTGTTCTTGCCATCCATTTATCCCTGAAAACACGACTGACACCTATTGTTCTTATGCAAAATAAGTAATCAGTCATACTTTTATTCATATGTAAATAAGTAATCACCACACTTTAATGAAAGAAAATCATTATCATATCAATAAAAGTGTAGTGATTACTTATTTAAATATGAAAAAAAGTATGACTGATTACTAATTTGCAAGAGAACAATAGGTCAAGTCGAGATGTCTAAAGCATTCACACACATTCAATAACAAAATGAAGACAATTTGTTCAACTGATATGTTATAGCATCACATTTTATAATTCAATTTTAACTTTCTTTGGACCATGCTCAATGTAAGAAATAAGCAACATGATTTGTTGATGAAGACTGTCCATCTTTAGATTCGGCGTCTTCTTGGGTTGGACCAATCTTGTCTGCTTTGTTACATTGTTTTGTCGTAACTTGAGAAACTGGTTTACTTACAGATTCCTCTGATTTATCACTAGATGGAGGTGGTAGTAATATATTCGACACATGCTTTTGTTGTGCAGTAGACATACATTTGAGGCGCGTAAACCGTCATCTGATCTGTGACCTGTTTGTTCTTTGATAAGCTGCTCATCGAATCCCTGATGGTACAGAGATGTTGCCGCATTCACCTGAAATTATCAAACACAAGACATATGTGACAAATATCATGGAAATAAGTACAGCCTTTTTGTAACGTTAGTGGAATAGTGAAAGAAATTCTGTGATACTGCCGCACACACAACAAATTGTTTGGTCAATGAATTTAATTTTATAACTTTACAGAATTCGTTTTGTGTATAAATATTTTAGTAAAAGAATAAATTACCTTGCCAGAATATCCACTGTGCTGGCAGTCTGGCCAAGCCATCTTGCACATTTGCTTTGTGTAAAGACGTATATTTTCTGGCAGGAGAACTTGATTATCCCTTGGCAAGGGTCATCGATAGTACAATCCCGTCCGGTGTTATCATCGCCAAGTACTTTTTTATAAGTTGAAGTACACATCGTGGATTTTATGCGCTCCGTAGTAGCGGCTGCTCTTATAGGGCAGTTTGCCCGTGTAAAATCTACTTTGGTTGTTTTTACATGGCCGTCCATGGAACTCTAGGAAGTCTCTTGGGTCATCAGATCAGACAAGTTGACAAGGTCCATCTTGACCAGTCGAAAACACGAAAATGGTATTGAAAGCCTGATGAATCCACGAGGCAATCACATGCATCTACAGATTGAATTCCTTCTCGCTAGCCAATAGCCAACAGATAGAGTAAGGCAAGCCATTTTATTTAACCAATCAGACTAAAATAGCTTCTTCTACACAGGTGCACTATACCACTCTGTAGCCCTTATTCAAATGCAGATTTGCAGTTGACCAGAGCCCTTGTCCTACTTGTTTGGGATAGGTCATTCTCCCAAACTCGCATGCCAGGTGCATAATGACCTCTGTGAACCTTTCGACGTACAATGGGTCACTCCATTCCATTGTGTGTATTCAAATCAAAAGTAGACGATTTATTGACAGTAATTTTCAAATTTTAGAGAAGATTGGCCTGTTTATCGTGGTATAAGTCGTTAATCGCACCTCGTAGGTGAGCTGTTACAGTTGTAATCACCACACTTATGGTCAGGAACTTGTAAACATCACTCGGCCTTCGGCCTCGTGATGTTTACAAGTTCCTGACCATAAGTGTGGTGATTACAACTGTAACAGCACACCTACTCGTGCAATTAACTATACATAGGGATAAGCATAGACGTTTTTTAGGTCTATGGGATAAGTTAACAATATAATTTGCTTGACAAAACTTCACGTGACCTCAATGACCTTTGACCTCAAATATACATATTTGTCCACAACTCAGTAACCACAAGTGCTACACCCTTCATATTTGGTATGAAAGGACACCTTATGACACCATATATTGTACCTCATTAATTATGTGCATATCTTATTTTGAGCGAGCCAATAGAGCTAGAGGTCTGATTTTTGGTATATAGGAATAACTTAGCAATACAATTATTATGACAAAATGTGACGTGACCTCAATGACCTTTGACCTCAAATATATATATTTGTCCACAACTCAGTAACCACAAGTGCTACATCCTTCATATTTGGTATGATAAGACACCTTATGACACCACATATTGTACCTCATTAATTATGCGCATATCTAATTTTGAGCGAGCCAATAGAGCTAGAGGTCTGATTTTCGGTATATAGGAATAACTTAGCAATACAATTATTTTGACAAAATGTCACGTGACCTCGATGACCTTTGACCTCAAATATATATATTTGTCCACAGCTCAGTAACCACAAGTGCTACGCCCTTCATAATGGTATGATGGGACACCTTTGACACTACATATTGTACCTCATTAATTATGCACATATCTAATTCTGAGCAAGCCAATAGAGCTGGATGTCCGATTTTTGGTATATAGGGATAACTATAGGGTAGAAATCTAAATATGCCCATCTAAATATTAGACATCTACCATCGAGAACAAAAGAAATTTGCTGTAATTTGAATATTTAAGGAGTTTAAGCAATTTCCGCTATAAATAAAGAACCCCTGCCTCAAACTCCACAAAAGTTGCTAGACATATTTTGCCGTTGTCATGCCATTGCTTCGTTTAATAACCAGTTAATCAAATGCCTCATTGACAGGAGGAAATTCAAGACCATATTTGAATAGTAGTATATATTGTCCTCAAAATTACTCTATCACGGCCCAAGTACTCATTGCCTTCAGCAATACTGCCTTGTTATTATTATTATTATTATTATTGTACTTGGGCCTCAGCCCAAGTACATTTGTTTTCATTCCGTGGGAAAAAACTGTAAGGTATAACCATTTCTGGCTGAGACCAGGGAGGGCAAAATGTATTGGCTTCATCTTTCTTGGCATAATAAATGGCGTAATGATGTTAACTGAATGGAAGTGCTGCTCTCAGCCAGTCTTGAATAAGTGAGATGTGAATATAAATGCTTCTCTATCTGAGTTTTTGCCACAAAATCTTCTGAATATAATCAAAATGTGCATCGAAATGCAACAATTAATGCACCCTCCGTTTACTAGGCGATGGCACGACCCTTGCTACACCCACTGGACGAGCCAAAGTGGGAGGGGTAATTTCGGTTTGGTCGAACAGGAGGGCTCGAGACCAGAATTTAACATTTAAACTTGAAACATGTTTAATCACTGACAAGATGTGGATTAGTGTTAATCAAAGAGAAAGTTTGAAAAGGAAAGGTTTTATATCCCGGACACAATGAAAAACATTACGACTGGAAACTGTACCCCCGGTTGAGAATAGTAACGCCCACAGCGATGGAGAACACTTATCCTTGAGCTGAGAAAACCAGACCATCATTTCGAAATAGAGCTGCAGATTCGAGAAGCTCGTTAAAAATAGCTAGGTACACCCCATAAGGGGTGGTTTCGAGTCTTGAGGGCAAATTTCGCCTCCTTCATTTAGAAATCGTACGTTTGTTTTTCCAGGGGAACACATCATTTGACACAAAATTTGCATGAAAAGGGGTCGCCAGTAAGCACGTGGTCAAATGTGGCATAAGAAACAATATGAAATGTTGGGTAAAGCCAGTCCAAAATAAACTGATTTGAACTTTTGTGTTTTGTAATTTATACCACTGCAGTAACATGACTTTTTTTTGACAACATCACACAATGTAATACGTTTTGAAACTGAATACTCCGACGTATTCTGTGTCCCCTTTGCTAAAAAATACGGTATGCCGATTACCATGTAAGGAGATGATGACGTCAAGACAGATTTGTAGTGCGTTTGGTCTTGGATGGTGCATGGTGCACGAAGTTTTGTCGAGGTAGCTTGTGTATTTATTTCCTAAATGGGAGATATTAGGGTCGATCTAAAAGGCCGAAAAATGTTATGATACTCTAAGCGAGCTGAACTCCAATGCGAATGGTTGGATAATTTGGAGGATGTCTAGACTGATCTCGTCTCATTTATTTGGCGGTCAGTATTGAATTTCAACTGCGTCACAAGTTTGTGTCGAACGGTCAACGAACGATATTTTAGAAATCTGGAGACATGGCACATCGCAGTTTTATTTTAGTATTTTATATTTTACAAAAGATGTAAGAAGCAATGATTTTGTTGAAAATTCTGAAAAAAATATAGGAAGATTTGATCGCGAACACATTTTCACTTGGGGGTCAACTAGCCCTGCGTACGATGCTGTGTGTTCCGCTACAGCTAACCGCCCCGCTCACCACAGCCCTGCAAAGACCCGTACGTTGGGTCGGTGACTTCAAATCCATTTTGGGACTTGACGTAAAAAGCCAAATTACTGCCGAAATTCAGCGTTCTTGGGCCCAAGTCGTATCCCAGCCTACCTCAGCTACTCGATCGCTTCCAAAAATGACAGTCTTTTATTCACTTCTCGTAAATAACCGTCGATGTCGGCAACTCTCTCGCTGGCCCTGCGTACGATGCTGTGTGTTAGCTGTAGCACATAGCATCGTACGCAGGGCTAGGGGTCAACATGGGGTCGCAGCCATGTTGCCTCAAAACTTATTTCTGTCTGCACTCAAAACTCAAAAATGTCGCATATGAACCTGAAAAATCGATGTAATTTTGTCAAACTTCGGCGAAATTTCAGCCTATAGACAAAATTTCATCTAGGTAAGGTAAATTTACTGAAATTTGATCGACAAATAATCCTGAGCTTTGAACGTGACAGCTCGCCTTCTCCGGGAAGTCATGCATCCGGCCACAGTCGCTCGAGAGCTATTCAGCTCTGGGACTATTCGCCCCATAGACGAGTATACAGAAGCGAGAAATACCTCGCTTCTGTATACTCGTCTATGGGGCGAATAGTCCCAGAGCTGAATAGCTCTCGAGCGACTGTGATCCGGCCAGCTGCCCATATGGCCGGGTGCATGAGATTGTTTTCAAGCGACGGCGGCAGACCGTACGGGGCTCTGGATATGAACCTACCGCCGGTGTAGCTGTAATAACTGTTGCGTTGTTTTTAATCACCACGGACGAAGTCCGAGGGGACTATAGGTTTGGTCATGTCCGTGCGTCCGTCCGTCCGTTCACGCCTACAGTACCCAACCCCATACAGATGCACGTCGATTTGTTTCACAATGCTATCAAATTTGGCCGTGTTAGAGGACTTTTTAGTTTACACCTCCATAGACTCCCATGTATAAGGCAGTTCTCCATAGACTCGCATGTATGATGCCAAGAAAAATAAAAATTTAGTTTCTCATCGTATTCATATTGCCTAAAGGATGCAGTGACACAGTTTTTTTGTCCCCACGGATAAAGTCCAGGGGGCTTATAGATTGGCTCATATCCGTCAGTGAGTGCATCAGTGAGTCCATCGGTTCACGCAGATATCTCAGACATTTTGACAAAATATCATGTGACCTTGGTGACCTTTGACCTCAAATATACATTATTGTCCATGACTCAGTAACCACAAGTGCTAAACCTTTCATATTTGGTATGATGGGACACCTTATGATGCCACATATTGTACCCATTAATTATGTGCATATCTAATTATGAGCGAGCCAATAGAGCAAGAGGTCTGATTTCTGGTATATAGGGATGAGTTAACAATATAATTTGTTTGACAAAACTTCACGTGACCTCAATGACCTTTGACCTCAAATATACATATTTGTCCACAACTCAGTAACCACAAGTGCTACACCCTTCATATTTGGTATGAAAGGACACCTTATGACACCATATATTGTACCCATTAATTATGTGCATATCTTATTTTGAGCGAGCCAATAGAGCTAGAGGTCTGATTTTTGGTATATAGGAATAACTTAGCAATACAATTATTATGACAAAATGTGACGTGACCTCAATGACCTTTGACCTCAAATATATATATTTGTCCACAACTCAGTAACCACAAGTGCTACATCCTTCATATTTGGTATGATAAGACACCTTATGACACCACATATTGTACCTCATTAATTATGCGCATATATAATTTTGAGCGCGCCAATAGAGCTGGAGGTCTGATTTTTGGTATATAGGAATAACTTAGCAATACAATTATTTTGACAAAATGTCACGTGACCTCGATGACCTTTGACCTCAATATATATATTTGTCCACAACTCAGTAACCACAAGTGCTACACCCTTCATAAATGGTATGATGGGACACCTTATGACACCACATATTGTACCTCATTAATTATGCACATATCTAATTCTGAGCAAGCCAATAGAGCTGGATGTCCGATTTTTGGTATATAGGGATAACTATAGGGTAGAAATCTAAATATGCCCATCTAAATATTAGACATCTACCATCGAGAACAAAAAGAAATTTGCTGTAATTTGAATATTTAAGGAGTTTAAGCAATTCCCGCTATAAATAAAGAACCCCTGCCTCAAACTCCACAAAAGTTGCTAGACATATTTGCCGTTGTCATGCCATTGCTTCGTTTAATAACAGTTAATCAAATGCCTCATTGACAGGAGGAAATTCAAGACCATATTTGAATAGTAGTATATATTGTCCTCAAAATTACTCTATCACGGCCCAAGTACTCATTGCCTTCAGCAATACTGCCTTGTTATTATTATTATTATTTTTTATTATTATTATTATTATTATTATTATTATTATTATTATTAATTTCAGCATAAAGGAACTGTTCAATCGTTTCGACAGAGATAGAAATGGCAAGATCGACAAAAGGGAACTGGATATCGCAATGAGGTCTATTGGTATGGAGGTATACGATGCCGAGGTGGCGGAAATGATAAGCGAGTCGGACGCCGACAGTAAGATATTTACTTACTATTATATTACCATACCCTGTCCGTCGCATTTAAATTGGTCGAGCTAAACCACGTGACTGACCACAAATACACGGTAATGGTTTGTTGACATGACCGTGAATATGAATAATATCGTAAACATCGTAACCTTACAGCTAAAACGTTAATTGTGATTTTATAAAGATCATAATCAATCCCAAAATAAAATGGAGTACTTGTTGGCCACTTTAGACATATTTTGTCCGGAAAAAAGTATCGAGATTTGCAAAATTGTTACAGCGGATATGGCGCGTAACCAAGGCCAAAATTCGAACTTCAATTTTGGATTGTCCTATTTGGATTAGTATATCGAATTTTGGATTAGTATATCGCATTTTCAACTTTCGAACTCTGATATTTTGATTAATTCAATTTTTGACTAACTCATAGAGGGCCCCTAGAACACTAGCCAGGGAAACAAGCCAAAAATGAGCTTACAATAAATTTTGAGTACGAAAGTTGAAAATGGGATATCCGAATCCAAAATGGGAGTTGCGAATCCAAAATGCTCTAAACGAATGCAAAATGGGAGTTCGAACTTTGACCTTGATTACGCGTTATACAGCGCGCTTGATGGTCGCGTATTGCACTACTCACTGACAAGTTTTGGAGCCCGTTGTCTTTCACGTGGGAAAGTTTTGCATATTTTTATGGTTTTCTTGGATTCGTTGATAATATAATGGAAATAACAGACTCCGTCCTGATCATTAACGTTCATTTATGGGCGCGGGCGAGGGGAACGAAAATTAACGGGCTCATCAAGTCTCGTTAAGTTAAATTTAGGCTTTCCTCTCGCCCTTGCCCATAAATAAAAGTTAATGATCAGGGCGTCGCCCATTATTTCATAATGTACGTAATAGCTATGTCAGATAAGCAAAAGGGCTACCATTACTTAAGGTGGACAGATACTCGGACTCTCAAACCTTTACAATTCTTTTACTGGTATACCACATGTAGGGGTTCATTTTAAAGCTCTTGGTGTAAGAAAACTTTTAACCGTCTTAGTTTTTCGAAAATTGAAATTATTTTTTTCTCCATAGAGCTAACACAGGGATGGCGGCCATTTTGAATTTCAAATATCGAATGTATCTTGGGTAATTTATTACTCTAGTTCCAAAATTTGCATGCCAGGGGTGACCTCTGATTTTTATTCTTGATTTTCAAAGCGAATTGGTTGAAACATTCCTTGAGGAAAGTTTAAGCAAAAGTTTAAGGCTTTCACTTTCAAGGTGCATGCTACCTTAATTAATCTATGAGGTTGTCGCATCGGGAGATAGGCGTAATATTCCTCAGGTCAAATTTACGAGCTTCTACTCTTTCATTTTCACAGAGAGCGGAGGCATCGAATTCAACGAATTTATTGACCTGGGTACAAGCATTTCGTTAGTGATCACTAGACGGGATTTCTGGAATTCGCTTGGAGAGTTAGCCAACCAGATGTGAACTGAAAATGCTCACGTGTTTCATTATATATTGCAGTTATGTGTAAATTTGGACCTTTGCCACATGTTTGCAACTTCATTGAAAGTATTATGATCAACATAATGAACAATGTTCACCGCAGATTAATTCTAAAAGGTCATGAAGTATACAAATATGTCATTAGCTGAAATAAAATTATTAAATTTCTTTGACTGCTGTCATTGTATCACCACTTTATATAGCAAGTGTAATAACCTTTGGCCAAGTCCTTCAAGCCATATATGCCAAAGTGTGAAAGCTCATTAGATATGCAAATTATAAATTAGCTGACATGAGCGAAATTGTGAAATGACTTTCATATTGTTTTAAGCTGTTATAATCATCAATGTACATTGACTTTTTTTTGCCAACTTTGATCAAGTAAATCCAGTATATATCCGTATTGAAAAAGATCATTGAAAATGCAAATTATGAATTGGCTAAAGTAAAAATGCTTAATAATTTTCAATAATGTTGTATCATAGTATCTTCAATATATGTAGCAAGTTTCATCAACTTTGGTCAAGTCAATTCAGATATACATGTATATCCCTAATGAGCAAAGTTCATTAAATATATAATTAGGAATTGGCTAAAGTTAAAATGCTTAATGACTTTCAATAATATTGTATTATAGTATCTTCAATGTACATGACAAGTTTCATGAACTTTGGTCAAGTTAATTCAAATATATGTCACTAATTAGCAAAGTTTATTAAATATGCAAATTAGGAATTAATTGAAGAGAAAATGCTTAATGACTTTCAAGAATATTGTATTATAGTGTCTTTAATGTACATAGCAAGTTTCATCAATTTTGACCAAGTCAATTAAGATATATATTGCTAATTAGGAAAATTATTTCTTATGCAATTTGGAATTGGCTAAATTAAAAATGTCTTTTGACTTTCAATATTATATCGTAGTATCTTGGATGTATATAGCAAGTTCTCTCGATGTATAACCGTTTTTAAAAATCATTAATTATGCAAGTGAGCAAAAGTAAGCAAGCCACACCCATCAAAAACTAATCAGTTCTTGCCGTTTGCAAACTAAATCTATGTACCAGATTAATGCTGATCTGGTGGGGCGTTTTTGAGATATTTGGCCACAGACAGACAGAGAAATATCCAGACAGACAGACACACAGACACACAGACACACAGACAGACAGACATCACTGCAACTTTAGCCCACGTGTGTGAACACGTGAGCTAAAAATGGCGACGGTTACGTAGTTGCCAAGGAGCTCAAAGTTCTGACGAAACTCGGGAGAAACTTAACGAACGAAGAAGCGCAGGATGTGATGGACAAGGTGGATATTGACGGTGACGGACGAATAAACGACACAAGAGATGTGGCTTTCGTCTCATACATATTATTTTTTTTTAGTTAGAAAAAAAAACTAGTATTCACAGATTGTCATCAGGCAAAATAACTAATATAACCCTTTTCGTAACCCGCCAAATTTTATTAAAAACCCTCTGACCCTGTACCTTTTGAGGATTTTTGACTCTAATGCATAATTTTGCAAAACTTTGCTGTTGTTATGCACTCATGAGCTGAGTTTAATTAGTCAAGAACATTCTCAATGTCATTGTTCTTCACGACCTCAAAACCTTGAATTCAATTATTCATATTTAGAATGTTCTGGAAATTTAATAAGTCGTGTAAGAGAAATAATTTTAGAACAGTAATTAGCATGACATGTCAATAGAAGTTCTAGATTGTTCCTACATTCTCTTAAATAACCGTTTGAGTATAAATAGGGGACCGACACAACTTGCAGTCAGACATTTTTGGATCGTGTCTCTTGTGTGTTACTTCAAGTCTTTGGAAACTCCAGCAGTATTAATTTCAAGACTTTTCAAGACCTTCACTGCCAACGCTGGATTTATACTGTGGACTTTGTGCAACTTCAAGCCTGCAAGCAAAAGGACTGTTCATTCATCGGACTGACTGTTACATCTCTGAGACTGGAGCTTTGCCGTCCCAGCTGAGATAAGTAGTCTGTACACTTTTACAGTTTGTATTCTATCCCTTGACTTAGTGATAAGTTTTATTTTCGTAATAAATTTCGTTTTATACGGAAAATGCTGAGTTCATCTTTTGTTCCTTTTCTGTCACGTAACATTGTGTTTTGATGAGTCTCACCCATTGAAATCAAAAACAAAACCGTTCCAAACCACCCTACCCTATGTTCTCAAGCCGTGCTTACTCAAACATGCACGATACCTTTTTTCAGCTTTACAAGGAAGGATTCATGAACGTGAATTCGAAAATGAAACACTGAAACTGTTGCTCAAACTTTCCTTATTAAAATATTTGACCTTTCTCTTACAATATTTAGAAAAATAATCAGCTGGGTCACCAAGCAATGTCTTGCATCCTTACTAGCTAGAGAAACAAATTACTGTAGAGTTACTGATATATGAAATTCAAAATGGCCACTCTGTAGAATATTTTTCAGATTTGCTCTCACTCCAAGAGCTTGAATATGAGCCCCCAAGTGAAAGATCAAAAATAAAAATGTGAAAGGTACAGACAACCTTAACATAAAGAATAAAAACATTTCAAGCCAATTGGTTGTTGTGTTACGTCAATATGACAATGAAGAGGGTAAACAAACTCGAAAGCAAGTGATATGCAGAACTGGAATGAGGAAAATGAGGAAAGAAAGAAATGTTTAACGTTTTCATGCTAACATTCTAGTGAAATAGCCTCCTTGCTGTTTATATATTTATACCACTCCAGGTCATGTGACCTATTGTTCTTGCCATCCATTTATCCCTGAAAACACGACTGGCACCTATTGTTCTTATGCAAAATAAGTAATCAGTCATACTTTTATTCATATGTAAATAAGTAATCACCACACTTTAATGAAAGAAAATCATTATCATATCAATAAAAGTGTAGTGATTACTTATTAAATATGAAAAAAAGTATGACTGATTACTAATTTGCAAGAGAACAATAGGTCAAGTCGAGATGTCTAAAGCATTCACACACATTCAATAACAAAATGAAGACAATTTGTTCAACTGATATGTTATAGCACCACATTTTATAATTCAATTTTAACTTTCTTTGGACCATGCTCAATGTAAAAATAAGCAACATGATTTGTTGATGAAGACTGTCCATCTTTAGATTCGGCGTCTTCTTGGGTTGGACCAACCTTGTCTGTCTTTGTTACATTGTTTTGTCGTAACTTGAGAAACTGGTTTACTTACAGATTCCTCTGATTTATCACTAGATGGAGGTGGTAGTAATATATTCGACACATGCTTTTGTTGTGCAGTAGACATACATTTGAGGCGCGTAAACCGTCATCTGATCTGTGACCTGTTTGTTCTTTGATAAGCTGCTCATCGAATCCCTGATGGTACAGAGATGTTGCCGCATTCACCTGAAATTATCAAACACAAGACATATGTGACAAATATCACGGAAATAAGTACAGCCTTTTTGTAACGTTGTGGAATAGTCGAAAGAAATTCTGTGATACTGCCGCACACACAACAAATTGTTTTGGTCAATGAATTTATAACTTTACAGAATTCGTTTTGTGTATAAATATTTTAGTAAAAGAATAAATTACCTTGCCAGAATATCCACTGTGCTGGCAGTCTGGCCAAGCCATCTTGCACATTTGCTTTGTGTAAAGACGTATATTTTCTGGCAGGAGAACTTGATTATCCCTTGGCAAGGGTCATCGATAGTACAATCCCGTCCGGTGTTATCATCGCCAAGTACTTTTTTATAAGTTGAAGTACACATCGTGGATTTTATGCGCTCCGTAGTAGCGGTTGCTCTTATAGGGCAGTTTGCCCGTGTAAAATCACTTTGTTGTTTTTACGTGGCCGTCCATGGAACTCTAGGAAGTCTCTTGGGTCATCAGATCAGACAAGTTGACAAGGTCCATCTTGACCAGTCGAAAACACGAAAATGGTATTGAAAGCCTGATGCATCCACGAGGCAATCACATGCATCTACAGATTGAATTCCTTCTCGCTAGCCAATAGCCAACAAGATAGAGTAAGGCAAGCCATTTTATTTAACCAATCAGACTAAAATAGCTTCTTCTACACAGGTGCACTATACCACTCTGTAGCCCTTATTCAAATGCAGATTTGCAGTTGACCAGAGCCCTTGTCCTACTTGTTTGGGATAGGTCATTCTCCCAAACTCGCATGCCAGGTGCATAATGACCTCTGTGAACCTTTCGACGTACAATGGGTCACTCCATTCCATTGTGTGTATTCAAATCAAAAGTAGACGATTTATTGA